>NW_022589711.1:63216803-63475138 GCF_004348235.1 Phoca vitulina | reverse complement strand
GGGGGGGGATGAGTAACAGCATGTCCTGTGGTAAGTGGACAAAATGTTATAGCAGTGAATGCATCGATTTTATAAAACTGGATTGAAGCAAGCTCCTACCAAACATGTTTTCAATTTCTTGTCAATTTCTCTTCTCTCTTGAGGTAACAATATTTTGGAGACCCTAGAATCCCATAAATCTGTGGACAGAGCCTGACAAAATGTTTATTTGTATGTTTGTTTTTACTACATCACAAGCTATGAAGGGAAATCATCAAGAGGAAACACTCAGAACGCAGCTACCAAGATAATAGGATGCAAGCAGAAATCCAGGCTAATGTCAAGCATCCTATGAGAACATGTTCCTAGTGACATAAGAAAGACTTAATCCAGGGTCAGTACCTTTTACAATTTTGGGATTAATTGTCAAAAGATATTTTCAATGAAGAAAGTGAGCTTTTACCATTAAATCTATAATTTTTATCACATGTAAATTTAAGTCTCAAATGGTTCATGATCCTCAAGATCAACTTTCTTCACATACTCTCAAAAATCATTTTTCATTGAAGCAATGCTACTGTTTTTGATAAAAATGTTCACAGCCTGTCATTTCTGCCATCCTGTTAAACATGCTAAGTAGAGAGGCAAATTTTTTCAGATGAAATGTTCTCAGTAAATAATGCAGGATTAGTTAATAAATTCAGGAAATAAGCACTCCTACAGCTTTATGTGTGATATCCATTTATTCATTTTTTTCAGTTGCCCCTCTATTCACTTAAAATTCACATATCTTGTTGAAAATATTTGTTTGCCCTTGGCAAATAAAGATGATTTCACAAATATTCTCATGGCAAACAATAGTAAAGAAAAATCAATGAAAAGTAGATCAATAACTTGTCTTCAACATAATAGTGTTATGTTTGTTGGACTACATGTTTTAAGCATATCAAAGTCTGTCTTTTGATGGTATAGTTAAAAAAATTCCATTGTTTCAGCTTGGATACCAATTTTTGAAGCAAAACATTTTGACCAAATCTTCACCAAATTTTCTATTTGGCAGTTTCATTGCCAACAAGAATTCTGAAACTGATTTTATATTTTGTTCTTGTTTAACTTTTTTAGTGATTTTTTTCTTCATGATTAATGCAGTTTGTTTTTAAAAGCCCCTGAAAGATGGGTGGCTTTATGTACTCAAAAAAAAAAAAAAAAAAAAAATTATCCCTGTAAGTCATACTAAGGTTCAAGCTATTTTGTATCTCCATAATAGTAATACTCATGCATAGAGATGCATCCATGACAGAGACATATACTGCTCACCAAATATACATGTTCTCATCCACATTTCCTGATACATTTGCAGGTAGGTAAGCCTGTGTGACTAGTTTTGGGCTGGGATCAAGTGATAAATAGCCACTGTTAAGTCTGTTAAGTCCATAAGATTTTGAGGTTAATTTGCTACCACATATAACCTAGCTTCCGAATATATTCTACATTTTTTATTAACTGCTGCTTCTTACTGCAGCTGACTCACTACTATGATTGGAGTAATGCTTTATTTTTTCTGCCAATGAGGGAGTCTTTAAGGAAAATGCCACTTGCTCACAAGCTTTGATCATTTCCATTACTTTCTTTATTTGAGTATAAACAGTTTACATAGCCATAGGTTTTAAGCTTAATCATCAAAATTTTCATTTGCCACCACGAATAGTTTCAATTCAATTGGAAATTGAATTGAAATTGAATACAGTTTTAAATATTACATTTTTTAAGAAGACAAAGAGAGGCATTACAGTCATTTTAAAGCAGAATTTCAGGTATATTTGTATTACAAAGTAACTCACTCCCATGGGAAGTAACATTAAGTGAAGTTTTATATTTGTAAACAAAGACTTGATTACGGGAAATTGTGTAAGGAAGTTGAGCTGATTTGTAAGAAAATTATTTTCTATGATTAAAATCAGAAATAAATAAATACACAAATACATGTAGGGGTTTAAAAAGAGGCCACCTTGTTCTTCAAAATACTTAATGTGTGGGGGCTCCTGGATGTCTCAGTCTATTATCGTCCAACTCTTGATTTTGGCTCAGGTCATGATCTCAGGGTGGTGGGATGGATCCCAGGATTGGGCTTCACGCTTAGCATGGAGTCTACTTGTCCCTCTCCCTCTGCTCCTCCCCCCACCCTCGTACTCTCTCTCTCTCTCTCTCTCAAATAAATAAATAAAATCTTAAAAAAAAAAACAAAAACCCTTAATGTGTGAACCTTCACAGGCTGAAAAATCACATGGTCCTGTTCTAAGCACTACTTTGGAGGAAGAGCCAGAGGGTGGATAACAGGGAGGAGGTGGGCTCACAGTCATAATGCACCCAACTGGGAGGAGGGAAGGAACAAATAAACCAGATTTCTTTAATGACACAAAAGTCCAAATTTCCCAGTAATTCCTGGTACGTAAATATATTAAAACACACAAAAATTGAATACATGTAAAACAATATTGATAAAATACACACACGTAAAAACATAAAACAAGATAAACTGCTGATCTTTCTTGTAGATTTATGTGACAAAATGTTTTAATAAAAAATATTCACAATTTTTCTCTGTAATATTTATGTAAATTTAATACTTCAGGAAGACGGGACATGTTAATTCTTTGGTTTCAAGTATCCTCAACACACCGGTATGTATGATTTTCAGGATAAAATTACCCCAATTTGAGAAGCATCACTCTAGTTTACCTAAAGATTGTCCTTGTATTATGTGTTTGAACACTTTGAGTCTTGACTGATTGTATAGATTTCTCATATCAGTGCTTTCACTTAGTGATACTTTGTTTACACTAAGGGCTGTCTTAGTTCAGGCTGCTTTAACAGAATACCGTAGATTGGGTGACTTAAATAACAGAAATTTATTTCTGACAGTTCTAGAGGCTGAGAAATCCAAGATCCAGATTCCAGCAGACTCAATGTGTGGTGAGAGCCCCTTTCCCAGTTGGCAGATAGCCATCTTCTTGCTGTATCCTCACTTGGCTGATAGAGAGTGCTCTCTGGTCTCTTCTCATGAGGGCACAATTCCCATTATGAGGAGCCCATCCCTATGATCTCCTCTAAACCTAGTTACCTCCTCAAAGCCCCACCTCCTAATATCATCACACTGGGGGTTAGAATTTTAACATATGCATTTTGGGAGAACGAAATCTTTCAGTTCCCATAAAAAACATTCATATGCAACTCACACTAGAGCTCTTTTAGATTGTTGAGACCATCTTTTATAATTTCACATAACGTCCCCTTTATGTAGTTCCATGAAATAAATTTCTTTTATATCTCAGGGGACAACTTTTTCCCACAAAACTGCTTTGTTTCTTAAATTAGTAACATTGAATCCTTTAATTTGATAACTGTGGAGCCATCCACCAAGATAACCCCAATGATCCCAATCTCCTGATACATTCTCATGCAGTTGCATCCCACAATGTAATAGAGTTGGTCTGTGTCACCAAACAGAATACCATAGAAGTAATAGTATGTCATTTCCAATACTAAATCATTAAAGGCAATATGTCTCCTGACTTCTTTCTTGAATCACTCACTCTGGAAAATCCAGTTCCATGTTGTAAAGGCACCTAGGCAACCCTGTGGAGAGAGATGTGGTGAGGAATTAATGCCTTCTGCTAGCAGCCATTGAGCAACTGAGGCCATCAATCTCAGCCAACAGCCATGTGATGAGCTATCTTGGAAGTAGATCCTGCAGCCCCAGTCAAGCCTTCAAACAATTGCATCCCCATCTCTCATCTTAACTTCAGCTTCATGAAAAACCTGAGCCAGAACCCTCCAGCTATACCACTCCTGGATTTCAGAGGTAACAAAAAAAATTTTTTAAGCAGATAAATTTTGAGGTAATCTGTTATACAATAATAGTTTATCAATCTGCTTCTCTTTTTGTCTGTTAGGAATCCTAAATTCAAATATGAGGCTCACCTCTGAAATTTCTACAGGACTCTCAACATATATTTTTGTGTTTTGATATTATTTCCTTATTTTCATTTTTCACTTATTTCAATTTCCTCTTCTATTTATTTAATTGTATTACAATATATGATATAAGCCACTTCAAATAGTATTTTAGGAATTAAGCAAAGTATTTTTTATGACGAAATGAAGAACTATAACCAGGGGAAGTTAACAGAATAAGGAAAAATAAATAAATAAATACATAAACAAACAAATAAATAAACATTGCAGCTAGACCCAAGCTTGAAGCTTTTTTCAACATGGAAGCAACAAAGTTATTATCTGAGTCTTTCTTAAAGGATTTGAATATAAGTTCTAGGAAAAAATAAAAATATTCACAAATTATAAGTTATTTGAAACAAAGATTATATTTTTATCCTCTGCATAATGATTCCAAATAACCAGTCTATAAGAGATATTTTCACCAGTCCGCTAGAAAACAAGAAAAATGAGGGCAATACAGTCATTTTCCATTAAATTAAATTTATTCAATTTAAATTTGTTTATGTTGATAAACAGACATTTTTCCAAAGAAGACATCCAGATGGCCAACAGATACATGAAAACACGCTCAACATCACTCATCATCAGGGAAATACAATTCAAAACTACAGTGAGATATCACCTTACACCTGTCAGAAGGGCTAAAATTAACAACACAGGAAACAACAGGTATTGGCGAGGATGCAGAGAAAGGGGAACCCTCTTACACTGTTGGTGGGAATGCAAACTGGGGCAGCCACTCTGGAAAATAGTATGGAGTTTCCTCAAAAAGTTAAAAATAGAACTACCCTACAATCCAGCTATTGCACTACTAGGTATTTACCCAAAGGATACAAAAATACTGACTCGAAGGGGCACATGCACCCCAACGTTTATAACAGCATTATCAACAATAGCTAAATTATGGAAAGAGCCCAAATGTCCATCGACTGATGAATGGATAAAGAAGAGGTGTATATATATATATGGAATATTATTCGGCCATAAAAAGAATGAAATCTTGCCATTTACAGTGATGTGGATTGAGCTAGAGAGTATTATGCTAAGCAAAATAAGTCAACCAGAGAAAGACAAATACTATATTATTTCACTCATATGTGGAATTTAAGAAACAAAACAGATGAACATAGGGAAAAAGAGAGAGAGCAAACCAGAAAACAGACTCTTAACTATAGACAATAAACTGATGGTTACTGGAGGTTAAGTGAGTAGGGGAATGGGTTAAATGGGTGATGGGGATTAAGGAGGGCACTTGTGATGATCACTGGGTATTGTATGTAAGTGATAAATCACTAAGTTCTACACCTGAAATTAATATTACACTGTTGGTTAACTAGGTGGAATTTAAATAAAAACTTGAAAAAAATAAACTTGTTTATGTTGAGATTATGTTCTTTTTTTTAAGATTTTATTTATTTATTTGAGAGAGAGAGACAGAGATAGCGACAGAGATATCAAAAGAGAGCATGAGCAGGGAGAAGAGGGAGAAACAGGCTCCCCGCTGAGCAGGGAGCCCGATGTGGGACTCAATCCCAGAACTCTGGGATCATGACCTGAGTGGAAGGCAGAAGCTTAATCCACTGAGCCACCTCGGCGCCCCAAGATTATGTTCTTTATAATCTTAATGCATCTTCTTTTAAAATATAATGATAGTGTATTGTAGTATGGGTTGTTGTTTTTTTTTTTTTAATATTCTTAATCATACCATTTTCTCATTTCTCCTAGCACTTATGTGGTTTTGTTTGGTTTTGTCTTATTAAATGTTCCCAGTGTATGAAACCGCTCTGCAGGAACCTGGGTTCCTAGAGAAGTATTGAGGGATGGTGAGGGAGTTGGAAAAGCAGTGCACAAATCTCTGCTTTATTGTCTCAGGAATGTCTGAGGGGGAAGAACATACATACTTTCAATACAACCTTTGTTTTCATAACACAAACTACAGAAGCAAAATCTCAACCAACTTGCAACTCAGGGCTTCCCCTCCCCAACCTGGTTGAGTTTCATTGTTTCAAAGCAGTAGACAGGTTCCTAACTTTGGACCTTAGAAACAATACAAGAGATTATCCAATCCTTCTGCTCACTTAACATGATCTATAGTCTGAAGAGTATCTCCAGGTAACATATACACTATGTTTCAAATGTGTAGAATCAGAAGGCATAATTAATCAAATTCCATTAAAGTGGTCTAAATTCATGGCAGGTTTTTACATATTGTGTCATCTTCTAATTACTAGATACAAAAATATCATTACTATGAGAGGAACATCTCATAATTGTTTTAGAGGCTTTTAAAAATATTTTATTTATTTGAGAGAGAGAGAGCACAGAGGGAGGGGAAGAAGCAGACTCCCTGCTGAGCAGAGAGCCCGACTCAGGGCTCTGTCCCAGGACCCTGAGATCATGACCTGAGCTGAAGGTAGACACTTAACCAACTGAGCCACTCAGGCGCCCTCATCTTATAATTGTTTTAATGGTTTTAATTTATTTTATTTTTTTTTTAAGATTTTATTTATTTATTTGACAGAGAGAGAGACAGCGAGAGAGGGAACACAAGCAGGGGGAGTGGGAAAGGGAGAAGCAGGCTTCCCACCGAGCAGGGAGCCCAATGTGGGGCTCAATGCAGGGCTCGATCCCAGGACCCTGGGTCATGACCTGAGCCGAAGGCAGCCGCTTAACCAACTGAGCCACCCAGGCGCCCCTGTTTTAGTGGTTTTTAAAAGGGGCCCTTGAAATAATGGGGAACCACTTGTGCTAAATAAATGTTTTTGGATAGATTATAGAAGCCAAAAAGAAGAAAATAGAAAAGAAAGAGTGAAGGGCTTGAATCTTCTTTTCCATAATACAAGCTCCTAGGAAAGGTTCTTAACAGTGATAGACTCTCAGTCTGACACATAATTCTTTATTTTCTTTATAAGGTCAAGTGGTTCCATGCTGCTATCTCCAAATGAAGTAAAATTGCCTCACTTTTAAAGGTGAAATTCTTTCTGTTCTCAGATAATCTGAAGAAAGTGTTCATTAAGTCTAATATCCTATTTATGAGCCGATAATAAGACCAATTTTCATAAACCACTCCAGAAAATCAGTAATTACTTCATAAAAAAGAGCTCCAGTTTCCACAAGTAATACAAGTAGATGGTTACAGCCTGCAACTTATCAGTGAGGAGTCAGGATATTCTCCGTCTCCTATGGAGTTTTGAATGTTTCAGCATGCCTCCAGGACTGTCCTGTGCCTTCCATTCCATTTTATCTCACTTGAGCACTAGGCTCTCTGTGATAAACTGCATAGTGTGAACTCACACCTTTCCCAACACTGCATATTGTATCCTTCTACTAACAGAAATGCATGTTCAGACTTCATCCAACCAGGCTTTTAAATCGTGAGAGGATGTCTAAAACTCTTCTGCTACCTTTTAACAGATGGACCTAAGAGAGGAATGACAACCAGTTAACGTTCCTTATTTCTCCAGCAGCTCTTCCACTGCTGATCCCTCCTCTTCAGGAATTGTTTTCTAATCACGGTTTGCATTCCTTTCAAGTCTGGAAAATAAATAAAGTTTAGTAAATGGTAAGAAAAATCACTGCATCTTGAAGATGGAAAGGACCAAAAAAAAAAAGTCTAAACTAATTACTTGAATTTCTAAAAGAGGAAAGTGGGGCCCAGAGTAGCCCATGTGTCTTAACTAATGTCTTACCACCACTCACTACAGGAGCCAGGATTAGAATTCCAGGTCTCCTGGCATCAACTTAAGAGTTTCTCCTGTGTAGGAATCCATGAGGTTAATGGTACAACTGAAGAGAGAATTGGGAAAAAGAAGGAAGATGAAATATTCGAATAAAGCATTCCCATTCTAATTTGGTACCTCTGAGAGGAAACTCTGAGGGGCCCTAAGTCTGGAAGGGCAGGAAGTCCTCCTTCCTGAGTCTCTTCCATCAGAGCAAGTGATGGCTTCAAAACAACTTAATTTTACACTTTTCTTGAAAGTCTAATAATGATGTCATGGCAGACCTACCCAGCCAACATTTCCTTCAGGGCCACAAGTTTTCTAAAAGTGAGATAAAAACCAAAACAGTATTTTCCTTCGCACAGAATGCAAAAGGAAAGGAGAGGGGATGGAGGGAGAAATAGAAAATAACAGTGTGATAGATATATAACAATTAAAGCCAGGGAATAAATTAAATGGTCTTTTCTGACCTTAATTTACTTAGGATTTTCAATTATCAAAAAAATTACATGATCTACCTAATTTTTAAACATTAAAAATGATCAGGGCACCTGGGTGACTCAGTCGGTTCAGCATCCAACTCTCGATTACGGCTCATGTCCTGATCTCAGTGTCGTGAGATTGAGCCCTGCCTCAGGCTCTGGACTGAGTGTGGAGCCTGCTTGGGATTCTCTCTCCTTTTCCTTCTGCCCCTCCCTGCTCATGTTCTCTCTCTCTCTAAAAACAAACAAATAAAAACATTAAAAATTATCATTAGGAAAACATTAACAAACTTTGAACAGACAGAGTACAGGAACCAAGGGGACAGCAACACAGGACAGAAGGTTACTCCAAATTGCATCAAATTCCATTATATTACTTTAGAGTGTTCTTAATTTTTTAAATTATATTAGTTTTTCTGTATCTACCATCCCTTGAATTTTATATCAAATTCTTTTACTGACTTAGCTTTAATACATAGCCTCTAATCTGAAAACTCATCATTACACACTATCAAAAAACACCATCATTTATGACACTTTCCTACTTTTTTAAAAATTTTAATTAGGGCTTAAATTTTAAAATGAGTTATGAAGGGCAGTACTTCTCAAAAACCAACAGAGAATCATGTTGATTAAAAACAACATTACAAACAAGATATACAAAAGGCCAACAAGTACATGAAAAGATGTTCAACATCACCAGTCATTAGAGAAATGCAAATTAAAACAACAATGAGATATCAGCTCACACCTGTTAGAATGATCATCATCAAAAAGACAAGAAAGTGTTGGCGTGGATATGGAGAAAAGAAAACCCTTGTGCACTCTTGGTGGGATTGTAAATTAGTGCAGCCACAATGGAAAACAGTATAGAAGATACTCAAAAAATTAAAAATAGAACTACCATATAAGCCAGCAATTCCACTTCTGAGAATATACCCAAAGGAAACAAAAACACTAAAAAAGATGTTTGCACCCCTATGTTCTTAGCAATATTATTTATAATAACCAAGACAAGGAAATAACCTAAAGTGTCCACTGATGGATTAATGAAGAAATTGTACACACACACACAGTGAAATACTATTCAGCCATAAAAAATAAGAAGGAAATCCTAATATTGGGGACAACATGGGTGGAACTTGAAGGCATCATTCTAAGGGAAATAAATCAGAGAAAGACAAATACTGTATAATCTCACTTATGTGTGGAACCTAAAAAAAAAAAAAAAAGAAAGAAATTCATAGAAAAAAATCAGACTTGTAGTTCCCAGAGGCAGAGTGGGGGAGGGGAATAAAGGAAGGTGGTCAAAAGGTACAAACTTGTGGTTATATGATAAATAAGTACCAGGGATGTAATGTACAACATGATGACTATAGTGAACACTGATGTATGATACATAGAAAAGTTGTTAAAAGAGCAAGTCCTATGAGTTCTCACCAAAAGGAGAACATTTTTTCCCTTTTTTTCTTTTCTTTTTATTGCATCTATATGGGAAGATGGATGTTAGCTGAACCAATGGTAATCATTTCACGATATATGTAAATCAAACCATCTTGCTGTATGCCTTAAACTTATACAATGATGTATGTCAATTATTTTTCAGTAAAACTGGAAAAAAATGACAACATCAATTTTATTACACTAGGTGGCAGCAAGTAATTAGAAGGACCAAATAAAAGAAAACATTTGAGTATCACATAAATGTTGAAGCATGGGAGTAAATAAAGAAATAATGATAATATTTGAGAAAGAAAAATAAAACTTCTACTTGACTCCTGAACATTCTCTAGGATTTACCATTTATTTATTCCTTCACTCAAAAAAAACACTAACAAATACTTTGACTATTACAAAGGGCAATGGGAGTACTTCATGCTGATTTTATAATCCTCAAACAGCATATGAGGACTACTTGTTGCTCTTTACAAGCGAGAACAATGTTTTGGTCTTTGAATACTCCCTGTTTACTAGATAACTGATATATAGTAGGTCCTCAGATTTCACACTCAGTTACTTGCTAGTTTCCAATCACAACACGAGAGTTCATACCTCTGTAGTTTGTATATGATGTTCTATATCTGGAATTATGTCCAATGCCCCACATACACACTCCACTATCACCCCTTTCGAGTGGTTTCTCTTTGCCAAGGCTTCAATGACCATCACAAGCAAAGCAGAGGTCCCTCTTCCATGTTGTCACAGAATTCTGAGAATGCCTGTAATCGTGGAGAGTTCTGTGTTATAGCTGACTGTCTCCTCCACTAGACTATGAGCAGTGTTTTTATATAGCCGCTATCCAGCACAGTCTCTTTCACAGAGTAGGCCTTCTGTAAAATTTTGTTAAGAGATTTGGGTGTGTTACAGGAAATCAAGTTTCTATGTTAGAGGTCTGATTATAACTTACAAATAGGTACCAATATTTTATAATGTGATGTGGTAACATATGGATAAGACTTGTGAAAGTGGCCAAAAAGCCAGAAGTGCCTGCAAGACAGATTCAAGTTTCATAAGAATACATTGTTTTATAATATTAATACTGAAGAGAGATATGAGGTCAAGGAAGAAAAGCAGAAACAGAGAAGAAGAATGAGAATAGGAGGAAAAGAAAGAAGAGAGTCAGGGGAAGCAAAAGGAGAAGAGGGAAACAGACAGGCCCAGAACACTGTGCCAGACACGATTCTAAGGATCTTACTTGATTAAATCTTTATAACACCCCTAAGGTAGATACCATTAATATTCCCATATTACAAAAGAGTCTCTTAAAATTTGGGAAACTTACTCAAACTCATAGACAGTGATGGGGTCTCCAGTGATTCCACTGACCTTTAGCTTTGTCTGGAAACCACTGTCATACTAATTCAACACCCGATCTATTATACAAATAACATGTAGGTTTTCTTAACAGAGCCATGTAACTTCTTGGTTTTTCAATCATACAGCTTTAGGAACAGGGAAATTCAAGTAAAATAGTGTAAAATCACCATTAAGTACTTCTAACTTACACTATAATAAAAATCTTTGCCAAAGATGGTGTGGATTATGGAATTTGAATGCAGTGATAGGTGATGAAATTATGAGCAAAACAAACAGACAAAAAAGCTTCTAGAATATATTCATATATCTCTTTCTCTTATAGGATATTCAATCTTTTCCTCCAACTTTACTTTTCTTGATTCCTGTAGAAGACACTTGCCATTTGTTTGCCTCCTCTCCACCCCCCACCCCCCACCTACTTCACTCCCAGAATCTGTATCCCCTTCCATTTCTTTGGCTTTTTGTCAACTATCTTGAATTTAAAAAAAAATAAATCTCAAAGGAATTAGAGACATTGCAGTTTTCTATACCCCAGTAAGGAAGCAGCAGAAAGAGAAATCAAGGGATCGATCCCATTTACAGTTGCACCAAAAAATATAAGTTACCTAGGAATAAACCTAACCAAATAGGTAAAAGATCTGTACTCTGAAAACTATAAAACACTGATGAAGGAAATTGAAGATGACACAAAGAAATGGAAAAACATTCATGCTGACGGATTTTAAGAACAAATATTGTTAAAATGTCTATCCTACCCAAAGCAATCTACACATTTAATGCAATCCCTATCAAAATACCACCAGCATTTTTCACAGAGCTAGAATAAACAATCCTAAAATTTGTAGGGAACCACAAAAGACCCTGAATAGACAAAGCAGTCTTGAAAAAGAAAAGCAAGGCTGGAGGCATCACAATTCCAGACTTACGGCTATATTACAAAACTGCAGTGATCAAGGCAGTATGGTACTGGCACAAAAACAGACACATAGATCAATGGAACAGAATAGAAAACCCAAAAATGGCCCTTCAAGTATATGGTCAACTAATCTTCAACAAAGCAGGAAAGAATATCCAATGGGAAAAAGACAGTCTCTTCAACAAATGGTGTTGGGAAAACTGGACAGCAACATGCAGAAGAATGAAACTGAACCACTTTCTTACACCATACACAAAAATAAATTCAAAATGGATTAAGGACCTAAATGTGAGATAGAAAACCATTAAAATCCTAGAGGAGAACACAGGCAAGTAACCTCTTTGACACCAGCTGGAACAACTTCTTACTAGATATGTCTCCTGAGGCAAGGAAAACAAAAGCAAAGATTGGGACTTCATCCAGATAAAAAGCGTCTGCACAGCAAAGGAAACGATCAACAGAACTAAAAGGCAATCTACGGAATGGGAGAGGACATAGTATCCAAAATCCATAAAGAACTTATCAAACTCAGCACCCAAACAAATAATCCAGTTAAAAAATGGGCAGAAGACATGAATAGACATTTCTCCAAAGAAGATATCCAGATGGCCAACAGATACACAAAAAGATGCTCAACATCACTCATCTCAGGGAAATACAAATCAAAACTCCAATGAGATATCGCCTCACACCTGTCAGATGGCTAAAATGAACAACACAGGAGGGGCACTAGGGTGGTTCAGTCAGTTGAGTCTCAGACTCTTGATTTCGGTTCAGGTCACAATCTTGGGGTCTTGGGATAGAGCCCTGCCTCGGGGTCCGTGCTCAGTGTGGAATCTGCTTGAGATTCTCTCTCCCTCTGCCCCTCCCCCTGCACTTGCTCTCTCTTAAATGAATAAAATCTTTTAAAAATAAATAATAAAATTAACAACACAGGAAAAAAACAGGTGTTGGCGAGGATGCAGAGAAAGGGGAACCCTCTTACACTGTTGGTGGGAATGCAAACTGGGGCAGCCACTCTGGAAAACGGTATGGCGTTTCCTCAAAAAGTTAAAAATAGTATTACCCTACAACCCAGCAATTGCACTACTAGGTAGTTACCCAAAGGATACAAAAATACTAATTTGAACAGATATATGCACCTCAATGTTTATAGCAGCTTTATCAACAATAGCCAAATTATGGAAAGACTCCAAATGTCCATCAATCGATGAATGGATAAAGAAGAGGTGGTGTGTGTGTGTGTGTATGTGTGTATATATATATACATATATATATGTATATATATATATATATATATATGTATATATATGTGCACAGTGGAATAGTACTCAGCCTTAAAAAAGAATGAAATCTTGCCATTTGCAACAACATGGATGGAGCTAGAGAATATTATGCTAAGTGAAATAAGTCAGTCAGAGAAAGCCAAATACCATAGATTTCACTCACATGTGGAATTTAAGAAACAAAACAAATGAGCAAAGAGAAAAAGAGGAGAAAGAGAGAGAGAGAGAAACCAAGAAACAGGCTCTTAATTATAGAGAACAAATTAATGGTTACCAGAGGGGAGGTGGTAGGGGGATGGGTTAAATGGGTGATGGATATTAATGAGTGCACTTGCCATGATGAGCACTGGGTGATGTATGTAAGTGTTGAATCAGTAAATTCTACACCTGAAGCTAATATTACACTGTATGTTAACTAACTGGAATTTAAACAAAAACTTGGAGGAAAAAAGAGACAATGAAGTGAGGAAAAGAAATTTAAAATAAACAAATAAAAATTATTAATGTGCTGCAAAATTATAGAAGATAAGCATTTATGAAACAAGAATAGGATGCTATAAAAAGGAACACTTAGAGGCAAGATATGTTACTTATCTATTGCTGCATGACAAATTACTCCAAAACTTAGCAACTTGCAACAAACATTTACTATCTCACAGTTTCTGTGGATCAAAAATCTGGAAGCAATTTAGCAGATGGTTCTGGCTCAGGGTCCCTCGTGAGATTGTAGTCAAGCTGTCAACTGGGACTGCAATTCTCTGAGACCTTGACAGGGGCTAGAGGATCCTCTTTAAGATGGCTCACTATATGGCTGTTGGCAGAATACCTCAGTTCCTCACTACATGAAACTTTCCACAACACCATGTGTGTTCTTACAACATAGCAACTGGATTCCCCCAGAGAAAGTAATCCAGAAAAGAACAATAAGAAAGCCATAGTGTCCTTATGACCTGGTATCCAAAAGTCACACACTATCACTTGTACTTTTTTTCTACTCACTAGAAGCAGGTCACTAAGTCCAGCCCACATTCACAGGTAGTATTATTTGGCTCTATTTTCTGAGGGGAGCATCAAAGAATTTGTGGACATACTTTAAATCACCACACAAGAAGAAGAATAGCTCCAGGAAATTAAATATGACCAAAGTATGACCATCAAAATAAAAATTCAATAGAAGCATTAAAAGGTAAAGTTGAGAAAAATTGACAAAAATCAGAGATGGCTACCATATGAAAAATGGGATGAAAAATAGAGCTTTAATCCAGAAGCTCAAATTCCCAACTAGTTGGAATTTCAGAAAGAGAAAACAAAGAAAACAAAAGGGGGAAAATAATTAAAGACAAAATTTTCCCAGACTCAAAAGATACAAATCTCCAACTTTATAAAAGGGCTTCCTTACTGCCAGTACAAAGTATAAAAAATGACCCAAACGAAAACATGGTAACACTAGAAATAAAGAAGAGATACTGAAAGCTTCTAGAATAGATTTTTTTTTTTTTTAATTACAAGTTTCCAAGCACCACCCATCTGGTATTCAAATTCAGTATGTTTGCAAAGGGGACTAAAAATCTTTATATCTATTAAGTTCCTCAGGCATTTTTAAAGATTAGCCAAGCTTAGAATCATTGATTTAAAGAGTTTTGAGGAGAATGAGATAAACATCTTCATATTTAAGTATCTCCTTTCTCTAAAATTGGACATATTTTTCTAATATTCTGCTATAAATTAATCCACTTTTTAAAATATATGGCAGAATTTTCCTCATTTTATAGAGTCATGGTGGAGGGAGGAGAAAAGAATTTTTAAAGCACATCTTAAACTAAATTTTAGTTCCATGTAACATTCTTCTGAGATTTATACACAAGGATTGGTAACCTGTTCTCTAACAGCACTAAAGGAAGAATAAAAGGAAATGACTTAAACTACAGCAAAATAGACCTAGGGTAAGGAAGTTTCCTGACATTGAGGTTTGTTAAACACTAACATAGGATCTAGGGATGTTATAAAATTTTCACCTTGGAGAGTTTTTAGAAAACATATCCCATCTGTCTGAGTTTGGAGAATAAGCCTGAAGGAAAGATGGTTAGGAGTCTGAATACATTCATTTATACAATAAGTTCTTTTTGAGCTACTGCTAAGTGCCTGGCACTGTATTAGGTGTTGAGTATTTCAAGACAGCATTTTTCAAATTTATTTGATTACAGAATATTTCTCAAATGAAGGTATGTGAATATATCTCCATCAAGAGGAACTTCCAATGTATAATGCTTACTTTCATAAAAGGGAAATAGAAAAAAAATTTTCACAGAATAATTGCTCCAAGAAAACAAAGAAATAATATTTATTAACAAAATTTATCAAGCTTAGTAAAATAGCTTTCATCTCAAATTTTTATTATAAAACATGATACACATTTACAAATTAGGTTTATACATATTTAAATAAAACAATCAACTATATTTTTTAGAACTTGCAGTAGTTTATTAAGGTGATCAGATAAAAAATAAATATATAAATCTTTTCTATAATCAGTTTAAAAAATGTAATGGGGAGGTTTGAGTAAGGTTCTATCCCCTAGAGCAAAAAAAAAAAAAGATGAAATATCTATCAAGATTACAGGACATATACAAGCTCTATATGAGGAAGCTGGTGGTAATTTACTGAACTAAATCAAAAAACATTTGAATAAATAAATAATGCCAGAACAAAAGACTTAGTATTATAAAGATATCAGTTCCTCTCAAATTAACCTATAGATTTAATGCAATTCTAAATAAAATCCCATGTCTGTAGATGGGTAGGTCAGTTAGAATAACATAGAAAACTGATTATAAATTCCTATCAAGAAGAATAATACATTGAAATAGAAGCAGCTGGCACATTGACTATAGAAGTTTAATTCCTCTCCCTCCAAATTCCCATCTAAAAATGACTTTAAATCGGGGCACCTGGGTGACTCAGTTAAGCGTCTGTCTTTGGCTCAGGTCATGATCCTGGAGTCCTGACATGGGGCCAGCCGCTGCCATAGTGTCTGGCTCCCTGATCAGCGAGGAGCCCGCTTCTCCCCCTGCCCCTCCTTCCGCTTGTACTTTCTCGCTCGCTCGCGCTCTCTCTCTCTCAAATAAATAAAATCTTTTTTAAAAAACATTAAAAAAAATTAAAATGACGTTAAATGGATTCTTGAAAAATATAAATAAACTCCTCTCTTGGAAGACTCACCTAATTAGGTAGACTCAACCAGGATAATCTCTCAACTGATTAGCAACTTATTCATGGAATAATATCCCATTATATGTACTAGTATCACCCACACTCAATTGAAGGGTATTATGCAAGTCATGTACATCAAGGAGAAGAAATCTTTTTTTTTTTTTTTTAAGATTTTATTATTTATTTGACAGAGAGAGACACAGCGAGAGGGAACACAAGCAGGGGGAGTGGGAGAGGGAGAAGCAGGCTTCCCGCGGAGCAGGGAGTCCAACGTCGGGGTTCGATCCCACATGACCCAAGCCAAAGGCAGGCGCTTAACGACTGGGCCACCCAGGCGCCCCAAGGAGAAGAAATCTTGAGGGCCATCTTAGAATTCTGCTTATCACATCCAACCAAACCTTCATTTCAAGTTTGAGGCAATCTGTTTCTCAACTCTGGTATCATATTAGAGCCTCCTCAAAAACTATTAGATCCTAATATCAGACTCCTCATTTAGTTGGTCTGAGGCAGAGCCTGAGAAGGTTTTTTTGTTTTTGTTTTTAAGGCTCTCCCTTGTAATTCTAATATTCACCAGTGTTGAAAACCACTGGAATAGAATAAAAACCTTTTCAGATATCCGAAGTCTCAAAGAATTTACTTCCAATTCACCCTTTCTCAAGAAGCTACTAGAGGAGTACTCCTCTGAAACGAGGAAGTAGTGAGAAAGAGGAAAACACAGGACTCAGGAAACAAAGACAGTAAAATAGGAAATAGCAAAGGGCAGTCCCAGATGACAGCAGGAGCTTAGGAAGTAACCAGTCCAGACTGGAGCGAGAGGATGAAGGGCTCCAGGAAGAGGTCTCGGACCAAGTGGAATTGATGTATTATCTGATATATCTGAGCAATGAGGAAGAGAACTAGTACTAGGCATATGACATAATTGTTGTGTAAGTGGGGGGAAAAAACATAAGAATAGCTATATAGAAAAGTTATACATATGATAAATGATGCAATTATGTCCTTCAAGAAAATTAAAGGCGTATCAAGACAGAAAAACATGTACTACTTAGCTATGAAGTTAACAATATTAATATAGTCATAGTGTAAATATTAATTTTTAACTGAAAATTATAATTATACTGAGAGTATAGGATAAGGGAAGAGTATATTTGTGTCTACTCAAAGGAGCTAAAACAAGAAATTGCAAAATAGTTCTATAATATGAATTTCTGGAATAACTGAAAAGTTTAATTGATTTGTCTTCAAAAATAAAATAGAAGTTATGGGGAACTACTGTTTTTTTATATAATCTTTTTTGTATTATATTCTTTTCAACTATGTGCATGTGTAACTGCATTAAAAGTTTTTTTAAAAAAAGAACAGAAGGAAACTCAACAGCAATAATGTTAAAAGAAAACAAATTGGTGATGGGATGTCAGTTTTTACTCAATAATTAGCAAAAGTTTAAAACTCTAACATTATCAATAGTTAGGAAAGATAAGGGGAAATTCACAACTGATAGAATAGTAAATTTGTGTAGTGACTATGGAAAGCAATTTAGCAATCTAGTAAAATTGAAAATGTGCACACACTACCACCTAGAAATTTACATTCATACATGAGACATAGAAGGATAGCTACCTAGCATTGCTTGTAATATGGAAATTTTTAAATAATATGGAAATTGAAAATAACTTAATTGTCTACTGATTGGCATATCACTAAAATTCATTTGTTCATTCAACAAATATTTACAGAACGGCTGCTATGCGTCAAGCACTGTTCTGAAAACTGGAAACAGCAGTTAATAATACAGACAAAAATCCTTGCCTTTATGCAGCTTACATGCTCATGGGAGACATGATAAATTAAGAAGTAAATAATATTTTAGATGGTAATATGAGCGATAGAGCAAGGCTGGGAAGGGATAACAGGAGCCCTGGGAAAGAGTGTGTGTATAATGTTTCAAAGGATGGACAGGGAAATCCATACTGACATTTGGAATAAAGACTTGAAAAAAATAAGTGAGCAAGCCAAGAGAATATAGGAGTTGAGGGTGAGGAGATAAGTGTACCAGGCCTTTAAAATAGGTAAACTAGATCAACATATATGTCAAAAAGATAATGTTGAGGGGTGCCTGGGTGGCTCAGTGGTTAAGCATCTGCCTTCGGCTCAGGTCATGATCCCAGGGTCCTGGGATCGAGCCCCGCATTGGGCTCCCACTCGGCGGGAAGCCTGCTTCTCCCTCTCCCACTCCCCCTGCTTGTGTTCCCTCTCTCACTGTGTCTCTCTCTGTCAAATAAATAAATAAAATCTTTAAAAAAAAAGATAATGTTGAGTAAAAAAAGCTGTAAAAGTACCACATGATAATACTATTTCTTGTTCCTAGATATAAGTAGGCAAAAGTATGAAAAATACAGGTAAAACTAAGAAGGAAAAATACCAAATTAAAAATAGTGTTTGGTTCTGGGGAAGAGAAATTGGAATGGAACTTGGGTAGGGGTCAAATGATACTTCAGCTTTATTGCAATGTTTTATTTCTTGGATGTAAAACAATTAATTTCACTCAAGTATAACAGACTGTTAAACAATTGTTAATTCTGGGTAGCAGGAAAATGGGTGTTGTTATATTATTTTTTTTGTAGTTTACTGAATTTAAAATTTCTCAAAATGTTAGTCAATACATTTTTTAAGAGAATAGTGAGAACCGAATTGACCTATCAGATATCAAAATGAATAATAAAGCTACCATAATTCAAATACTGCCATGCTAGCATAGACAGAGATTAATGGAACACAGTAAATCCAGAAACAGATTCAGATACATATAGGAATTTATTACATGAAAAATACAGCACTTCAAATAAATGAAGAGACCAGGAAAATGGCAAAGAGGCACAATAAATCATTTACAAAAGGTGAATCTCTGGAGATCCATCCAAATTGTTGTATGTATCAGTAGTTTGCTCCTTTTTACTGCTGATTACTATTTAAGTTGGTTGTAATTTTTGGTTACTTATTTTGCAAAATAATTTTCGTGGGTATACATTGGGAAAAAAAGACTAGGAAGATGCACACAGAAGTAAAAATAACCATTTTTTATCTTTTAGGAATACCTTTTTTCTCTTTAAACATTTCTTTATTGTTATGTATTATTTTTAAAGAAATAAAAATAACATTTGAGTGAGGAAGCTCTTATAAAACTACATTTGTCAAAACCCAACATTTTAATAAGAATAGAGGTTTCTGCCTTATTATCATATAACCTACTAACTGCCAGGAATGATGTTTGTTGAAGTGGACACTCTTACTCATTGCAATCTCGAGTTCATCTCTACAATTTGCTTTTATTGTCACATAATGTAAAAATTCTGTTTCACATGAGAATGTTTCACCAAAGGGAAGAAGAAAATAAACTGCCGGTTTTTCAATATTCAGGTATGTATGAGTTAAGGAACACTAAAAATTACTTGGTTAAATTAAAAGATTTGTTTTACCTGACATTGAAATGGCCCTTCTATCAGAACCTCACAATCCTATCCTTCCTACACAACTGGTTTGACTAACTACAAGGGTAGCATAAATACACATATTCTTGTTGTTTCCTAGGTAAAAATATTTTAGCAGAGTGGTGTGCAAATCCTTAGACTATACAATGGCATTGAAAATATCTTTAGCAACTACAGAATTAATTTTAACCATAGCTATTGAGTATAAGAAAATTGTTCTCTGTTGTGGTCAAGGTGCAAAATTTGTTTTCTTAGCAATGTTGGATTTTTTTAAAGACAGTAAAATTGGCTATTCTTCCCTTAAGGGCTATTTCTCCCACTGAACCTCATAAAAATGTCTGCAAGGTATTACTAACTATGCTCCCTGAGGTAAGGACAAACAAATTTATGAATGGAAAAATACAGGTTCTTAGCAGAGATATAGAAACCATAGCCAGTTAGAAAATTAAGAATTGAAAAATATAATATCTGAAATTTTAAAATTTCCTGGGTGGGCTCAAGAGCAGAAATGGATATAACAGAGACAAAAGTAAGTGAACTAGAAGACAGATCAATAGAAATTATCCAATATGAGAGATAGATAAGATTGAAAACAATGGACAGAGCCTTAAAGACAGGTAGGACAATATCAAAATGTCTGACATTCTTGTCTTTGGATTCCCAGAAGAGGAGAAAGAAATTGGGGTAGGAAAATATTTGAAGAAATAATTGTTGAAAACTTCCCAAATTTAGCAAAATATATAAATTTTCAAATTCAAGGACTCAGCAAACCCAGGTAGAATAAACTCAGAAAAAAACACCTAGACACATCATAAATCACTGAAAGAAAAAATGTTAAATATGGAAATAATCTAGAGAAAAATGAAAAATTACATATGGGGGAAAACTATTTGAACAACTGCAGGTGGAGCCAAAGGAGAGTAGAAAAGCACCTCTAAAATCATAGGGGCAAAAAAACCTGTTAACCCAGAATTCTATAACCAGCTAACATATCCCTTAGGAACAAAAACAAAATAAACATATCCTCAAAGGAAGGGAAGCTAAGAGAATTTGTCACCGGTAGACCTATTCTAAGGGAAACACTAAAGGAAGATCTTCAGGCTAAAGGGAAATGATACCAGAAGGAAACATGGAATTTTAGGAATGAAAGAAAAGAAATAGAAATGGGTGAGTAAATATAAAAGACTGCTTTTCTGCTTAAATTCTCTAAAATATGTATAACTGTTGAAAGCAAATATTATAAAATTATCTGGAGGGGTTTCCATATATATAAATATAATTGATATACCAACTATAACATAAAAGTCAATGATTCAGGGGAGAGGACCTATATGGCTACAAAGTATCTTTCTACAATTTACTTGAAGTGATGGAATACTAACACTCAGTAGACTGTGAAAGTTTATGCACATATATGGTAAGCCACAGAGCAAATACAAAAGAGAGAATGATGTCCAAAAAGACACCATATAAATTAAAATATAAAATTAAAAATATTCAAATAATTCAGAAGAATGCAGCAAAGTAGAAACAGAAAAAACATAAGGAACAAACAGAAAACAAACAATAAAATGGTAGGCCAAAATCCAACCATATCAACAATTATATTAAATGTAAATCATCTAACCATAGCAATTATAAAAAGATATTTTCAGATTGGAATAAATAAAAAAAAAAAAGCCCCAACTATGTGTTGTCTACAAGTTACCCATTTTAAATATAACAACATAGATGAATAAAAAGAGAGACCAACATATATCATGGGAACACTAATCAAAAGAAAGCTGGAGTGACTATATTAATATCAGACAAAATAGATTTCAGAACAAGGCTATTATGAGGGACAAAGAGATACAGTACATAATGTTAAAAAGAGTCAATTCATCAAAAACACATAATTCTAAATGTGTGTGCACCTAACAGCAGAGCTTCAAAATATACAATATATAGCAAAAATACATAGAAGTGAAAGGAGAAATAGACAAATCCACAATTATGGCTGGAGACATAATGCTCCTCTCCCAGAAATTGATAGAACTGGTAGAGAAAACCAGTAAGCATATAGAAGACCTAACAGCATTATAAACCAACCTGATATAATTGACATTTATAGAACATTCCACCCAACAATGCACATAAAATGATCTTTTGTAAGTGCAAATGGCACATTCAGTAAGATATTTGGGGGCAAAACAAACTTAACAAATTGAAAAGAACTTAAATTTTATGTTTTCTGACCATAACTGAATCAAAAAGTGCTATACAGTAGCTCACTTTGTAATCCCTTGGTGCGTTTTCACTGTTGAACTTGGCAATTTTATACATCCAGAGTACATTGCTACACAACCAAACTGATTCTTGTTTTCAAGTGACTTCAAAGCTCAGCAATGACTTAAGCGCTGTTAGAGAATGTTTTGGTGCACTTCTGAGTATCAGTTATCTTTATTTTCAATGGAAATAAATCCAAAAGGCAAGTAGCTGTTATCATATTTTCTATATGTTAGAATAAAATAATTGTTTCATCTTGGACATTTCACCTTCTAACTTTGAAAAACTTAGAATGGAATTCTTAAATTCTGAAGTATTCCATTTTTCGTTTGATTGACAGTCTGAGAATTGCTACTTCAACTTTTCCTTTAAAACATTCTTCCTACAGGGGCGCCTGGGTGGCTCAATGTTAAGCGTCTGCCTTGGGCTCAGGTCATGGTCCCAGGGTTCTGGGATGGAGCCGGCATTGGGCTCCCTGCTCAGCGGGAAGCCTGCTTTCCCTCTCCCACTCCCCTTGCTTGTGTTCCCTCTCTCGCTGTGTTTCTTTCTGTCAAATCAATCAATCCAATCTTTTAAAAAAAAATTCTTCCTATAGCTACAGGACACATGAGCAATGAGTTTTGTCATATAGATGTCTAACATACTGTATACCTGCATAATAGTGCAAACACCTTTGAAAGCAAGATAAAACACATGATAGATCAATGGTCACCAAATAAACCAAATGCATCAACTGAGAATTGGGCAATAAATGGTATTACTGCAAAGTGAATAATCATGCATTCAAGTACCAGGTATGGCATTTTCTGCTATGATACGATTTCTTAAGTGCCTATCATCACATAACAAAAATTATACAATGTAATTAGCATTTTCTTGTTTAAAAATAAATTTTAGAAGGAAAAATATACCTAGCAAAGACTACCTATTAATATCTCACAAAACTCTGTGCCTGGAATGGAAACATAGTTTTCGAAATGGAGCCTTAAGGTTTACTTTGACTCCTGATTCAATGTTATTTGCTCCCTCTCCCCCCCTACCCCCCGCCCTTAAATTCCCTGCTCTGGAGTAAGTAACATTGTGTCCTGAAACTGCCGGAAAAAAATATTTAGAAACATAGACCCCTGGAATGTGAAATGAAAACCAGAGCTTAAGAAAAGAAAGAAAGAAAACAAGAAATAGTCAAATGAAACTTTGACAATATAAAGGAATGAATCTCATTTACGATTGCGTACGGACGTGTGGTGTTCGAGCAAAAATTGCTTATTGGTCAGGTTTTTGCTCTTGGATGACAAATGACACTGTAACCTCTCTAGGGTGGATCACTTCCAAGTCCTCTACCTAAAAATTCAAGAACGGATGTTTGAGGACTTGTATTGCAGACTTCCAATCACGCTCCTGTGTCTTTTCAATACAATGAAAAACCACCAGGGGGAGAAACACTCAAAACACTGGATCCTTACTAGCCGGGATCTCAAAAGGCAACAGATCCCATTACTCTCAAAGAAAGGGGTGGAGGAGTGGGCTTCTGTGGCACGCAGCACCAAAACTTGAATCTAATCTACAGCTAAGATGGCTTTTCTGAAGTCTCCGTGCACTTCGGGCACTACACGAAAAAAGCTCTTCTTCTCAAGTCAGAATTGAATCCTACAAGCTGATTCAAATCTGAATTAAAAAGCATTGCAAAAGGTCTCCTCGGAGTGAGTCAAAGGATGGCAGAGGGCAATGGCAGTGTATTCCTCTTCCGATTTGGGCTGTAACTTAACTTTACATCGGCAGAAGGACGCGCAGCAACTATTCCTAAAATGCCTCCTTTCTAGTTCCATAACCAGTTTGGGTTAGCCACTGACAGCGGCGGTGAACCACCGGGGCCCCTTCTCTCGCCCCCAAACAAGAGGAAATCTCATTTCCTCTACGGGAGTGAAAGTGAAGCAACTCACTCGATCCCAATACTCCTATATCTCTACCTTAGCCTGCCTAGTTCCCGTGGAAACAGATACACAACACATATGCCGTCCTAGGATGACACAACAGTCTCACTGCTGCAAAAGACGGGGCATAAACCCAAGCTCCACAGAAAAGCACCCCTCCACCACCCGAACTTCGGGCGGAAAAGCAAGGCGCAGGCGCACTGGCACACTGTTACCCGATTTGCCCACTTCCCCCTCCCGGTCTCAGCAATTTCACTTCCCCTCCTTTGCACATCTGCTTCCGGGGTATTGTAGGCTCAGCCCCTCCTCAGCTCTAACCCTCCTCTGCCCGAGGAGGGGGGGAGTCGAGGGGGTGGGGAAGAGTTCGTTGTTTGTTTACACGATGTGAGCGGAAAAAGAGACCAATAAAGTTTATTCTGGAAACAAAAGGAAAAAAAACAGGGTGACAGAGAAAGGAGACGGGGGCGGGGGCGTGTGGCGGGGGCTAGAGAGGAGAGGGAGCTAGAAGGAGAAAGCGGCAGTTCCGGTGCCGCCGCTGCGGCCGCTGAGGTCTTGGGCTGCTGCTGCCGCGGCCGCTGGGGCTGGGGCCGCCGGCGAGGCAGGGCTCGGGCCCGGCCGGGCAGCTCCGGAGCGGCGGGGGAGAGGGGCCGGGAGGCGGGGGCCGTGCCGCCCGCTCTCCTCTCCCTCGGCGCCGCCGCCGCCGCCGCCGCCGCCCGCGGGGCTGGGACCCGATGCGGTTAGAGCCGCGGAGCCTGGAGGAGCCCCGAGCGTGAGTAGAGCGCGGAACTGCCGGGAGCGGGCGCGGCCGGGATGGGAACGGGTCGGTGTGGGGGCCTCTCCGGCGCGCCCGTGGTATTGGGCGGGGGCTACCCACGGGTTGTCTCTCAGCGTCGGCCCGCGGCGGAGTTCGCCTGTGATCGCCGCTCCCTGTTCCCCGCCTGCCGCTGGCCTCACCCAGATGCAGAGGCGAGGGCTCGCCGCTTACTCTCCTTTCTCCCCTGGCTGCCGCCTCGCTCCAGGTTTCCTTCCTCTCTCGTTTTTTGGGATGGGGCGGCTGGAATCTGAGGAAGTGCACCCAGGGCCGCCGCCCCGGTCGCGGTAGCTCGGTCCCCCTCACCCTTGCACGCCCACCGGGCCCGCGGGTGGCGGGGCTGCCGCGAGCAGCGCGGCGTGAGGGACCCTGGCGGAGCCGCGAGCTGTTCCGTAGGGGCTGTCATGCCCCAGGACTCCGGCCCCGCCAGCCCGGCGACCCTGCGTTTGCCTCACGCTGAGTTTAAATCGCCCGGCTGGGGCAGGGAAGGAAAACCGCTCTCCCCACCCCGCAGTTCCCCTCCCACCCTTCCTCTCGAGGTTGTTTTTTTCCTTTTAACCGAGACAATCAAACCTATTGGATCTTCATTCATAGACCTGAGACATTGTCTCGTGATTTGTGTCTTTACTAAGTCTATTATGTGATGCCCGTTTCATAGCTCCTAAGTGGTTCAGAAAGGTAGGGTACGCCCAGGATTGGACTATGTAAACACCAGACGTTCAGCCTGTGTTTTGACCGCGGCTTGAGGGGTTTATTTTAGGATGCTAAAGGAATAGTGGTGATGGTGGCTAGTTCCCAGACTTAGGAATTGAAAGCCATTTTCTTAGATGTCAATAACTAGGGAACTGTTTACATAGCTATACGAAGGATAAGGGAGCGCAACAAGGGGGGCTTTGAGGAAAACAGCCCGCATATTCTTTAATGATAAGAGTTGTGATTTCGTTTTAGAAAAGCTTCCTCATTCCAGCGCCTTTGTGCACATTCGGTACATGGGTTTTCGAGATGATGTTTTGAATCTAGTTTGTGGGGCCTGGGATGAACCCCTCGAAAACTTGGGTAGATAAACTCCTGGTAACTCAAGTCGGATGATTTCAGTGGCCACATTTGAACCACTGCAGGCAGTATTGGTCGCATGCTTTCCTCCTTAGATAATAGATTCTCGGAGGTATTTGTTTACAAATTTGCTTTTATGCTGGATTGTGTGATGATGTTGAGAAAAGACCTGAAAAATACTTAAGATACCATGTTGCTAATTTAATTTAGATAAATCGGAATACTTTATGTCTTTATTAAGAGGCCCTTGAAGCAACTGCAGTGTAAGAATTTGTTAGTATGTCTGTGTATTTAAGTTTTAAGATTTTTTAACTGAAGTGTTGAATTCTGGTTGACAGCATAGATCTCTAGCTAAACATCACATGTTATGGAAAATTTCAATTATCAGATTAACTGTTCTGCAGTGTCATCAACCAAAATTATCTGAAGAGGGCCCAGTAGAGAGAAAGAGAGAGAGAGAGAGTGTATGTGTGTGTGTGTGTGTGTTGGTGCTTGTTTTGTTTTTTAAGTTTTCTTGTCTCGTGTTTTGCAATGAAATCAAAATGTCATCCATAACTTTTTTCAAAAGTTTCTTGTGCATTTTTTATCTTTATAAAATTTCTTCACAAGATAGGTGATTGAAAGAAATGATAGCACATCATAATAGTAATAGCTCCGTGGAGGAAATAGCAAGAAAGTAAATGAATATTAACTTAATATCCAATTGACTGCGAGTATAAAGTTTGAAAGGCATTTCTCTCAGTTTTATTTGAAGAATTAAAAATGAACCACATGTAAATGCAGAACAGTGTTTTTATATAAAGTTTTTAAATTTTAAATAAATTGGATATAGCATGAAAGAGATGTCACTCGATACAATACTGTACTTGAACTGGAAGATTACTGCATGAATGTGTATATTCTCATGGGGCTGGATATATGTAAAAGGGAGACTGAAAGAACAGTGACTTTGCCTGGCTCTGTGTATGGAACAGTCCTTCTGGAGGCAGAGCTTCCTTCCTGTCAGGATAAGATCCTCTCCATCCCAAATAAGTAGTCCCTTAAAAACAAAACAAAACACCTAGGTTTATAAGTAAAATACTTGCTAAGAAGATAGATCATAATAACATTTTTCCTAAAACAGTTTGTGTGTAACTTTCCTGATTAGAGCCCTTTACTGAACAAAGAGTTTTAACATTTGTTGTTACCATTAAAGGGCATTTGCTCTGTTGATCTGTTTATTTGAAAAGAGCTAACTTAATCCCAGTTGATCTCTTTAGTAAGTAGAGTAGCATTAAAAGGATCAGTTCTCTATTTTATTATTTTAATATCTTGAATTCCAAGATAGGTGTGATTCTTTAAGTGAAATGTGTTCCTTAAGCATCATAAAAGATCTCATCTTTGGTAAAAATATTTATGATCTTTAAAATTGTGCACTTTTAGCAGCATAAATCATGGAATATTGTGGTTCATATTTTATTAGCAGTTATCAAGCTGTTTTCTTAAGTGTTGTCTTGAGTTACAGCACTCCTGTAGGCAGGCAGTATTACTATCTCTGAGAAATGACATTTTAATCTAAGGTCACAGGTGTTAGGTGACAGACTCATTGACAAAACCAGTGTTTTCTGACTCATTTTACTATATCAAGCTACCTCTAACCTGCTTCATCCTAAGGGCCAGAGAAGTTAATTACTTAAGATCACCTTTTTCTTTATTTCCAGTAATAAGTATATATTTTAAATTCCCTATATAGCTTAAACAGTAGTTTTCAATCCTGGCTACACATTAGAATCATCTAGTTAGCTTTTTTTTTAAGTACCAGTACCAGGGTCTCATTCCCAGAGATTCTGATGTAATTGGTCTGAGATAGGACCCAGACATCTGTGATTTGTTTGTTTGTTTTAAAGTTCCCCAGGTAATAGTAATAGATAAGATTATAAAGCCCTTTCTTTCAAGGACCTGTATGATTTGGTCCTTGCTTGTCTCTCTAGGTTCATTTCTCCTCCCACAGCTTCCTTGGCCTTTCCCTAATGTCTTGTGCAAGTGCTCTTCCTGAAATATTTGCGCACTCCATACCTCTTCCTTAACTAGCTGACTCCTACTCGTCTTTCATACCGCCTCCTTCGAAAAGTCTAGTCTGGGTTAGGTATCCCTGCTTCCTGTTCCCATAGCATCTTGTATTCCCACTGTCATAGCATTGACTCACTGCATTGTAATTGCCTATTTATTTGTTTGTATCCTCCACCAGGATATACATTCCATGAGAAGGATAGGGAATCCTTCTATTTTATACACAGTTGTATTCTTATTGCCAAGCACAGTAGCCAGTACATAATAGGCACTTATTAACTGAATAAATAAGTATATTGGCAACAGATTTCTTTACAACATGTAATAATTTACAAATACCAATTAAGTTTTTATTCCTGCCAAATACATTTAATATCTTTGGTCACTAAAAACGTATATCTCTGAACTTGACACGTATATAATTTCATTTGGAGGGTCAAGACATTATAAATTATGTATAAATTATACCAAGCATGACTCAACCCCAAACACACACACAAGCAAAAATAAGGATCATTATTATGCACAGAACTGCACTGAAAATCAGGAGACTTGAATTCAAATCCCAGTTTCACCAGAAGCATTAGGTCCTTAGGCAAGTCTCAATCTTTTTGGGCCTCTGTTTCCTCTTCTGTAACACAGAGAGATTGTACCAGGTGCTCTACATGCTCCTCAGTGGTCTAGCCTTAAAATCTTATGAGTAGTGGGGCGCCTGGGTGGCTCAGTCGTTAAGCATCTGCCTTCGGCTCAGGTCATGATCCCAGGGTCCTGGGATCGAGCCCTGCATCGGGCTCCCTGCTCCGCGGGAAGCCTGCTTCTCCCTCTCCCACTCCTGCTTGTGTTCCCTCTCTTGCTGTGTCTCTCTCTGTAAAATAAATAAATAAAATCTTTAAAAAAAAAAATAAATCTTATGAGTACTAAAAATACTGGCTTTGGAATCTGAAGCTCCTTGGTTCAGTACCTGGCTCTTACAGTTACTGGCAGGATTACTTTGGACAGATTTCCTAATCTGCATAATGGGAGTAATTACTATTCAGTAGAGTTGTTATTGTTGGAATTAAATGAAATATAGATCCAAGAGAGTTTTTGTCCTGTATTACTTAATAAATGTTCATTTCCTTTCCCCTTAGGAGGTGTTAGATCTCATGAGTGGACTTATCTGAGATAACAGAAAGACATAGTTAATGTAATCCTGTTTGCCACTTTGCTAACTCCTAGCATCACAGGTGTAACTAGGGACCAAAACCACACTGGCTTTTAGTTTCATTTTTTTAGAACCCCATTGCACTGTCAAACACCCAGGTGTTAGCCTACTTGGGAAGTAATTGTGCCTAGAAGTTTCAACCATGACAGAATATCAAGTGCCAAGCTATCAATACATCTATAGTAAATAAAATGAAGGAGGCGAGAGTCTGGAAACCTTATACCATCTCCAAAGATAAGTGAAATCAGACCTGACCATTCCAAAAGGAGACAAATTAAAACTAAGGGTGATTTATAAAAGAAGACCCAGAAATTTTGGTGAACTCTCTGTTCACCAAAGCTTAAAATTCAGGGATCATTATTTAGGTATTTCTAGGAGATACAGAAAATATACCTTTGGTCAGGACCAAATCCATAAGATAAAATTGCTCTTGATGTCAGATAGCAATTTCAGATATCAACAGACTGAAATTATTGATATTTTTCTCTATTTGGGAGCCATGTTTTTAAATATGTAGTTATCTTAGCCTTTATTTAGTAATAGAGAGTAACCTTACATGCAGTGTAATAATACCTCTTTGCTGAAGTTTCTTTTTTTTTTTTTTTAAGATTTTATTTATTTATTTGACAATGAAAGAGGGAACACAAGCAGGGGGAGTGGGAGAGGGAAAGCAGGCTTCCTGCTGAGCAGGGAGCCCAATGTGGGGCTTGATCCCAGGACCCTGGGATCATGACCTGAGCCGAAGGCAGACGCTTAATGACCGAGCCACCCAGGCGCCCCTCTTTGCTGAAGTTCCTTGATACCAATTTTATTTTTATATAAATCAAATTGGTGTGCCTGAGTTTTCCCTTAAGTTTATGTTTAAAGTGAATTTTAAGGCACCTGGGTAGCTCAGTCAGTTAAGCGTCTGCCTTCGGCTTAGGTCATGATCCCAGGATCCTGGGATTGAGTCCCACATGGGGTTCCCTGATCAACGGGGAGTCTGCTTCTCTCTCTCCCTTTGCCCCTCCCCCTTGCTCATGCTCTCTCTCTCTCAAAGAAATAAATAGAATCTTTAAAAAATTAAAAAAATAAAGTGAATTTTATTACCAACTATATTGGGGAAAAATCCTATGATAAAAATTAAAAATTGGAGAGGAGAAACTAAAATGTTAGGGCATAAAAAAGAAATACTAATACTTAATACTTCACAGAGTGAAGTCTGAGGATTCGACTTGAAGGCTTGAGATTTCCATCACTGGGAAAGTTATTAAACCTTAGATATATCAATAATGTTTTATAGTTCTATCTTATTCACATTTAATACTTTATTAAGTAATACTGTGAACTGATTGATCCTTGTTAAGGAATTTTTAGGTGCTCTTTCTCCCTCTCCCCAAATACATAGTTTGGGGAGTTTAAAGTTAAAATGTGCCAATAAAGAATTTGTAAGTTTTTAATAAATATGGTAGCTTAGAGCTTTTTCAAGTTTAATATTTCTTAAGGTGAAGCTGTTATAGACCTCTGATATAGAGGGCTAAGGGACTAAATTCCAGTCCCAAACTGCTACTTTGTGTTTGTGTATGGGGAAGAAGAGGCAGATGTATCAAATTTTTGCCTCTTTTCTCTTCATTGATAGGACAGGAATTGTATTATGTTGCTTGCTAAGTAACTTATATGATGAATGAGATAATTTAAGTGATCCCAAATTACATAAAATTAATAAGGAAGAATATATTCATACTAATCATTATTCTAAGTTTATATCTACTACAAGAATAACATATTTCATATTTAGCCTAACAATTACTCATTTCTTCTATATTATTTTAGTAGCTATCTTGATAATTTATCAAAATTGTCATTTATTAGAAATTTTTAGTAACTCTTACCATATACTTGCAATTGTTACGAAGGAGTCTTTGTATCAAAGCCAGCATTACCATTTGAAATAAAGGTGGGATTAAAAAAAATAGTGAGAATTCTTACAGATCCTACCTAACTGGTACAGTTCAGATTTTATTTTATTTTATTTATTTATTTGACACAGAGAGAGACAGCGAGAGAGGGAACACAAGCAGGGGGAGTGGGAGAAGAAGGAGGCTTCCTGCTGAGCAGGGAGCTGGATGCGGGGCTCGATCCCAGGACCCTGGGATCATGGCCTAAGCTGAAGGCAGACGCTTAACAACTGAGCCACCCAGGTGCCCCCAGATTTTAAATATTTGTGTAGTGGAAGTCAAAAAAGTCAGTGTTGTGATTTGAAAAAAAGCTGCAACAGGATAGAATCATATACTCTGATCATAATTTCTCTTGCCAAACTCAATACTAACTCAGGAGTTAGTAAGACTCAATGGGGAGATGCATCTTACAAAGTTCTATAGAAATTTAAAACAATATTATAAAGATAATTTTAAGCATAAATTTTTTAACAGGAAGAAACCATGTTCATTCTTGTTATCTTCAGTACCTAGCATAGTGCCTAAAAGTAAGTGGCCAATATGCGTTGATACTTTTGCAGTAGAATCATAATTGAGAATCAAAATAATTTTCTTATCTTTTATCAGTGTGTAGCTATATACTTTAAACTATCTGAAAAGTAGGTAAATTGCTCTGGGCCAATCTTAGTTGATCATTTATTGAGTACAGACCTGAAGTATATCAGAAACACTTTTCTGTAAGTTGTTAACTTGTTAACTAGTTGCATATTTCTATTGCTATTTGGAGATATTTTTAACAAAGATTAATAGGTTAAGGAGAGGCTGTGTGCTATGGTGAAAAGAACATTGGATTAGAAATCTAAAATCTGAATTCCACATTAAACTATTAACTGTTTGGTTTTAGTACCAAACTGGTAACTTGGCTTAACCGCCTGGGCGGCTCAGTTGGTTAAGCATCTGCCTTAGGCTCAGTCATGATTCCCAGGGTCCTGCTCAGCGGGGAGCCTGCTTCTCTCTCTCTCTCTCCCTCTGCCTCTCCCCCAGCTTGTGCACGCACTCTCTCTCACTCTCTCTCAAATAAATAAAAAATAAAATCTTTAAAAAAATAAAATGAAGTCTATTTTTTATTTCAGGGAAAAGTAAGTAAGCCATTCCCTAAAAAGTGAAGACAGTCTGTATCAGTTTGTTGTATTTTCAGAAACTAAAATCTTTTTGTCTGCCTGTTTATAAATTTTTACATATTTGAAGTCCCTTGTGTGAAATTCTGTGGCATAGACAAGCTGCCATCAGAAAAGAATGGACTGGAAAGATTTTTTTTTTCTTTCTGAAACCATCAGTGACTTTGGAGAATCAAACTTACTGCCTGCATGGCCATTTTGGTTACTGGCACTGAGAACAGTTGAATGACTGACAATTCAGTGACATTCATGACAACAAGCATTGAGAGTAGGTCATCCATTTGCACACCAGTTGCCAGGGTTATGAAGGCCAGCAAACCTGTCACAGCACCCTTAATAGCCACTGGTCACCATCCTTACTTGTTAAAGACTTCTAGGAAAGTATGTTCCACAATTTCCTTTGGTGACCCATCCCACTAGATGGTTTTCAGAAAATGTGTTCTGATTTTAGGAATATAATTCCAGAGGCACAGTAAGCCTCTTTTTTTTTAGATCTATCCTTTTTGTGCAGACAAATATAAGGAAAGATGACAAAAATCATTGTTCTTGATTGGGAAGCATTGGTATTTATGCTACTGATTTGTTGTTTCTGTAAATATTCAAATTACTCACCTATAGGGTTTGAATATTTTTTAACCGGCAAACTGTTCAAATTATGAGATATTAGTGTTTTGTTTTTTTTAAAGATTTTTATTTATTTGTTAGAGAAAGCACGAGCGGGGCAGAGGGAGAGGGAAAAGCAGACTCTACGCTGGGTAGGGAGCCTGATGCGGGCTCGATCCCAGGACCCTGAGATCATGACCTGAGCCGAAGGCAGACACTTAACTGACTGAGCCACCCAGGTGCCCCTATTGAGAGTTATTGTGAGTATGTACTCATTTTTCAACAAAGCTAAGCGCATTTCTGTGGCTTATCTTTCTTTAGAGATCGTACTTTTCCAAGTACTTTTCTGATGGACTTATTTCAGGTCTAGACCTGAAAGTACTATTGCATTTTGAAACAATTAATTGCCTCTAGCTTAAAAGTGAGTGAAGAGTGTGTGTGTGTGTGTTTTCTTTAGGAGGTTAGCTTCTTGGCAGGTGCAAAAATTAAAATCTTGGAGTTTTTTGCTAAATAAGCTACTATTCTGTGAATATAGATTTGTAGAGCACATCATCAAATATAAAGCATCATTAATGGGAAAAATTGTGGGGGAAAAGATTGAAATTAGGACTACTAAAGGCCAATCTGAAATCAAACCATATATGACAGAACTGTGTTTCATACTGTCATTTTTTACTTATCATAAATATTAATAGTAACATCATTTTAAAGTTATTTTCCATATGAACATTTTCTTAAAATCTAATGGCTGTTATTTGCATTTGAGACTCCAATAGGCAGCATCTTAATATATTTATGAAAGAGATATTTGTATTTTTTCTCTAACTATATAGCAGTTGTAAAAGTTGAACATGACTTTTCCAAAGCAGCTTCTATACTTGATAATTATAATGGTAGTGACACTCAAAGTAGTTTGGAATATTAGTAATTTAGTAACACTATAAAATTAGTGTGGAGACTGGTTGGTTGTTTTCTCTTCACTAAAAATGACCAAATTTCAAGTTTCTTAGTGATATTATGGGGCTCCAGATTTCTTCAAAATCACTTTGAATAATTTTGACTAATTCTTTGCAATAAAAGGCAACATTTTTTACAGCCATGTTATGTTCACAGGCACTATTAATGTGTAGCTAAATGTATCTACTAATGTACAACTACTAAAGCACAGCAAACATATCATGCTGTGATCTTTTTTGTTGAGTATAAAAATCAGGCATATAAATTAGTACATTTCTCTTGCAAATAATCTTTTTCCCAACCAAAATGAGGGTAAGTAATTTGACAGTAGGACAGAGTATTTGAAGTTAGGACAGTCTTAGAATATCCACAAAATATGGTCAGTGTACTTAGGCTTCTTTAATTTTCTTTTCTTTCTCCAAAATATATGTCATAATGGTTAAGAACATGTGCTATGGAGCCATACTATTGAGATTAGTAGTTTTGTAGCTTAGGGCAAGTTATTTAACCTGTCTGGGTTAAATATTCTCTGGGTTAATACACATTTCCTTGTTTGTAAAAGAGGGATGATAACAGTACCTACATCATAACATTGTAATGAGGATTAAGTGACTAATACGTTAAAGCATTTAGAACAGTGCCTAGCATGTAGTAAGCACTCAGTAAATATTTATAGGCTCCTTGAGAGCACAAACTATGTCATATTCATCAATTTATTTGGGGGCTTTAACATTATGTAGTGAATTGAATTTTGTCCATTCTGAGGATTTACTAATGGATTCAGTCTCTGGAGAGTGAACAATAAAGGTTGCCTTCTAACAAGTTTCTTGATCACTGCTTGCTTTTTGTTCTGTTACAACTCTTAAAATTTCATTCTAGCTCTAGGAACCTGAATTCTGTTTCATACCTACTCCTAAGAGAAGTCAGCCTATGGAGATTTAGCTTGAGACGAATGAGGTTTTGATGGACGGAAGCTACCAAGTAAATGGATGTACATTTTTCACATCTAGTCTGATCTTCTTATGGATTATTTTTCCCTGTGAATTCCTGGAATCTCAGAATCCCCAGCAGGTATCTTAATAGCACTCTGCCATTGAAGCAGTACTTGTTTCAAGCTACTAGGCATTTCTTTTCCCTGTCCTCGATGTACTAAAGACCATAGTTGTGTCATATTGTCACATATTCCCTATGTTACATGGCTTTTATAGAAGTCTCGTCATGTTTTAAAGCTGCTTGTATCTCACCCATTACACTTGTTATGTGTATCAAAATCTACACAAAAAGAGTAAATACTGTATGTAATATACTCTTTTGTATATGATTTTGATACCCAGTTTACACTCATTGGAAATTGTATAAAACTAGAAGTCATTTATGTGAAAATAAGGAAGGCAACCATGTGTTTTGATTTTTCCATGAGTTTAGTCTCTAATTCTTTGCCTTTAATTACTAAGTTACCTATATAGCATCATTGATACAAGTTTTTGCAGCAGCATCTCGTTGGCACCTTACATAAATGAGACAGACTGGTAGTTCATATTTAAATTTTTGGTAAATATAAGTGTTTGTTTTCTCACCTCCTACTTTTTAGCAATTTAGACTTCTCTTGATGGTCCCACACCGTAACTTATTCTTCTCAATCTGATGACCCCATCACCTGTATCTCTCATACCAGATTGATAGTAACAATAAAATCCATGTACTTTTTAAAACTATATATATATCATTATTATTATTAATTTATATGGAGATTGCTTTAGAAAGGATCTATAGTTTGGGCACAGTTATTCAAAATTTTCATTTTTACTTTTTAAAGAATCATTAAGCATACTTCTAAACCTTTTTTATACTTGTAAAACTCTATAGAATTTAATCTCTTTTAAGGAATGGTATGTGCAATGAAAAAAACAAAAACTAAATAAAACACGGCAGTGGACTGCTCTAGTACTGACCAAGAGTTTATTGCCGTGCTATATGGTTATGATTAACCTAGGCATTGAAGTTAAGAATTAACTACTTATTTTAAAATGGCATCATGGAGAGTCATAGCTGACAACCTGCGTGAGAAAATTTCCTTGATTTCCTAAATGTATACTTGGAGTTACCTCAGACCCAAACTTTAACATCATGAATCTGGGAAAGAGGAATATTATGGACTTTGTATATGTTATCTCCCTTAGTCCTCACAACAGCACTTCCGTACACGTGTAATCTCTCCACTACACACAGTAGGAAACTAAAGTTCCACATCTAATCAGTACAGTGGAGTCTCATCACACTTAATTTACATGAATTCAACTATGTACACTCAGCCAAAAGTAAAATCATGACAAAAGTAATCATTTAAATATGCAGTCACATCCCACTACTGAGCTTTTGTTTCAGAATAGACATGAGATTAAAGATGTGAATCTCTGTCACCTCAACTGATCTCAGTGGGTAGTGAACATCTCACAGTGTTGAGTGTGATTCTGTTAGTCATATGTAATGTTCATACAACATGGCTTCTAATGCCAAACCTTTAGTGCTTAACCAAAGAAACAGCAATTTATTCCAGTGCTGGAAGAGAAACTGCTGTTTTAGACTTGCTGAGCAATTGTGTTGATTTGCAAGATGACCTGCAGATATGGCCACAGCAAACCACCACCTATACATGTGCATCCTCTCTGGAACATACATACCTCATCTGGTACCTCTCTGGTACATGCATAAACCCACACCCTTTTAAATACATATTTTATATATTGCACATATAATTTTATTACATGTTCTAGATTGCTGTAAATATATTTTATCTTTATGCAAAATGTTTCTGTACAAGGTGGTATACAAAAAATGTGTCCATTGTAATTTATGGGTGATTTAAGAGATTTTTCAAGGAAAATTTTGACTCTGTACATCCAGACTGTGTATTGTTTGCCACTAAATACCCAGGGTCTAGCACACTGCTAAGCACAAGTTTATTGCATCACTGGGAAAAAAATCTTTAATACTTAGCTACTTATTTTTTATATATAAATATACATGCAGTGATCATATTTTCTCAGCTCAAATTTTGAAGCTTTTGAAAAATCTGCTTCATACCCCAGATGAATTAGTCTTAAGTCATTTTAGAACAGTATGGAAATAGAATATTAGAAATTACAGCTATCTCACAACATCTGGTCCTGATGTGACCACTGGACTTAGCGTTATGTTTCTTTCCTTTCTCCCATCCCTTCTTTTATATGTATATGGATGGATTTACTAAAGGAAACTCAGCCATACTATGCAGAATTATTTTATGAAAACTCTGAGTAGGTTTCTGCTAACTCTTGAACCTAGAGAAATGGAAAAACTAAAAGATAGGACATATAAATAAGGGGACAGATCTACATGTTACTCTAACCTCCTTATGTAATACTCATTCCCTTTGTACAGACACCCACTTTTTGAATGTCCTGTCTGATCTGTGCAGGAAGGTAGAACTTCCCCTAGAGCCTTGGAAAGAGAAGAGTGTAACCTGCGCTGCCATGTGCCAATCTTTCTAGCTGGCCAGAAGATAAGACTACTGGGCCAAGAAGACATGATCTCTCTCACACTGGGGGAGAAGAAAGGGTTGGCGCAGTGAAATGGGACATTTGCTTATAATTCTAGATCAGAACCAGAATATCTAACCTGTCTGCCAACCACGTGACCCTGAACAAGCCACTTAGGTTTTATGAGCCTGGAGAGTTGTCACTAGATGGCTAGTGACTAAAAGAGATATTTCCAGGGTGCTGTGTCCCAGAAGTGAGCTTGTGCAAACTTTAAGAATGTAGAACTCAAATAGCAGCTATGAATAAGATAGAAATAAAAATAATTCAACAGTACATTAAGTCTTCTTTACAATTATCAAGCATCTAAGAATGCAAAGATGGCTAAATATGAAATTTTATAATGCATAGGTCAATGAATCTGATAAGGAAAATAAACATATCAGCAAACATGGAAAAGAAATTAATAATTTCCTTTTGTCTCTTTAAAAGCCAGGAATGAAGAGAAATTTCCCTAACAAAACATATCAAAATAAAAGCTAAAATAATAATTGATGGTGAAACACTAGAGAAGCAACGACTATTAAAAACTCAGAAACCCATTATCACTACATTATTATATTAACATTTTTCAGGAAGTTCTGACCAATATAGTAAGACATGAATTAGAACAAAGAGGACTAAATACTGAAAAACTGCACAATCCCATTTTTGGTGTGGTATGATTACATTCCAGGAAAACCAAGAGTCAACTGAGAAGTTATTACAACTAATAAGAATATAGAGTAACTAGATTTAAGGCAAATACTTTAAATTCAGTAGTTCACTTTTATAATAGCAGTAGTCATTTAGAAAGTATGGTAGAGGGGCGCCTGGGTGGCTCAGAGTCCGGGGGTTGAGTCCCGCATCAGGCTCCTTGCTCCACAGGGAACCTGGTGCTCCCTCTGCCTGCTGCAGCTCCCCCTGCTTGTGCTCACTCTCTCTCTCTCTGACAAATAAATAAATAAAATCTTTTAAAAAAGAAGAAACTGAAAACTACTGGGATACAGGCGGGGCGGGGGGGCTGTGCAGGGAGAAGAATATCGTGTGCCTGAATGGGAAGTCCCAACTATTACAAATACCCATTTTTCTCAAGTTAACTTACAGCTTCAGCAGAATTCTGATTTTTTAAAAATGTGTTTGAGAAATTAATATGATTCTTAGTTTTGTCCAAGAGACTAAAGAGGAAAAAAGTGAGATAAGTGAAAAACCAAGAACAGTGACAGAGAACTAACCGCTATAGCCCTAATAGATAACAGAACATACTATAAAACTATAATAAACAAAAGAGTTGGATACTGACATAGCATTGATAGTAAAGTTGGTAAAAGAGTCGAGATCTCAAAAATAGATATGCTAAATATAATAAAGGAATTCTCGGAAATTAGTAGAAAAAGGAAGACATTCAGTGCATGTTTTTGAGAGTGTTAAATAGTGTTCAAAATAAGTTTGAATCTTTATGTCATCTTATATACCAAAATAAATTCCAGGTAAATTGAAGAGTTAAATGAAATAGAGTAAATATCCTTATGCTAGTCTCATAAGATACTTATGTGGATGGGGGAATACCTTCCAAACTTTAAAGAACTGCCTGCCGCATGAAGGACTCATGAAGGGAAGTTGATTACATTTGACTCAGAACATTGACATTTATTATGTCCTTTTCTCCCACCCCCCTTCCCCCAGTACTAATGAACAAACTGAAGATGTGCAGAGCAGGATTAGAAATTTGTAAATATGTAGCAGAGAGGTTTTCTCTAGTTTATTTATTTGGATCAAACCATTTTATTGGGGGGCTTCAGGGAAGGAAGGGTTGAGGGGCTGGGAGACCAATGAGATCTCATGCACTGGGCCAGGCTGAGATCTCCCCAGCTTCACAGTTGCAGAAAGCGAAATGTTTATCTTTAAATTTTAAGGTCTTTCTACAAATGCTTTCAAAAGCACCAAGTCGTTGTACATGAATGAGCAAAGAACTTGAGAAAACAGGTTCATTTACTAAAGTGAAAATAAAAGCAAATGGGAAAATGTTTCTCCCTGACAGATAATCAAAGAAGGGAAACTTTAAGAAGTAGTGATATATTTTTACTTTTTGAGTTAGCAAGAAATTTTTTCTAATGGTTTTGTTGCTGATGAAGGTACCATGAAATGTGCTCGTTCATATATTTCTTATTGGCAGTCTAAACTGATAGAACCCTTTTGGAAAGCAAGTCAGGAATTTTTGTGCCTTTAAAATTAACATACCTTGTGATCCCATAATTTCATTTGCAGCATTATATATAACAATGAAAAATTTAAAACAGCTTAAGTATTCTATAAGTAAACTGCTATATCTCCCATAGAAATAGGTGGTATAGAACACTATTGTTTATGAAGAATTTACAGTAGTTTGAGGAAATGTTTTTGAAGTGAAAGCAAGATAAAAATCATTATACTATAGGGGCGCCTGGGTGGCTCAGTCATTAAGCGTCCTGGGATCGAGCCCCGCATCAAGCTCTCTGCTCCGTGGGAAGCCTGCTTCTTCTTCTCCCACTCCCCCTGCTTGTGTTCCCTCTCTCGCTGTGTCTCTCTGTCAAATAAATAAATAAAATCTTAAAAAAAAAAAAATCATTATACTATATGAGCACAACTATATAAACCAAAGAAACAAACTAAAATATTCGTAGAAAAAAAGCCGTAAGAGAGAACATCATAAAGGGTAGCAATGGTTGTCTCAGATGTGTTTTTCACTGTTTTGTTTTCTTTGTTCATCCATACACTGTTGCATTTTAAGTAGGCACAGAGCACAGTCCTGGATCTTAATAGACACTTCAGTCAGTATTTAAGTGAATGAATTTCTATAATAAGCATGAGTTACTTTTACATTAAAAGAAATATGAAAACAATCCACATCTAAGTTAAGAAAAGGAGAAGTGTGGGAAGTGCTCTAGAAGGGAACCTGATTAATAATATCTTACACTTAGATTTCCAGTTTTCAAAATGTTTTCACAATTCTATTTCATATGATCCTTTTAATAATATCATTACTTGCTAAGTTAGAAATTTCTGTTAACCTTTATTCTATCCTGCCTGAACTACCAAATTGACTAATCACCAAATCTTGGGTATTTCTTTATTGGAGAAATGTCTTTTGATTTCATTTTCACCTCTTCTCATAGTCACTGCCTTATTTTAGTTCTTTCGTGTTTCACTGAAGTACCCTGACTAGTCTCTCCACTTTTCTTTTACTTTCCACACTGCTGCCAAAATTATCAGACATGTAAATAACTAGCAGAATTTCATGAATGTGCTATAATAAATAGATTCTGTGGAAGAGAACAGGGGAGAGATTGACACTGCTTCCACACTGTTGCCAAAATATCACTCATCCTAAAATACAAAATTGATCTGCTTAAAGCTTGGTAATTCCTTGTGGCCTACATTGCTGCTTCTCAAGCTTTGGGTGTCATCAGGGGGATTTGTTACAATGTAAATTATCTCAGACTCTAAAAAATCTGATTCAGTGCCTTTGTGGGCCTGAGAACATGCATTTTAACAAGGCTTCCTACTCTTGGTCCTTTACATGTGATCCCAGGACAGAATTTTGAGGAACAATGATCTTGGAATAAAGTGCTATCTCATTAATTTACAATCATTATCACAGTTTGGCACCAGCCTACTTTCCTGTATGGAGTTTCTATACTTTCCCTCACTGAACACTTTGCAATCTAGCCATTGTGAACTGCCTCAAACCCACCTAGGCCTTTCTGAACTTCTGTGCTCACCATGCTTGTGCTGTTTCTGCTGCTCAGAGCCCCTATCGCGGTGGCTGCTCCTACCCAATAACTTCGTGACCTGACCCACTGTCTTGAGCTTCTGTGTAATCTGCATTAAGTATTCCTGGACCCACTCTCCTAAACCAGAGTCAATCTCTCCCTCCTCTGTTTTTCATAGCCTCTGTTTCTTACAGCACATACACACTGTACTAAGTTTTTCTTGCTTATTTGCACATCTGTCTTCCTTCATAGATTATAAGCCTTTTGAAGTCAGGGATGTCATTTTATTTATCTTGTACCTCTAGCATAAGCCTGGTCCATAATAACTGCTTAATAAATGTGTGTCATATAATTAACAATCCAATGAAGAAGACAGGGAAGGAGTGATTAGTCCCATTTTTCAGTGAGGAAAATGAGGTCTTAAAAAGTTAAGTGTTTGCTTACTGTTACCCAGCTTGTAAGTATAGACTTGAGATTCACACACCCAAGATACCTGGCTTCTTTTCTGTTTTGGTCCTTACAGTTAAGGTAGACTGTCACAGTAAAATTACACACAAACACACCCCCTTTTTAGCTCCCTCCACTCATTTATCAGTTGATTATGTTTGGGGCAGAAGGCGTTTTAATAAACTTTCTCATCATATTCGTTCTTTATAAAATAAAACCTATTCCTCCAGAGCAAGAACTGATTACTAGATATTAAACTGTTTGTCTTTCAGTTTCACATCCAACCTCCTGTGCTCTACTTTGTAATGCTTACTTGTATCCCTTGCAGAAACCATATTATAGTACATAATGGGGTTTCCACAAATGCTGGTTTAATTAAATTCAGCTGACATTTATGCAGGTAACATTTTATTCTGTAACAGTTAAGACAAAAAGCTATATATGTCTAAGTATTCAAGTAGGTTTCCAGCATATTTTTTAAAGCTCCATTTTCATAGTTTAAATGTGTTTAGCCTTACTATAGACTTCAGTCTTAAGGTGTTGATGGAAATCAACCACCAGCTGCAAAGTTCAGATCCAGTATGCCATAGAATACATGTATCTATGGCTTGAACCAAATGTTAGCAATGAAATACTTAGTAGCAACTGTTCTTTTAAAGGAAACATTTTAGATAATTAGAGTCATCTTGTAATATCCTTATACCCAGCTGTCAGCTTTTTACTCTTTCTGCCAATATTTCTGGAACTGAAATCAAGAAAATGGAAATTAGGGTACCATACTTTGAAATACATTAAACACTTGAAAAACTGTTATATCTTATAAAGATTTTCAAATAGAGTTCCTCAGTCAGTGTCTCAAAGATATTTATAAAAAACAAATATCTATAATAACCCCAATATTAAGCTGAAATATGCATTGGTAAATAATAGGAGCATTTGAGAATTGAAAAATTCCCTCTGAATAGCCACTGGACTTGAAGATAATTAAAGTAAATTTGAGCATTTTAATTTCACTTTGAAATTTTGTTGTTTCTTAATTTTGTTACCATGTTTAATCAGCATCACAGTATCCTTCCATTCTTTCTTTAGCTTTTGTCATCTTTCTACTTTGAACATACTCAAATCTCCATTTTCTATCACATCAACTTTCAGTAATAGTCCTGATTCCACACAATGTTAGACAATGATACTACTCCATTTTTCCTTTCAAGTCTTCTACCCTTTCACCACATACTATATAATTTTTACATTGTCAAGTAATGGTAACATTTATATTCTGTATTATAACCATGCTTTAACCCGCTTATGTTTTGACTATAGGTAGATTTTAATAGTTGAAACAAATACTATTTACATGAATATGATTATGTAAAAATGTTTTATGCCACAACTAAGTAGAACACTAGGATTAGATTTCTTTCTCTGTGTTCAACATCATGAACCATACAAAGAATATTTTTAGCATTTCAGTCACATGGTTCCTCTTTTCATACGCTCTACAAATTGCTCAAAATTGTGCTGTTTTGTTTCACATTTTGAGCACGATTTTATTGTATATTTGGGGGGCTTTTCCCTAAAGTTTCCAGTTGCCTTTTTTTCTATTGTGAAAATAATCATATACATTCTTCATATATGTGTCTTTAATACTACGTAACTTCTCAATTCCTTTATCTGCTGCTTAGAGCCAGTTGTATTCTTTGTCCTGAATATTTTTTACTTGGGCCATATAGATTTCATCTGCTAGCTTGGGTTTATTACTTCTTACAATTGATAAAACTTTACTCTAGAATTACTTTTTCTTATTATTTATATTGTTTGGTCACTGGGTCAGTTCCACCATTTCTGTATAGGATATTTTCCTCTTTCTTGACCTCCATCTTTGGTTGGCTAGAGTAATAAATCAGGTGCCTCGGAATCAGTTCATGGAAGTAAAACCCATGGAAATACCTTTATTTTTTCTTTACACATGATATTTGCTGAGTATAGAAATCCTGGTCAAATTATTTTCCAACAGACTTTAATTACTGCAGAGTTTTTCACTACTGATTATTTTTTAGTTTAATTCCAGTGTAGTTAACATACAGTGTTATATTAGTTTGAGGTGTACAGTATTCACTACTGTTACTATTGATGAGAAGAGTGTTGCCAGTCAGATAATTGTTCCTTTACATATTACCTATTTTCCCCTGTGAATGCTTTTAGGCTTTTATCTTTATCTTTTTTGTCTAGTATGGAGGGTTTTGGTTGGTTGTTTTTTTTTTTTTTACATTAATCCGCTCAGTTGTCTCTTTTAATCTAAACATGAAAGTCTCTCCAGCTCAGATGCTTTTTATTTCTTTAATTTTCTTTCTCCATTTTTCTCTTATTTCTTCTGGAATAATAAATGTTTGGTTGTTGGACCTCTGACTCATCTTATATATCTGTTTAATTTTCAATATATTTCTTTTTGCTCTGTGTTTTAGCAGTTTTTTTTTTTAGTTAAAATCCAGTAGGTGAAATATATCACTTAATTTACCTTTTATTATGAATAAAGATGTGTAATTATCATCTGTTTTTTGGTCACTTACATTTCTTTTTCTATGAACTCTCAGTTCATATGCTTTTGTCCGTTTTTTATTGGGTTGTTCCTATTTATACTGTAGGGATTTCTCCCATCGTCAGTTATATGAGTAGCAGATAATTTTTAGTAGTTTATCTTTTGTCTTTGCCTATGGTAGTTTTCCCCTACATGAAGTAATTTTTGTTTCTTGTGTAGTTGGATTTATTCATCTTTTTATGGCATCTTAATTTCACTTAGGAAAGACTTCCTCACATATATGAAAAAAGATCATCTCATGTTTTCTTATAGTACTTTTATGTTTTATCCTTACATTGTGATTATTATTCTAAGGAGAATTTCTTTCAATGTAAGGTGTAAATAGGGAGCCCACTCTTTTCTTTAAGTGTCCAGCTAGTTGTTCCAAATGGTCTTTTCCCTATTGATTTGAAATGACACTCTTATTATATAATACATTCTGTGTCTATTTTTAAATTTTCTGTTCTATTGGTGTGACCTGTTATGAGCTATATCTTACTATTGTAATTATTGTGCTTTTATAATATATTTTAATATCTAGTAGGACTAGACCCTTTTCTCTCCTTTCTTTTTCCCCCCTCCCCTAATTTCTCCTGGATTTTCTGCTGTTATTTCTATTTTTATTTTTGAACATTAGAGTCAGCATGATAAATTCTGCACATACAAATCATACTAGTATTAATTGATATCATGTTAAATGTATAAATTATTTAAGGGAGAATGGACATCTTTATGAACTTAAGTCTTGCTATCCAAGAATATGATATGTTTTTCCATTCCTTCAAGTTGTTTATGTTATACAGGAACATTTTAAAGTTTTCTTTATCTTAAAGCAGTAAAAATTAAACTTTTCCCCCCCTCCAAGTGGCTAGTCACTTCTACCAGGATCATCTATTAAAGAATACATCCTATTACTTTACTTAGAGATACTGGTTTTTTTCCCATACAAAATTGCAGCAACTACTTGGGTTCATTTCTGTAGTCAGTTCTGTTCCCTGGATCTGCATCAGCCAATATTATATATACTGGTTTTTTTAACTGAAGCTTTAATGTCTGTTAAGGCTAGTGTCCCCTCATTATTCTTTTAAACATTCAGTATATTAAAAGCTATTATGGGGCGCCTGGGTGGCTCAGTCGTTAAGCGTCTGCCTTCGGCTCAGGTCATGATCCCAGGATCCTGGGATCGAGCCCCACATCGGGCTCCCTGCTCGGCAGGAGGCCTGCTTCTCCCTCTCCCACTCCCTCTGCTTGTGTTCCCTCTCTCGCTGTATCTCTCTCTGTCAAATAAATAAAATCTTTAAAAAAAAAAAGCTATTATAAAACTTCTTAACACTATATTAAAGGCTCTATCTCATACACACACAAAGAAAACTACAGACCTGCCTCACTTCAGGTATTATTTATCTTAAATTATTAGCTAATGGATTCAGTAGTTCGTGAAAACATACACATGCACACTCCACAATCAAATGGCATTTATGCTAGAAATACAGTGGATCATTTTAACTTTAGGATATCAGTAACACACATTTACACACACATTCTCTCCCACAAAAACACACAACCTTAGTAAAATATGAATAGAAAGCTATTCCTTGGCATACTAAATGATATATATCCCAAACCAGAAACTTCAGTCGGGCTTAATAATCAAAGATTCACACTCCATTCATGTTATGAATAACAAGGAACAATCAATAACTCTTCTCATTTGTGTTGGTGTACAATACTAATGGAGTTAAACAAGGGAAAGAAAATGAGTATAATAAAGGAGGAGAAAATCATTATTTGCAAATTTCGGTTTCCATTTTGTATATCCATTTCCATCTCCTAACTTCCCAATCATATCCTACCCTCCAAAGTACAGCCAGTGTTAAGAGCATGTGACTAATTCTAGGGGGGAAAATAGAAGAGGATAAAGGAAAGTATATTTACATATATTTTTAATCCATATTTTTATTAGTATAGAATTATAATCAACATTTTCTTTTTAAAAATATATTCTGAGTCTACCATTATATTCCCTTTTTAAATTTGTATTTAATTTTCATCATTAAAATAATTGGATCTTCCATTAATGACAGCATGATGAGGTTGGGTGATTCTCCTCCATAGAAAACAGGCACAACACTCTGGAAAACAGTATGGAGGTTCCTCAAAAAGTTGAAAATAGAGCTACCATACGACCCAGCAATTGCACTACTGGGTATTTACCCCAAAGATAACAAAAGTAGGGATCCGAAAGGGTACGTGCACCCCAATGTTTATAGCAGCAATGTCCACAATAGCCAAACTGTGGAAAGAGCCAAGATGTCCATCGACAGATGAATGGATAAAGAAGATGTGGTATATATATACAATGGAATATTATGCAGCCATCAAAAGGAATGAGATCTTGCCATTTGCAACGACGTGGATGGAACTGGAGGGTATTATGCTGAGCGAAATAAGTCAAACAGAGAAAGACGTATCATATGACCTCACTGATATGAGGAATTCTTAATCTCAGGAAACAAACTGAGGGTTGCTGGAGTGGGGGGTGGGGTGGGAGGGATGGGGTGACTGGGTGATGGACACTGGGGAGGGTATGTGCTCTGGTAAGCGCTGTGAATTGTGCAAGACTGTTGAATCTCAGATCTGTACCTCAGAAACAAATAATGCAATATATGTTAAGAAAGAAAAAAGAAGAAGAATATAGCAGGAGGGGAAGAATGAAGGGGGGGAAATCAGAGGGGGAGAAGAACCATGAGAGAAGATGGACCCTGAAAAACAAACTGAGGGTTCTAGAGGGGAGGGGGGTGGGAGGATGGGTTAGCCTGGTGATGGGTATTGAGGAGAGCACGTTCTGCATGGAGCACTGGGTGTTATGCACAAACAATGAATCATGGAACACTATATCTAAAACTAATGATGTAATGTATGGGGATTAACATAACAATAAAAAAATTAAAAAAAAAACAGGCACAAGAATGTTAGAGTATATAATAATATCAGTGAAGATATATTGTAAAACAAAGAGTGATACTAGATACACAGAAGGACATTTCATAATTATAAAGAAATGAATACAGCAGGAAAGTATAAAAATTCTAAGTATATATAAATGTAAGAGAAACACAAAATACATGAAGCAAAAGCTAACAAAAACTGAAAGGAGCAATAGATAATTCTACATTTAGAGTTGGAGCTTTTAGTAACCTTCTCTCAACAGTTGATAGAATAAGTAGGCAGAAAAACAAGATAAAGAAGACTTGAGTAAGGCAAGTCAATGTAATTGACATCTACAGTAAACTATACCCAACAACACATTCAAAGTGGACTTGAAACATTCATCAAGATGAGCCATATACTGACCCACAAGCAAAATGTATTAATAAATATGAGGAAATTGAAATTATGCAGTGTGTTCTGCAACCACAAGGAATTAAATTAAAAATCAATGCCAAAAAAAAAATCAGGATAGAAAGAAATAAGGAAAATCCCCAAATATGTAGAAAATAAATAACATATTTCTCAGTAACCCATAGGTGAAAGAAGAATTCACAGGGCAAATCAGAAAATACTTTTACTGAATGAAAATAATACAACATGAAAATATTCAGTATATAGCTAAAACAGTGCTAAGACACAGCTTTAAAGATCTACTTCTAAGAAGAAAGGTCTAAAATCAATATCTAACCTGCTGCTTTAAGAAGCTAAAAAAGAAAAAATAAATTAAACCCAAGGTAAATAGAAGAATGGAAATAATAAATATCATAGCAGAAATCAAGGAAATAGATAATAGAAAGAAAATCAATGAAATGAAAAGCTGGTTCTTTAAAAAATTCAATAAAATTGGTAAACCTTTAACTAGAATGATCAGGAAAAAAGATGCAAATTAACAATATTAAAAATGAAAGAACGGATAGTATTAAAGATACTATAGATACTTAAAAGAATATCATGAACAACTGTACGGTAACCAATATGACAACTTAGATGAAGTGGACAAATTCCGTGAAAAATACAAATGACCAAAATGGACTCAAGAAGAAATAGAAAATCTGGGGTACCTGGGTGGTGCAGTTGGTTAAGCGTCCAGCTGTTGGTTTTAGCTCAGGTCGTGATCTGGGGGTCCTGGGATCCAGCCCCACATTGGGCTCTGTGCTTAGCATGGAGTCAGCTTGGGATTCTCTTCTCCCTCTGCCCCTCGCCCCAACACTCACTCACATTCTCTCTCTAAAATAAATAAATAAATCTTTTTTTTAAAAAAGGAAGGAAAAACCAAAATCTAAATAGACTTCTATAAAGAAATTCAATTAGTAATTTAACACCTTCCAACAACAACAACAAATCCAGCCCCCAAAGGCATAGCTAGTAATTCTGGCAAGCAACGGAGGAATTAAAAATAACAGTCCTACCCAGATTTTCAGAAAATACAGGAGTAGAAAATGTCACAACTCATTTTTTGAGGCCAGTATTACCCAGATACCACAGCTAAATAAAGACATTGCGAGAAAAAAAAAAAAAACGAGCAGACAATATTCCTCATGAACACAGACACAAAAATCCTTAACAAAATATTAGCATATTAAATCTAGTAATGTATAAAAAGGATAATACATCATAATTACGTGGGATTTATCCTAGCAATGCAAGGTTGGTTTAACTTCCAAAAATCAATTCATTGTAATATACCATGCTACTAAGATAAAGTTGAAAAACCGTATGACCATCTCAGTAGATGCAGAAAAGTATTTGACAAAATTCAATACAAACTCAAAAACCCTCAGCAAAGTAGGAATTAAAGGCAACCTCCTTAACCTAATAAAGGATGCTTAAGAAAAAACAATATACTGGGGCGCCTGGGTGGCTTAGTTGGTTAAGCGTCTGACTCTTGATTTCAGGTCAGGTCATGATCTCGGGGTTGTGATATCAAGCCCCGAGTGGGGCTCTGTGCCCAGTAGGCAGCCTGCTTGAGATTCTCTTTCCCTCTGTCCCTCTGCCCCTCCCTGGCGCGTGCGCACGCTCGCTTGCTCTCCCTCTAAAATAAATAAATCTTTAAAAAAAAAAAGATCCTCTCTCTCCCTCTCCCCTTCCACCCCCCCCCCCACGTTTGCTTGCGCTCTCTCTCAAAAAAAAAGAAAGGAAAATACTTCATGGTGAATGATTTTATGCATTTCCATTTAAGATCAAGACCAAGGCAAGGACGTTTACTCTCACCACCTTTATTCACCATTACACTGGAGTCCTAGCTAATGCATTAAGACAAGAAAAAGAAATGAAAAGACTTACAGAATAGAAAGGATGAAGTAAAACTATTATTGTCAGGTGACATGTATATAGAAAGTTGTAAGGAATCTGCAAGAAAAGTAAAAACTAATAGAACTAATGATGTGAATTTAGCAAGGCTGTAGAATACAAGATAATAAATAAGAACTAATTGTATTTCTATATACTAGAAATGAACTATCCAAAAATGAAATTAAAAAACAAAAACAAAACCACAGTAGCATTATATAATTACCTTGAAATGAATTCAACAAAAGATATGCAAAAGCTGTACACTGAAAACTGCAAAGTATTGCTGACAGAAATTAAGACCTAGATTAATTGAGAGATATACCATGTTTTTGAATTGGAAGACTAAATGTTTTAAGGATGGCAATTCTCAAAAAATTTGATCTATAGAGTCAGTACAATCCCAGTCAAAATCTTGCTAGTCTTTTTCATAGAAATTGACAATATGATTCTAAAATTTATGTGGAAATGCAAAGGCATAAAGTAGCAGAAAAAAATTTTAAGCACAAAATCTGAGGACTTACAGTACCTGATGTTTAGACTTGCTATGAAGGGACAGTAGTCAAAATGGTTCAGTATTAGCCTTAGAGACATATAGATGAATGGAAGAAATTTGGAGTCTAGAAATAGAACCATACTTAATAGGATAATTGATTTTTTTACAAAGATGCTAATGTAATTCAAGGGGGAAAGAATCTTTTCAAAAAATGGTTCTAGAATGACTAGATGTCCATTTGGAGGAATTTAAAAAAAGATCCTTAACAAGGTCTTCACACCAAACCCCAAAATTGATTCAAAATGGATCCAGACCTAAACATAAATGCTAAAAATGAAAACATCATGCTAAGTGAAAGAAACTAGACACAAAAGATTACATACTGAATGATTTCAGTTATATGAAATGCCAGAATTAGAAAAATATACAGTGACAAAAACCAGATTAGTAGTTACCTAGGACCTTACCTAGGGGTAAGAATGGGGATTGAGGATTGACTACAAAGGGAGAAAATTTTTAGGGATAGATAATTGACTGTTTTTAACTTGATTATGGTGTAATTTTCACAACTGTTACACACTTACCAAGACACATTGAATGGAATTTTAAATTACCTCAAATAAACTGAAATAAAAATATAATCATGTGATTTTAAATTACTACTGAAAGATTAATTTAAAAGTTTGCTGCTACTACTTCTTCCCATCCTCTCCTCTGAACTTGTCTTGCCTTATGTAATTCTTCAGGAAAACCACTTTCAACTATTTCAGCTCATATTTTCTAGCTTATAATAATGGGGTATGGCACTATCTCTTGGTCCACCAATATTTGACATTCATTTCTTCTTGTAACATGATTTTAACCCTTTTTATGCCTTATTTTGCCTTATCTCATATCCTAATATATTTAGTTATTACTGGTTAAATACACACTTAGTGTTTTCATTATTATGACCATATAAATATTATTCAGTAATGAAGCAAATAGTGCATGTGGTTATATCTTTTCTGGTTTTTATTTTTATTAATTACCTCATTTTAAAAAAATTTGCTTACTTACCATTGTTATCTGAGTTTCTTCCCACACACTTCAATCCATCTTTGTAATATCTTTCACCTGTGAGATAATTAGTTTGGTTATTTTCCTAAGATATCCTTCCTAGAGCCTTCAGTTTTTCTGATTTAATCTTGACTGCTCCCTAGGTCTCTTTCACAGCTGTTATCATAAGACTTCTCTTTGCTCTCATCCTGGAAATTCCCTACACCTGCTTCCTGTGTTGGAGCCTTGATTTCCTGTGCCCCATACCTTCATGGTTTATTCCCTCATTTACAGGAGCATATCCTCTAATGGCTTCCTGAAAAGGGATAACTGAGAGGTAAATTTTTTGAGATTTTACATGCCTGAATATGTTATTTTCTACTCCTACACGTGATATTTTAGGTGAGTGTAGAATTCTAGATTGAAAATCATTTTTACTCAGAATTTTTGCAATGTTGAATGTTAGAATGCCTTCTGACTTCCAGTTGTGCTGTTTAGTAGTCCAGTGCCATTCTGGCTCCTGATCTTTTAGTTATTTTTCTCTTTGGAAGTATTTATTATCTTCTCTTTGTGCCTAGTGTTCTGAAGTTTTAAGGTATTGTATTTTTCATTTATTGTGCTGTGCGCTAAATAGGTCCTTGCTTTCTGCAGACTTAACATCCTTCAGTTCTTGGAAATTTTCTTGCCTTACTTTTTTGATATTTTTCTCACCTCTGTTTTCATTGTTCTTTCTGGAATTCCTACAAATCAGGTATTAAACTTCCTGGATTTCTTTTTCTATATTTTTACCTTGCCCTCCTTTTACTCATCTTTTTATTCTGCCTTCTGGAAAATTGCCTTGACTATAACTTCAAACTTTTATTGAACTTCTTTTCAGCTTTTATTGTCTGATTGTTCTTTTCTTATTGGTTCTTCATCTGGTTAGTGATATACAATAGTTTCTCTTAGACTATTTTAGTTTCCTTGATATTTTTTTGTTTCATCATTCTGTTTCTCAGCACTCCCATGATGTTTTAGTCTCTGTCCTTAATATTGGAGACTTTCCTGAAATGCATAAAAGGCCTTGACGACATGTCATTTATATTTAAACATCATTAAAAGCTGGTGGAAAGTGGAGTTTGAGGGCAGAACTCTTGTCTGTTGGTGGACTGTGCTGCAGGAAATCCCTAAATGTCATGATCTTTCTCTAGGTTAATCAGTTTTGGATCCTTTTCTGGGGAAAATTTACCACCTCCTATGTAGACCTGCTTGTGTTCTAGAGCTATATTGAAGAAAGGGGCTTTGAGTCTCATTAGACTTCATGTAATTTTCTGGTTTTAGTCACAGCTTTACCCTTATCTACTTCTGTGTCTATTTAAATCCAAAGTCGGTTGGGTTTAAGTTTTCCAGAAACTACACCTTCTGATTTCTGAAGGATTGGGAAGTCATTGACTGTACTAGGTGGAGTTAGAGACCTGGAATGCTAATAGTTCCAAGTATCTCCTAGTCCCAAACCTTTCTGAGGTTCTGTGACAATTGGCTTCCTTTTTATCTATAGGCACTTAATTTAATATTCTTCATCTCATTTATCATTCTTTTTTTTTTAACCCTGTCTATATATTATGGTTTAAGGTGACAATTTTCTAGCTTTATCAAAGAAGGTGTTTTTCTTACTCTCCTTATTTAGGAGTGAGTTGGGGCACAAAGGTCTTTACATTGATATTTTGAAATCAAAAGTCTGTTCCCTCCCTTTTTATAAACACACTGCTCTGTTGCTCTTCCTTGACTCCTTACTGTATTTTGGTGATCATTTCATATCAGTACATACAGTTCTATATCATTCATCTTAATAGCTGCATAGTATTTCATGAAATGCACTACTATAATTTACATAACCATTCCCCTGTTGATAGGTTATTTCTGGCTTTTGCTTTCATGAACATTGCCTCATTAAATATTCTTTAACCTACTTTTTGGTGAATTTTTTACAAACATAGCCATATAACAAATTCCTAGTGGTGGGATTGCCTAGTCTAAGAATATGTACATTTTAAATTTTGAATCATTTTGTCAAAATTGTCTTCTAGAAAGTTTACATTTCCACCAACTTTCTAAGAGTACTATCTTTGTAGTAATGGGTTTCATCAAGCTCAAATGTTTTCCTTTCTTTTTTTTTTTTTTAAGATTTTATTGATTTATTTGCCAAAGAGAGAGGGGTGAGAGAGAGAGAATACAAGCAGGGGGAGCAGCAGGCAGAGGGAGAAGCAGGTCCCCTGCTGAGCAAAGAGCCCAATGTGGGACTCCATCCTTGGACCCTGGAATCATGACCTGAGCTGAAGGCAGACACTTAACACTTAATAAGCTTAATGTTTTTCAATCTGATAAGTAAAAAATGGAAATATATCATTGTTTTATTTGTATTTTTAAATTATTTTCTTAAGCTTATCCCATTTAAATTTCCTTTTCTGCAAACTGTATTTATACTGTTTTCTTACTCATATTTTTCTAATTGACTTGTCTGAGCTATTTGTAAATTACCCCAAAAAATTAGCCTTTTGTCCTATGTATTACAAATATATCATTACCAGTTTGCCAGTGGTCTTTCCATTTGGTTTGTGGTAGTTTTGCCAAACCAGATTTTTTACTTTTAGTCATATTTATCCACCTTTTCCTGTATGTCTTCTTGGTATTATAATGTTAATATATAAATAAACCATAGTTTTCCCTTATATGAACAATAACCAGTTATATAATGGAAGAGAAGAACTAATTTATAAAATTAACAAAAAGATCACTTATCTAAGAAACTTAGTAAGGCGTAGCAGAATTTACATGAAGATATCTTTTAAGACTTACGAAGGCAAAGATTTCTTGGACAAGACATAAGAAGCGCTGATCATAAAAGAAAATGAGATAAATAAGACTTTATTAAAATTAAAAATTTGTGCTCATCAAAAGACAACATTATAATGAATAGATATGCCACAGAATGGGAAAAAATATTCTCGGTACTTATAAGTGACAAAAGTTATATCCAGAATATATAAAGAACCTCTGAAGTCAACATTTAAAAAAAATCAACTACCTAATATAAAAATGTGTGAAGACTCAAACAGACATTTCACAGAAGATAAACAAATGGCCAATAAGCACATGAAAAAATTTCAACATCATTAGTCATCAGTAAATGCAAATTAAAACCATAGTGTTTTTATACACCACTACATACCCACTAGAATAGCTAAAATAGAAAAACTGATACCACTAACTAGTTATGAGGATAGAGAGTAACTGGAATTCTCATTTATTGCTGGTGGGAATGCAAAATGGGCAGTCACTTTGGAGAACTGGTAGGCAGTTTCTTACAAAGTTAAACATAACATTTACCTTATGTATTTGGGAGGTCACCAAGACCACCGCCAGGTTCGATGGTTTACTAAGAGGACTCATAGGACTCTGTGTAATCATGCTTATGACCACGGTTTATTACAGCAAAAGGATACAAACCACAGTCAGCAAAAGGAAAAGGTGCATGGGGAGAAATTCAGGGTAGATTAGGTGCAGGGTTCCAAGGGTCCTCTTGCAATGGAGTCACAAGATACACTTAATTTCCCCAGCAAGAAGTTGAGACAACATGTATGAAACATAGACAACCAGGGAAGCTTGTTAGATTCAGTACACAAATACTTGGAGCCTGATCCCTCTGCCCAGCACATACCCAAATTCCAGAAGGCAAGCAGGTATTTAACATAAAACATATTGTTTTCATAAATAATTCAGGCACAGTGAGCCACTTTTATCACGTAGGGGGTGGAAAGTCTTTCAAAATCCATGATCCAAGTTCCCAGACACCAACCAGGGGCCAACCTTGCAAGCAGGCCTTCTTAAGGATAAGTAGTCAGTCTGCATACCATATAACCCAGAATTTTACTCCTAAGTATTTACCAAAAGAGATAAAAGTATATGTCCACTAAAACAAAAACAAAAAAACTAATATAAGAATGTTCATGGCCAAAGCCAAAACAGCCCATATATTCAACAACTGGAGAATGGGTAAACGAGTTGAAATATATTTTGGACTGCTACATGGCAACTTAAAAGAATTGATTACTGATACATTAACAACGTGGATAAATCTCAGATACAACATGTTAAGCAAGAAGCCAAACACATAAGAGTATACACTGTGATTCAGTTTATATGAAGTCAAGAACCTGTAAAAGTAACCTATGATTACAGAAATCAAAATGCAGTAATCTAGGGGCAGAGAGAGAAATGAATTGGAAAAGAGCATGAGGTAATGTTCCAGGTTAATAGTATGTCCTATATCTTGTTTTGTATGGTGGTTACATGGATATAAAAAGTGCTTGTGCAGTTCACTGTATGTTAATTATAGTACAATTAAAAAGTAACTACTAAGGAACATTGAAAAACAGATAAGTGTAAGTACATCCTTGGATAGGAAAGATAGCTTGTAAAAATGTCAGTTCTCCCTAAATTAGTACAAATCATAGTTTCTCAATCAAAATACAAACAAGCTTGCTTTGATCTTTGTTTTTGAATTTCACAAAATGATTCTAAAGTTAATCTGGAATTATAAACCAAGTTTAGTGAGACTGTGAAGGGACAGAAGGGAAAGCATTGGGCTGAATTTAAAGGAAAGGTATGATTGAAATGGCAGTGAATGGGAATAGATGTAGAAGAAAGATCATGGACCCTTACAAAGGCAAAGAAAACTGTAAAGGAAAAAGATTGATCTAGAAAGATTAGAGCTTGGAGTGTGGGGAAAAAGCATAAGGACAGAGCATAGTTGTAATGGTTGATGAGGCTTTGAGTTTGAAGTATATTCTAGATAACAGAAACTCACCATATTATTTTAATTGAGTAGTGATGTGATTAGATACATGTTTTAGGTAGCCAGTTTTAGTGACACTGGATAGGCAATTGGGGGAGGGGATTGAATACTGTGTTTTCAGGGCTTTTTGCCTTAGCTCTTACTGCACACTTAACCTGCTCTTCATTTTGTACCTATCAGAAATCCTACCAGTCATTAAGCTTCTTTCCCTTAAACAAGCACATATGTACACTTTCTCCTATAATTACTGTATTCTGCCTTGTAGATTGTAAGGTAATAAAGGTTTTCATCTTCACTTATATACACATGTGAATGGTTTTTTTCCCCTCTTCACTTTGTCAGTGTCTTATAGATAGCAGTGGCTTTACAAATGCTTGTTGAATAAGAGACCTATCATTGTTCCATATGAGAACTCTTTAGAGTTTAGTAGTGATAGAGAAGATGCTCCCCCCAAAAGTGATGAGTTTGTGGGTGGTTTAATGGGGGAAGTGATATCATGCAAAAGGAGTTGAGATCTCCAAAGTGTCCAACCTTAGAGATTGAGAGAGTGGTGATATGAATAAACAAAGTAAGAGGTACCAACAAAAGAAACAATTGAAGGTGGCCAGAAAAATATCCTAGAAAGATTATTTTGACTTGTTTTTGGGAAAATTTGGGGGAAAACTTTAAATCATTTAAAACATCAATAGTTGCTTATCTTTTTTTTAAAGACTTTATTTATTAGAGACAGAGAGTGAGAGAGAGAGCACAAGCAGGGGGAGCAGCAGACAGAGGGAGAAGCAGACTCCCCACTGAGCAGGGAGCCCAACATGGGCTCAATCCCAGGACCACAGGACCATGACATGAGCCAAAGGCAGATGCTTAATCAACTGAGCTACCCAAGCACCCCAATAATTCCTTATCTTTGTAACTTTTACCTTTTATTTATGAAGGTATTTTAAGGTGAGATATAAAATATGAACCTGAGAACTTTCTAACATTTAACATTATGGAAATAAATATCCACTTTTAGAATGTTCTCTACATATTTTACAGTGACTTAGTAATAGATTACCCAAATAGTGAGGGAGAGGGGTGTGTGTTTGTGTGTGTGTGTCTTTGTGTCTCTCTGTATTTTGTCCTGGGAAGATGACATTCTGACAGGACAAAACAAAAGAGCAGTACTGAAAATAGTTAGACTAAAGGTTGTTTTTCTGTCACCACACACCAGATATGTAGAGTAGTAAAAGCAGACAGATGGACAGTTCTGCTAGTTTTGGAGTGTTCAAATAGAGAAAAGAAACATTCTGTTCCATTTATTCAGAAAAGGAATTTCTAGGCTAAATTACTGGTTTCAGTAATAAGTTTCATATTCTGACCAAAGAAACATTATTTTTTTACCCTGGGGATAATGACTCATGCTCTTCTCAGAATTTTGCTTTTGTGTAAACTAAAGTGCAGTCATAAATACAGCACTGTTATTTGGATCTTAGTGCTAATGATACCATTGTGAGTAGACTAGTGATGGGTAAGAACACTAGTATTGTAAAGCCAATTGGAACAAAGGAACCAAGCACAGGTTTTAATTAGCTGATTCCTAGAGATGTGAAAGTAGATTTTTTAAACTAGTAAGCTAATTATTTTGGTTTTGTTAATTACGCTATAAATATAGAACCCATACTTTTATCTTTGAAAAAAACTTTATCATTTTGAGGTCTTTGTGACAAAAGGTGAATTTCTGACTTTCAGTATTGACAGTGGGAATACTTTAAAGAATTTTTGCTGTGCCTTTTTTTCTTATTCCCCACCAAATTGGTATGAGATTATTGGATTGTGATTCCTTAGACCATCAGGCAACTATCAAGTAATAGAAATTATTAGTATTGACTAGATGAAGCTAAAAGTTTATAGTCTAGGGGCACCTGGGTGGCTCATTCAGTTAAGCATCTGCCTTTGGCTCAGGTCATGATCCCAGGGTCCTGGGATGGAGTCCCGCATTGGGCTCCCTGCTCCCAGGGAGTCTGCTTCTCTCTCTGCCCCCTCCCCCCTCCCCATGCTCACTTGCTTTCTCTTAAATAAATCAATCTTTTTAAAATAAATAAGTAAGTAAAAGTTTATGGTCTAGTTTTAGTTTAACCTTAACCTTGCCATTTAAGAAATAGAGCTTTGAATGTACTCTTTATGTACCATAATAGATGCTTTCCACATTTTCACATCAGCATTCTCCATTATTGAGCACAGACTCAAAAAGTCTCCATTATTGTCCTCCACGAGATCTCTCTCCAACTCCAGAACATTCCCTTCTCTCTTCACTTCAATCTTTACATTCATTCCCTTTCTTGAGTTATTACTCTGTAGTGAAGGTTTAGAACTTTAGCTCCTTTAAGTTCTCTGTTTCAAACTTTCTTACATCTCACTCTGTGCCTTTATTTTAATTTCAGCAAGATTATATAATAAACTGTAATGTATGAAGCAATTGTTGGGATAATAGTTTAATGACTTAGGTTAAATAACTGGTTTATAAGTTTTTGTCAGGTGATACATTTTTAAGGAAGCACTTTAACTTATTGAGTTATTATAAGGTAATTTATTGTTTAATAATATGCCTTAAGTGGTCAACAGATGACATATTGAACATCAGTGAATAAAATAGAAATATTCTACTTACTGATAACTTATGTTGCTATTTTTACACAGTTACTCCCATTTCGATTTGTCATTCTCATTGCTATCATTTTAAGGTATATAACTATAGCTTTTCAGATATGTGGTATATTACACCATGTTAAGTATAAGTGAACAGTAAATGTTTAAAGAGGCAAAGTGAAGACCATCTACTATTTCTCTCTCATCATTAAGTGGATTCTGAAGTACCGTTGCCCATATTGTAGTGGCTTAAAAAAATTGATTTTTATTTTTATTTTTTTAAAGATTTTATTTTTTGACAGAGAGAGAGACAGAGAGAGAGGGAACATAAGCAGGGGGAGTGGGAGAGGAAGAAGCAGGTTTCCCAATGAGCAGGGAGCCAGACGTGGGGCTTGATCCCAGGACCCTGGGATCATGACCTGAGCTGAAGGCAGACACTTAACAACTGAGCCACCCAGGCCCCCCCAAAAAATTGATTTTTAAAATATTTGTGTTTACATGCCTCCACATTGCTGTTGCTATCACTCATAGAACTCTCCTGTTCACATCTTAGCTAGGTGGTGCTTGTGCTGAAAATAAGCTCCTCTCTCTCTCATTGCACTTCTGGGAGATCTGTGTCCTTGGCTTGCCAAACAGCTGTTCAGCATTACTTCAAATTTTGCTTTAGTGAAGTAGCCCCTTTATCAGAGATCAAATATTGAAGGATGATAAATCACTATTAAAGTTGGTCAATAATTACTTGCAGTGGAGTTTTTTCACCATTACTATTAAATACTAAACTATTCTGTTATTGTCAGAAAATGGAGCAGATGGCAGATTTTGAGTTTAGAATGTTGAGTTGGTCAAAAATGAAAATAATACTCCAAAGCAAAGAGACTTTCTGTGAAATATGTCTGGATTCAATTAGGTGAATCTATTGTCTGCTAGTACCGCCAGTCAAAGGTAGCTGTCTTTATTGGACTGGACTAGACTGAACATTTACTATTTTATCATTTTGGGATTCTTTTCTCTTTGTGGACACAAACTACCTGTTCTGTACAAGGAAGAGAGAACAACTGGATCTACTGAGAAATCTGTAGCTAACCCAAGTTTCACTTTATAATGGCAGTAGAAGGTTGGTATACAAGACTCATTTTTTCATCATTGTCAAGAAAAACCATAAGGTTAATCAGTAGTGGAGTGCAAATAAGTTTTAATGCATCTAGACACTAGAGAGCTACCACCAGAAGGAATAGTACTTGACTAGAAGCCCCGGTAGAAATTAAACTATGTCTTCATTCCACGATATAAGGAAATAAGGTAGCTGTTCATTCTTGATGAATAGAGAAAACAAAAGGGAATAGTGTGAAGCAAGTGTTTTCCAGAAGTTCATCCACCCTAACCCATACTGGCAGGAAGACTTGGAAGAAGATTATTGAGGTATTCAAAGACATGGAAAGGCTTACAAAGGCATTTGCACTATACAAGAAAAAACGTAAAGAAAAAAGAAAAAGTCATTTGATAAACTTAAGAGAAGTAAGTTCTTATTCCTGGTGGCTTATGGAAACATCTTGCCTTCAGTTTGTTACAGGTCTTTAAAAGAATAGTCAAGTGAGCTGGAAGACACATTGCTACGGTTACCTTTTTCTAGATGTTCTTATTTAAGATGTTTAATCTAGATATTCTTAAGCTTCCCAATGAATTTATCTAGCTAGGACCTGGATGATGTACTTTTTGTCTCTTCTTTCTCTATCATTAGCAGCCAGGAAATAACAATTTTACAAATCAACCAAGTCCAGGATGGTGTTAGCTTCTTTAGGGCAAGAAAGAATGAAGTTTTTTTTGGTGAAGCCCCCAGGCTTTTGAAAGAAAAACAGGGAGAGTTAGTTTTCATATTGATTTTAAGCTGAAAAGTAGATCCTTTTTATACTTTTTTTCTTAACCCATAAATCAAGAAAGAAACAATGTGTGGCTGGCACCATCTGTGCAATACCAAATAATAAATTGCTTTTGTTCCTGAAGTATATGGTACCTGAGTGTCATTTGTAAAGGAAAATTACAAAGGACTATGAGCCCCATATTTTAGTTATCATCAGTAATAAGTTTGGTTATAAACTTACTTGTAAAAGGTTAAGCTTTCAGGTCTTTTCTCTTTATGTTCCCTGGGAACTAAGATGTTTGTTTAGCAGAAAATAGTAACATTTCAAGAATCCCCTCCATATTTTGCATTTCCTTCCTTTCTTGCTGGGCTGGTCTCTTCAATGATCTCATATTGGTTAAATTTTCATGGAGACAACCAGATACATAATTGGGGTTCTATTTTCCCTGTTTTGTTGAAGTATACTTTTGGCCCTTCAAGATGCAGATACAGCTGTAAAATTCAAATACTTTAGGGTTACTTCTCTCTATATATAAAAGAGACTAGTTTGTAATGATTTATAAAGAAAGTTTTTTTTTCTCTCATTAAAAAGTTACTCTCCACATTATACCAAATCTCCTTTAAGTATTGCTTCAGTGAACCAGATAGTATATTACTTAATGTAGGAGATGAGCTGTGTTGTTGGTTTTAGCCCAAAAAAAATCATTCCTGCTTATTTTCAATCAAACCAAATATGATTAAAAGGCATTTATTTAATATGAAGAGAAAATCAGTGGTATGGTCTATGTAATACCCTTTCACTTCTCTCTTTTCCTAACTGGTCGTCATTTTTTTTTCAGTCCAAGAACCAAAAATATTTGTTACTATGACTTTGCATTTTTATCTCTAACATTCATTGCATTTTCCCTCTTTTTCTTTAAATAAAAAAATCAATATAATCTCATGTATACATGTAAAGAAGTAGATTTTGCCAATTACGTGTAGCATAATTCTAAAAGAAGAATTTTTGTATATATTTCTTCTGCTATTTTCTTATGTCTCGTGTTGACTTGTATTTGATTGTTTTTATGTTTTATCATTGAAATATATCAAATGTCCATTTAATGCTTATGCTCTACTGAGAGTGTATAAACTGATTTAAACAGAGACAGGCCTCAGGGGCGCCTGGGTGGCTCAGTCAGGTAAGCATCTGACTTTGGCTCAGGTCATGATCTCAGGGTCCTGGGATCAAGCCCAGTAGGGCTCCACGCTCAGCCAGGAGTCTGCTTTCCCTCTCCCTCTGCCCCTTCCCCTGCTCATGTGCTCGCTCTCTCTCTCAAATAAATGAATAAAATCTTGAAAAAAAAAAAACAACAGATAAAGGTTTCATCCTTTAGGAATTTTGCAGTTCAATAAGAATACAGAAACAAATATAAAGATGAGGACAGAGACATTTGTACAGATTTCAAAGATGTAAGTAAAATATTCTGCATCAAAATATTTTTTAATAATTATAAAATAATCCTGAAACGCTAAAGTTCTGGCTCCTTTCTGGACCCATGGATCTAGATAGCATGGATCCAATAGATAAGAGAGGGAACCTTTATTGAATTTCCATGCTCCAGGCACTGTATGCTAGGATTTTACATGTATTGTTTCACTTAACTCTTTTCAATCATTATGAGGTAATAACTATTTTTATTCACTTTGTGGAAATAAGGAAACTCTTGGAGAAGTCTAAAGAATTGCAGAGTTCCCGGGGCACCTGAGTGGCTCAGTCGTTAAGCGTCTGCCTTCGGCTCAAGTTATAATCCCAGGGTTCTGGGATCAAGCCCCACATTGGGCTCCCTGCTCCATGGGAAACCTTCTTCTCCCTCTCCCTCTGCCCCTGCTTGTGTTCCCTCTCTCGCTGAATCTCTCTCTGTCAAATAAATAAATAAAATCTTAAAAAAAAAAAAAAAAGAATTTCAGAGTTCTCTTGGGGCACCTGCATGGGGCAGTCAGGCGACGGACTCTTGCTTTCGGCTCAGGTTGTGGTCTCAGCATTGTGAGATCCAGCCCCACGTTGGGCTCCACACTTAGGGCAGAGTTGCTTAGGACTCTTTCTCACTATCCTTATGTCCCTTCCACCCCTCACCCTGCTCTCTCTCAAATAAATAAATAAAATCTTAAAAAAAAAAAAAAGAATTGCAGAGTTCTCCATAGGGTCAGTAGAGCTGAAGATGATGGAGGAGTGATCTGAACAAAAGCAAAAACACTGGTTAAACCATTTCTGCTCTACCCCTAGAACTAGACTGGGTTCATATATGTTGTTTTCTTTGCTACTAAACACTGAATAATACCATAGTTGAAAAAAAATGTAGAGGTTTCTAAAATGTTTTCAGCTCCGTTGATTATTTGTTCCAGGTATTAAGATGTTAAAGCTCAAGTCACTGGTTAGATTTTCCTTATGGAATCATTAGCTTTGTCCTTTTCTTTGGGCAGAAAGAGGCACCCTTAATTCTGTCCACCTGTCTTATCAATACATGCCATCAGTCACAAGGTGGGCTGGTTAATAAGGAGGAATCAAAGAGTTAGAGCAAAAGTATTCTACTAGTAGAAAAATAAGGCAAAATATTAATGTATTTTTCATTTGAAGTACTAGTCATTCTTTCAGTTCTATATTTTGAAATCATAACTTACCAAATACTGCCATCTGGATCTAAAAAATAAATGGGGTTTCTAGAGTTGCCTAATTTACTATTGACTTTTGACTGCCTGCTGCTTGTTTTATGTGAAACTATGATAATCCTGCCTTGACTCCCTCACAAAGAGAAAAGAAATATTTTCTGGAAAACTCTATGTCACTGTGGAGTCATTTGTCTTATTAAATTGTTTTATATTATGAAATATCTTTTGTTGTATTTTCTACATTGTTTAACTATGTTTGCTTTTCCTCATAATCCTGTCTATATTTCTATCACCTCTATCTATTAATATTTAGTCTCTTTTTGAGCTTAAATTTTAAGAAATTTTATCACACACTAAAATTTGAATTTTTGAAGTTCAAATTGGGGAAATTAGTGACTACATATTTTGAGATTTGGTAAGGTTTCTTTATATCTATATAAAACAGAATTTAAATTCATTATTTAATAATCTAAGATCAGGTATTTATTAATCTATACTTCATTAGTGACTCTTATGCTTATTTATCCCATTCAGTTCTGCTAGTCACACTGGATTCTTTTTTTTTTTTTAATTTTATTTATTTGACCTAGAGACAGAGAGAGAGAGGGAACACAAGCAGGGGGAGTAGGAGAGGGAGAAGCAGGCTTCCTGCTGAGCAGGGAGCCCGATGCGGAGCTCGATCTCAGGACCCTGGGATCATGACCTGAGCTGAAGGCAGACGCTTAACTGTCTGAGCCACCCAGGCGCCCCCACAATGGATTCTTTTAACCCACCTAAATAAAGTCCTTGTTCACGAATTTATTGATAATCAGAAGTCCACAGGAGCACCTGGGTGGCTTAGTCAGTTAAGCGTCTGCCTTCGACTCAGGTCATGATCTCGAGGTCCTGGGATCGAGCCCTGCGTTGCGCTCCCTGCTCAGCCAGGAGTCTGCTTCTCCCTCTCCCTCTGCCGCCCCCCTCCTCCCCCAGCCACTCATGCGTGCACTCTCTCTCTCTCTCAAAATCAATCAATCAATCAATAAATAAAGTCTTTAAAAAAAAGTCTACATTGGCATAGACATTACTGACTTAGACCTTAATTGTTTGTCATTTTTTTAAAAATCCAGTAGCACAGACCCTTCCTAAGCTCATCTATGAACCTCATATTTGGGAACCCTTGTTTTAAATAAATCATTAAATCTCTGAAATGTATTTTTAAATCTCTGAAGTGTATTTCACAGCACTGTGAATTTAATAGTGAAAATAAATTATATCCCCTTCTAAAGGAATTTTAATTTTCTACATACTGGTCATGAGAACTTGATTTTCCACCCTGAAGTTGTTAAGGTTTCTCTCTGAATAACTAAGAGAATGAGTTAAATCTGTTTTCTCATGGTCAGCTTGTAAAGGTCAGTGAAGGACAGCGTTTTGAAAGAAGTGGATAAAATGCATCCTTCCAGCACTAGTGTATATTACAGCTGTCCCTTTGGACTCACTCCAACAACAGCTCAGTGACTCTTGGAGGAAGAGAATTTTAGAGGCCCTAACTGGGGCTCATGAAAAATTGTACCGAAAAACACTTGCTTCCCATGCATTTCCACTGCAGTGAAATTTGTTTAAAATTATGCTTCTTATCCTTCAAACCCAGTTAGTCTCTCAGTGCTTTTGATTTCCCTTTATAAGCTGTCTTCGTCCATCTCTTTCTTCTATTACTATTGCTACTTCTCTTTGTTTCAGGCCCTGGGACTTTCCCTGGGATAACTTTACAACTTAGATTTCCTACTTCTTATGCTGTAGGACTGTAGTGACCCCAAAAAGATCCTATCCGGAAAAAGTTCATAGTCTAGTAGGAAGTCAAATATGGAAATAGATAATTTTAACAAGAATGTATTAAGGTACAATCAAAGACATATATGTTAAGAGGCAACATTAAGAAAGAGTAATTAACTGGAAATATTTAAAATAACTTTTAAAGAAAGTAACCAGATCATAGAATTATTAATCCAGATTTTTATCATGTTATTTCTTTAGCAAGTATAGAGGCAAATTTTTTATTTTGTTCTAAATCAGAATAAAGTAAGGATTCATTTGGTAATTTAAAAAAACAGGAAAGTATATTTTCTAGTTAATGAGCAAATAAAAAGGTGCAACTGATTAGCAACAAAACTACATGTTAATGTTTTCCCGTTGACCTCTCTGAGAATGAGGGTGGAAAATACCTTGTCAACATATATCTAAATATACTCCTTTAGTAATGTGTCCATTAACTCAAATAACGTTGGTTGAATGTATCAGTTAAATAAGAAATAAGTATTTGTAAAACTTTTGTTCATTCAGTAAATACTTACGAAGTTTCTATATTTGTGGAACACAGATATCTAGAAAACACAAGCTGCTTATTTTAACAGATTAAGGCTGTCTGAGGTGAGTAAGCTGCCAGTGGAATCAGTCTAGATATCCCCCCTAAATTTCCAAGCGTACACTTCAAAATAGCTTTCTTATTTTAATGACTTTCTGATGCAGATGTAATATTGATTACTTTAAAAACAAATAACTTTTAAATATAATACACTTTCGAAATTGAAACCTGAATTAAAATATCTAAAGTATACATTATATTTTAAAGTAATCAAGTTAGAAAAGGTTTCTGCAGTCTTAGGATGTATTTATAGAGACTCATAATTCATAGGTACATACTAGATTTTGGTTGCTGCATTTTGAGATGAATATTAATTAGCAGAAGAACACTTTAAGTGATGGCAAAGATGATGGTAAACTATCTCTTGAATTATGGTTAAAGGAATTGGGGGTAAAAAGACCCAGAGAAAATTCTAATAGCTGACAAGCATGTGAAGAGATAGAAAAGGCAGAAATGATGGAATGAAGAAGTTTAGAAATAATGTTTCGGGATAACTTTAGAAGTGCTCCACAAAAACTTCTATATCAGATAGTGATCTCCCAACACTGAAAATATTCAGTATAGTGACTTCTGAGATACTTTCCTATTTCAGGATTTTGACTTCACTGGCTTAAAATTAATGCTTCCTCTCCACCTCAGCCCTGAAGGACTTCGAGTGAAAGTGTAGGATTGTGGTCCAAAAGGCAGGGTTAGGGATGATTTATTAAGTGATGTCCATTTAGAAAATTTTCCAGTGAGGGCACCTCAGTGGCTTAGTTGTTAAGCATCTGACTCTTGATTTCAGCTCAGATCATGATCTCAGGGTCCTGAGATTGAGCCCCACACTGGGCTCCGTGCTCAGCAGGGAATCTGCTTGAGACTCTCTCCGTCTCCCTGTCTCTCCCCTCACGCACATGCTCTTTCTCTCTCAAATAAATAAGTGAATCTTAAAAAAAGAAAGAAAATTCTCGGGTTGATTTATTGGGTAATTCTGATACCTTATCAGAGGCCAGCAAACTTTTTCTGTAAAGGACCAGATATTAAATGTTTTAAGCCCCACGTCTCTATAGCATCTGTTCAACTCTGTTGTTGTAGTGGGAAAGCATCGTTGACAATATATGAACACAATTTATTGGTGGGATTCCCATTTAAATTTATTTAACAGAAGCGGGTGGTGAGCTGGATTTGGCATGTGGGCAAGGAAAGGCTTTGAATTTAGGAGTTAAAAAACAAATTGTCAAAATGTCATTGTCTTCTTGGGCTGAAAGAGCACACATTAGATGTTTAAATTAAATTGTCCAATGAATTAAGAAACCCTCAACTTACAAAAGTCAAATGACAATGGCGAGTCTGAGACTGTTTTCTACTGTTCATTTCTGCTGCTTATTTTGTGCTTAAAGTTGTCTTTACTCCAACTGAGCAATACCATTGCCCTCACTTGGACTGCTAATGCAGATCCAGCCCTAACCAAGAAACGAATGGGGGTTCAGGCCTTCTAAGCACTAAAGACTTTCAGTGTCTCCTGCCCAAACACAGTTTTTAACAGTAATGTTAACACCAGAACAAGGAAGTAAACAAAATCTCTGACCAGTAAGGTATCTGTTACATATGTTGTGCTCCTGTACATATACAGTCACCATTTGGTCTGTTGGTCTCTAGTCTAGAGATTATTATAAAATGGTAGTCAGTGTTGATGCTTATAGAAATGAGTAACTGAAGAAGAGGAGGCTACTATCGCAGGCAGGGGGCCACAGCTGAAAAGTGACCATTGACTACTGGAAAACAAGGAGATGGGGGGGCCATTTTAAAAAGCATCATCTCCAACCTGGGGTCACTGGGGATAGGGCCAAAAATACACTCAGACTCTTCAATAATACTGAAGTGCTTTGCTGTATTGTGTTTCAGAATAGCAAAGTAATTGGTTTTATAATGAGGACTGTAATTCATCAAGAAAAGGGGAAATTGTGAGTTATATATACTTTTTAAGAAAGCAGGAACACCCCAATTGAAATAACTTATCATTAGATATATAAAAAGTTAGGATAAGTAAAACCGATTTATTTCCTAAGAATCCTGAATAATTGTGATTTTTCAGTATATGAATATTTAGTCCTGGCATTCTGAACTCAAAAGGCCAGCAGTGTCAAGACCAGGGTCCCGTGCAGAGCCCCTTGTCCCAGAAAATGGGGCACAGCCAGAAAGCGGGCTGCCCCTCACAGGTCACTGAGTACACATTCATGGGGAAGCTGGTGCTAACCAATTGGCAGACCCTGTTTCTGGGTCTGGGTTTCCCACATAGCAGGGGAATATAGCTTGCTGCAGTCTATGGGAAGTCAGCTCTCAACACAAGGGTTTGTAAAAAGAAAAGAAAAGAAAAAAACAATAGAGTAGTTCCTTACTCTTAAAGTATTTTATTTTTAGTAAATACATATTTGTGACTTCAGACTGCCAAATTGCAGAGATTCTTATTTTAAATATTAACTTTATGGTGATTTCTCCCCCTCTATTGCTTTTCAAATAAGTTCCTTTGTAAATAGATTATGCACTTACATTTGGGTAATTCCACCTTCTTTATCAGCATTTAATTTCTTCTATAGTGTAAAGGCCCTTTTATTTAAAATGTTACATGTATATATGCTGATTTCTTAACTTTAGGGATTTTTTCCCCCCAAATTAGAGGAATTGAGAAGATACCATTTTTACACCTTGGTTTAATGCTTATTTGATTATATCCTGTATTTGAAGAGAAATAGTTTTTAATATGAAATTTAAAATCATGAAAAAAATGTCATGTCATTCTTTCGCTCAAAATACTTTAGAAGACCCCCTTTACTTACAGCATACTACATAAAATTCAAACTCCTTAATAAGGAGTCTGCCCACCTTTCTGGCCCCTGCCTACTTCTCCCCTCTCCCTCCTTGCCACACACCCTACCTATTCCCATGCACTTCAGACTCAAGTAATAAAAAACAACTTGTATTGCTGGTAACAGGCTGCGTTCTCTCATGGTCTGTGACTTTGCACACATACTCTTGTGGCAATCTAAAACACTTTCCTCATCTAGCTCCCCCATGTCCAAGCTACCCCTTACCTTCCCTGCAAGATCCCTACTAATCTATAATATTCTACTTAAATTTTACTTCTCTGATGCCTTCCCTAACCTCCTCAAGCAGTTGGAGATTTCCTGTGACTTTACTAAAGTTCATATTCTGTCCTACAATTTTCCATTGTCAAAGTTGTTCTTGGCTTTCATTCCCCAATGAACTATGAGTCCCTCAACAACCGAAGAGAAAGCATTTTATTTACCTTAGTTTTCATAGCATATTTAGCTCAGAGCCCAGCACAAGTAGATATTTCTCCAAAAAAAGGTGGAGGGGGTTAGCAAGGGATTCCTTATTTAAGCTGTAGATAGCTGTACCATTTAAATAGGAATATTAGGAGTCCAGGGAACTAGAGGCAGCTGTGAGCCTTGCATTACCAGTGCTACCTTCAAAGTTCAGCTTTTAAAACTAGCACTCCTTTATAAGACTCCTTATTTACTTGCCTCCCTCTGTAAAAGAACTCAAACCTCTTTTTCCCATCCCTATCTGGTGCCAGCCCTGGATAATTCATAATAGCTTGAAAAGGTAGTGTGGGTGTACTTTACAGGTTTATTAATATTTAACATTTACTGAATGCTTACTGTATGCCAATCTCTTTGCTTACATGTTTTTCATATATTACCTCATCTAATACAGCAATCTGATGAATTTTCTGCCATTATCCCAACTTAACAAAATGGGATGGGGAGAATGAAGTTCAATGAGATGAATTAAACTGCTCAAGGCAGCTATTTACTAAGGCAGTGAGAATTTGAATCCAGTGTAACTTTAGAGCCCATTTTCTTATTCACCACCAATGAGTATTACCTGGCCATAACTGAAGCCCAAAGAGCAGCATGGTTACAGTGTGCACTTTGAAATTATCTAGCCCTGGATTCAAAATCCGTTATCTAACATTTACTGGTGGCAAATAACTTCACTTTTCTGACCTTCAGTTTCCTCATATGTAAAATGGTAAATTCTATCCTGAAAGGGTTATTGCCACCTGAGTGCATGATATATACTGACTAGCAATGTTAGTTCCATTCCCCTCTTCTACGCTTCTGTTCATGTGAGCTCTGAGGTAATGGTTTGTACAGAGTAGGGCCTGACATAAGAAGAAATATAAGAAAGTTAGCATCCTCTCTCTTCTATTTAGTACTACCACAGTGTCAACCAGTGCCTGCCTTCCAGGATCTCCCAAGTGTTTTATGGCTATGATCACATTTATTCTCTTAATGAGAACGTGTGTCTTGAGTATTTAATAATTGTTAACTGACCATAAATATACTATAGTAGGATAAAGATTAGAACCAGTGATCTCTCTACTATACTAGACTTCTCTTTTGCTAATTCTTAGGGGACATATGAGACTCTTGAGATGTTATTTATTATATAGTTGCCCCTATGACTCCATAACGTGGACCTCTTAGCGCCATTCAACAAAGAAAACTATAAACACAGCTGCTGTTTTGGTGTGGCTTGTGGTTTGGTTTGGTTTTTATTTGAACTTTTTTATGCAGTCAGATCATCATTTAAAAGTAGTCATTTGGCATTTCCCTTGCATTCTTCAAATTTTTGTATGTTTTAAAAAGCTTAGCTTAAGTCACTTCTATAATTATGCACACGGATTGATCCATCTGGTCTTTTTACTAACCAATGAATTTTCATTTAGAAGTGTAGGAAATAGAATAATTATATTTTAAATCCTATAACTTCAGTGGGTCTCTTATAAATTTGAAGAAAGATTTTCAACTATTAAAAATTGTTTTACATTCTCTATTGTCTTCCAACTGACTTCTATATTTCTAGAGATGGGGGAGGGCTTGAAATTTTTGCTATTTCTATTTCTCCCCTCCTTCATGTATTAGAACTCTGAAGCATACTATAAGTACTTGTTTGCAAGTAAGATAGCAAAAATGTCTGCTCAAAGTAGACCCTATTGCCCTGTCTAGCTCACACTGGCTGTAAAGTGAAAGATGGATCGTAGGGGGCAAACCTAGATCCAGGGAGACCATTTAGGCTTTAGCAGTGGTCCAGACAAGAAATAGTAGTGGCCTGACCCCAAGGTACTAAGAGTGGTAGTGGAGTATACAGATTCGGGAGATAGAATTAACAAAGTTTGTTGATGGATTAGATGTTGATGGGTATGACATACAGGAGTCAGAGAAGATAGGTTTCTGGATTTAATTACCTGTGAATTTAATTATCCTATACCCAACAAACCCATAATCTTCACACTCTTGACTTTGCCTTGTAAGGGCAAGGGCCATGCCTGTCTTCTTCATTATCATATTCCCAGGACCTAACATGGTCCTGTGGAAAAGCCCCAGTACATTTTTTTTTTAGCTCCAGTACATTTTTAGTGAATAAACAAAGTGTCATTTATGACTATTGTCCACAGTGCCCGATAGAATAATCAAATATAGTAAGTTATCTGGGCCCTTTTGATTCATTTCTCTAGCTTAACTTTCATTTCTTTTTTATAATGTCTCTCACCTTACCTTTTTTTATGCCTTTACAGTGTAGCTTGCTGAATAAAAGAAAATATAAATATAAATAGCAAAAAATAAACCTGTGCCTTTGTGGATTTTGCAGTATCTTCTAAAGAATCCTGGAGATTTTTGACATCTTTAAAAATGAGGGCTTCAAATCATAATAATACTTTGTATTTTAAAAAATATTACAAGTACTTAACACTGTTGGAATATTTTACTAACAAAGAGAGTCAGTGGGTCTCATTTGTGTGTAGATCATTTCAATCAGAATTATTAGGGTTGGGTTATTTGATAAAGTAGATGGATCATTCAAATTCATCATCATATTTCAAGGATGTATTGATGACACTTTATATTATAGTGAATATATACGTAAATTATACTTTAGAAGCAGAATGGTCTAAGATGTCACGTAGACAATAATCAATACAAAGAAGGAAATCACAAAGATTAATTTAAGAAAAAGACCAAGCCATGTAATTTCTCATTACCACAGGGTAGTGGTAGGGAGTGAAAAGGAAGATTTGACTTCTCTCACCTTTACTCACCTTTAAAATGAGAGCGATGGACCCATGATCTAAAAGATCCTTTCCAGTCCAAGTGTTTTTTCTAATTCCTGCTTTGGAATCAATTCTTTCAGCCTAATTTGGAGCAAGAGTCTCCATCAAAATATTTAAGATAAATTATTAATACCCTAATCAATTCAAACTACAGAAAATGAGTTTTTACATTTAGTAATGCCATAAATATATTCTTCTGTAGTTTTTCTTTTAACATATGTTTTTTTCCCCTTTGGTTTAGATTTCTGCTTTGGGACAGCCACACATCTAATTCCTTAAAATAGTTTTATATGTAAAACTTGTAAAGGATCAGAACAATGCCTCCAAGACCATCATCAGGTGAACTGTGGGGCATCCACTTGATGCCCCCAAGAATCCTAGTTGAATGTTTACTACCAAATGGAATGATAGTGACGTTAGAATGCCTCCGTGAGGCTACATTAATAACTATAAAGCATGAATTATTTAAAGAAGCAAGAAAGTACCCTCTCCATCAACTTCTTCAAGATGAATCTTCTTACATTTTCGTAAGTGTTACCCAAGAAGCAGAAAGGGAAGAATTTTTTGATGAAACAAGACGACTTTGTGACCTTCGGCTTTTTCAACCCTTTTTAAAAGTAATTGAGCCAGTAGGCAACCGAGAAGAAAAGATCCTCAATCGAGAAATTGGTATGACTCAGTTTTTGACTAAATGGCATTGTCGTTCTAAAAGCAAATAACCATGAAACTTAACTATTTTCTCATTACTAAAATATTTCTGTCTGAATCAGTTAACTACCTTTGTAACCTTAAATAAATAGATTTTGAAATAAAAACCATTACAAATTGAAAGTATTTTTTGACTAACCTGGCTAAGGAACTATTTTTAACACTTTGGTAGTATCCTATAAATTTTTCTTTAAGAAATATCATTTGTAGGGTTGACTTAGATTTGTTATATCCCAGTTTTGTTTTGTTACTCTTTAAAAAAAAAAATTACATGGATGTTTGCTGCCTTTCCTCCAAGTTGCTGAATATATTATATATTATATGTTAAAAATATTTGAGTCTTTGTCAACTCTTACTTTATGTATTCATCAAAATTTCTTTAAACACAGAGACACTTCTTTATTGTGAACTTCCAAATGTGTCAAGTTCCCCATTTGTAAGAGACATGTTCATACTATATGTTTAATAGAATGTTATATTCTTTATATAATTTTTTTAAGGTTTTGCTATTGGCATGCCAGTGTGTGAATTTGATATGGTTAAAGATCCGGAAGTACAGGACTTCCGACGAAATATTCTGAATGTTTGTAAAGAAGCTGTGGATCTTCGGGATCTTAACTCACCTCATAGTAGAGCAATGTATGTCTATCCTCCAAATGTAGAATCTTCACCAGAACTGCCAAAGCACATATATAATAAATTAGATAAAGGTAAGAAAATTGTCAATCTACCATAATTGGTTACTGTAGTAAAAATTTCGATCTCTTTTTATCCCAGCTACATGATAAGCTTCTGGAAGACAGGGACTGCTTATACTGACAAGATGTAGCTGAGTGCCAAATATATATGCATGTAATAAATTATTGATTGAATGAATTGTGCACATACAGTGCTGATCCCGGTGAATTGTGTATCTTAAAATAAAACTAAAGAACTTTGAGTTTGAAATTCATTATTATACAGTTATAGCTGATTATCTTTTTACAAATAAAAAAAGTATAAATAGAAATACTTTATGAAATTTTGGGAAAACTTTTTTGTTATACATATACGAAGAAAAATAAATTTCTTAATAAATGGAACAATTAAATCTTATCATGAGTGATAATATATAGAATGACTTTTGACACTTACTGTATCAATTTCTAGAATTAAGTGAACATGGAAATTTATACACTCTGTTGTTTAGGAAATGAAAATATCATTGTATCAGATGAGTATCTGTATTTTTCAACATAGCAAAGTGAAGGTTTCAATTTGAAGTTTTAGAGTAAGTTAGCTTTCACACACTCTTAAATTTAAAATTCTGTTGGTAGAATAAGTTAAGACATCTTGTTACTATTTCACTCATATTATTCACACTAGTTTAATGCAGTATAACATAAAATCTTCATTTGAAATTCTTTTCTACTCTAGCATACCTTTTAAAATGAAAGTCTCTTTTCATTTTCGGCCAACATTCTTTATGAAAATTTCCCTACAGAAAAGTTGAAAGAATTGTACTGTGAACACCTGGACCACCCTACCATAGTTTTAATCTTTCCATTTTCATCATCTTCACCCCTCCTCCCAGCTTAATTGATCTTAAAAGGAAAACATTTAAAAGTTCATATTCTTTCCCTTCTTCCACCATCTTTTCTCTCCTTCTGATTCAGCATTTTCATTAAGTCTCCATGATTCTTTCCCATAGTTACCAAAAACTCTTCTACTTTAGGTACTGTTGAACCTTTGATACCATCATGAGTCGCTCTTCACAGGAGTTGTACTCATGAAGTATGTGATGCAGTTTAGAATGGAAATTAGCTTGGCCTCAGGTATTGTGACTCTCGTCACAGTTTTGCGTGCTTGCCATAAAACACGAGATTTGGGCATGGCCTGGCAGCCCTATCATATTTGAAGATTTGTGGTTTCTACCTGATATTTACCTATATTTAATTAGTTTGATTATAAGTCATTTCTGATTATGGTTAGAATAATGGTAGTACATACTTTTTGAAATTTGTCTCTTGAAAAATGAAATATATATGGTGATTGCATCTAATAATGTTTTCCTATTATAGGGCAAATAATAGTGGTGATTTGGGTAATAGTTTCTCCAAATAATGACAAGCAGAAGTATACTCTGAAAATCAACCATGACTGTGTGCCAGAACAAGTAATTGCTGAAGCAATCAGGAAAAAAACTAGAAGCATGTTGCTATCATCTGAACAACTAAAACTCTGTGTTTTAGAATATCAGGGCAAGTATATTTTAAAAGTGTGTGGATGTGATGAATACTTCCTTGAAAAATATCCTCTAAGTCAGTATAAGGTGAGTAACAAGCTTCAAAAATATTAATAGGAAATGTAAAAGTTGGGGACAAGTATCTGTATTTTTAGGACATACTTTTTGAAAATTCAGTGATTAATATTAGTGAATAGCTTCATAAGTTTATTTTTAATACTCTGTTTGGGGCACCTGGGTGGTTAAGCATCTGCCTTCGGCTCAGATCATCATCTCAGGGTCCTGGGATCAAGCCCTGCGTAGGGCTCCTTGCTCAGTGGGGAGCCTGCTTCTCCCTCTCCTTCTGCTTATGCTCTCTCTCTCCCGCTCTCTCTCAAATAAATAAATTTTTTAAAGTTTAAAAAAATATATACTGTATTTAATTTGAGAGATTCATGATGAATTGAATTTGAGAGAACAGATGCTTTTTTTCCCTTTAGATTTTATATATTTAATATTTGGGGCCTGACCGTAGATATATGGATAAGCTGATTAACATTGTTCAGATATAAACAGTGTTTTCATAATGAGTATCCTCTAGTCATTGTTTTTAATTCCTTTGTTCCTTTTTTTTTTTTTTTTTGCTTACATGTTTGTTGCTTTTAAAATGAAACACCTTATAAGAAATGGCTTTTTCCCTCCCCTCTTAATCTTTTACAGTACATAAGAAGCTGTATAATGCTTGGGAGGATGCCCAATTTGATGCTGATGGCTAAAGAAAGCCTTTACTCCCAACTGCCGATGGACTGTTTCACAATGCCTTCATATTCCAGACGCATCTCCACAGCTACACCATATATGAATGGAGAAACATCTACAAAATCCCTTTGGGTTATAAATAGTGCACTCAGAATAAAAATCCTTTGTGCGACCTATGTGAATGTAAATATTCGAGACATTGACAAGGTAAAGTCAAGTGTTGACGCTTATTTATATAAATTATTTTACATTGACTTTTTTATTGAACTATGTATAATAATCTGTTGACCTGCACTGTTTTCAGATAGCTAGAAAACCACTCCTCTCCCTCAGATGTTGCACGGCTTACAGTTCTTTGTCTGTAATGCTAATATCCATAATTCTAATATTCTCATAATTCTAATTTCCATATATCTAAGTTCTTAAAACCATGAGTTTTACAGAATTCATGTGGCAGCAAAACCTGACCTAACCTGAAGCGGGAATTTTTATAGTCTCTATATATCCCATTTAGTGTAAATATGCATGTGTTTTGTTGCAGAAATATTAATGTCTTTATGGGGTGCTGTTCCAGCAGCTAAGAATATGAAGTAATATTTAGTATATGTACCAATTTATCTTTCTAAAATATGAAAAACTCTGAATTACATACCTGGCCTAAAGGGATTGTGAGTCTATATTGATTTTTTTTATAGTGTGATGTCCCCCTAAAGGCAGCAACACATTTTGTTTGGTGAAGAATCTGCATCAGTATTAACTTATTATATATGTGAAGGAAGAACAGAAAAGCTACATCTGAACAGAAACTTTTAATGGATTCTGTCATTCATATCAGTTACATTATTTTAATATTGTTTAATATTGGTTCTGTAGTGTGTGTGTGTGTATTTGTTATGTCTTTATATACACAAACTTTCTTTTTCTTTTTTAAGATCTATGTTCGAACAGGTATCTATCATGGAGGAGAACCCTTATGCGATAATGTGAACACTCAAAGAGTACCTTGTTCCAATCCCAGGTAAGGAAGTGTATGGATTTATATTTCCAAAAGCCATGTTAGTATTTAGCAATGTAATCAATAAAAGTATTAAATTTTTTTTTGCATCCTTAGTTTTATACAAGTAATTTAAATTACCAAACATTTACATATAGACCCTAAGGACTTTCAGGCAAATGAGTATCTATCACAGGATCATTTTGTTAATTCTTTGTAAAATTTTATCCGAAGGGTTTTTCTGATTCTCTCTTTCCATTATATCAAGTAGAGAACAGAATATAGTTGCATTTTGTGCTGATGATTCCCCACATTAGATCCATTAACCTAGTATTTTATTCTTACCTCCATTTACACTTACATTAAGGAATGAGAGTTGGCAAACAACTTCAGAGCCAGACTATGAGGCACTCCCATCACTCACAAGAGTAGATCTTTATGACATTCAAATAAAGAGTCTCTGGGAACAAATCAGTTTCTGAGAGGGAGTTTGGGGGAACATTTTAAATGATTACTGCCTAGAAATACAATGAAGAAGAAAAAGGTAATATAATCCAACAGTTTGCCATCCTGCTATTTCTTTGGCTCTTTATAGAATCATTTGGGAATTAAGAATTTACCCTGAACATAATAGAAATATTTTAAGAGCACTCGAATTGTTACTAAAAATTAAAGATGGATTTTGTAGACTAGCAATAGAGACAACTAGTAAAATATCCAGAAGTAAATTTTATAATGAATTTAGACTGAGTTCTGGAAGAGTCAAGAAAAAGTTCTGGTCTTGTAATTAAGTTGCTAGATATGGCCACCATTCTAGAGCCTAGGTGAAGTTCAAAGAGGTGAGACAGCCTTCTCTACCAGGAGTAAAATAGTAAATAGTAAAATAGTTCCTTACCCTATCGGAACTATTGTCAGTCAGAAGGTACATTATTTAAATTAGAAGTTACACTGTGAAACAAACAACTACAGGATCTTTTTAAATTTTTGTTGTAACAGGAAAAGTTTATTTCCCACCCATACTGCATGTCTATCACAGATTGGGTGGGGTGTTTGTGTGAGAAACAGAAAAACAATATTTGAGGAAATACTGGACAAAAATTTGCCAAATTTGTTGAAAACTATAAACATTCTAAGGAGTTCAACAAGCCCCAACCAAAGACCCCAAAATAATATTGGGTAGATATATCCTAGTTGTTTCAAGTACCAAAAGTAAACTAGTTTTATAAAAGCAAAATGTAAATTTGTTTAATAATATAAGATTAAAAGCTCAAAATTTTAGTAAATTAGCTATTTAGAGAAGACTTAAATTTGATTATCTTTTCTTCAAGAATTCTCTAGTTTAGAACTACAGGCCAGTATCTCTGATGAACATGCCGCAAAAATTCTCAACAAAATATTAGCAAACCAAATCCAGCCATACATTAAAAAAATCATTCACCACAATCAAGTGGGATTTATTCCTGGGATGCAAGGGTGGCAGTAGTTGTAGATCAGTCAACATGATATCCTACATCAATAAGGGAAAGAATAAAACCATATGATCATTTCAATAGGTGCAGAAAAATCATTTGACAAAGTACAACATCCATTCATGATAAAAACTCTCAACATAATAAAGGCCATCTATGAAAAACCCACAGCTAACATCATATTCAATGGTGAAAAATTGGAGTCTTTCCCCTTAAGATCAGGAACAGGACAAGGATGTCCACTCTCACCACTTTTATTCAACATAGTACTGGAAGTCCTAGCCACAGCAATCAGACAAGAAAAAGGAATAAAAGCATCCAAATTGGTAAGGAAGAAGTAAAACTTCCACTATTTGCAGATGACATGATACTCTATTAGAAAATCCTAAAGACTCTCTGAAACAAATAATACATTATATGTTAAAAAAAAAAAAAAAAAAGAAGAAGATAGTAGGAAGGGAAAAATGAAGGGGGGAAATCGGAGGGGAGACGAACCATGAGACTATGGACTCTGAGAAACAAACTGAGGGTTCTAGAGGGGAGGGGGTGGAGGGATGGGTTAGCCTGGTGATGGGTATTAAAGAGGGCACGTATTGAATGGAGCACTGGGTGTTATACGCAAACAATGAATCATGGAACACTACATAAAAAACTAATGATGTAATGTATGGTGATTAACATAATAAAATAAAATAAAAAGAAAATCCTAAAGACTCAATGTTGAAAAAGAAAAACAAAGCTGGAAGCATCACAATTCCAGACCTCAAGCTGTAACATCAAGACAGTATGGTACTGGCACAAAAACAGACACATAGATCAATGGAACAGAATAGAGAACCTAGAAATGGACCCTCAACTCTATGGTCATCTAATCTTCAACAAAACAAGAAAGAATAGACAGTCTCTTCAATAAACAGTTTTGGGAAAATTGGACAGCCACATGCAGAAGAATGAAACTGGACCACTTTTTCTACACCATACACAAAAATAAACTAAAAATGGATGAAGGACCTAAATGTGAGACAGGAATCCATCAAAATCCTAGAAGAGAACACAGGCAGCAACTTCTTGCTAGACATGTTTTCAAAGGCAAGGGAAACAGAAACAAAAGTGAACTATTGGGACTACATCAAAATAAAAAACTTCTGCATGGAAAAGGAAACAACAAAACTAAAAGACAGCCTACTGAATGACAACAAATGACATACCCAATAAAGGGTTAGTATCCAAAATATATAAAGAACTTAAAAAACTCAACACCCAAAAACCAAATAACCCAATTAAAACATGGGCAGAAGACATGAACAGACATATCCAAAGAAGTCAGACATCCAGATGGCCAATAGACACATGAAAAGATGCTCAACATCGGGGTGGAGCAAGATGGCAGAGGAGTAGGAGACCTGGATTTCGTTTGGTCTCAGGAATTCAGCTGGATAGGGATCAAACCATTCTGAACACCTACAAATTCAACAGGAGATCGAAGAAAAGAATAGCAACAACACTCTGAACAGAAAAGCGACCACTTTCTGGAAAGTAGGACGTGCAGAGAAGTGAATCTGAGGCGATATTCGGGAGGATAGAGGGCGGGGGAGGGGGCCTCCGTCACCGGCCCTTCTGGCAAGTGATAGAGCCGCAGAGCACAAAGTCGGAACTTTTAGAAGTCGGCTCCGCTGAGGGACGTCGCTCCAGTGGTTAAACGGGGGGTGGAACCCTCGCGGGACAGTGTGGTCTCAGGACCCTCGGGTCACAGGAAGACCGGGGGTGCCTGAGTGCGGCAGAGCTCCCAGGGATCGGAGCAGGGAAGCCGGCTGCAGAGACGGAGCCGAGGAGCGGGCTCTCAGCTTGGGGTTGCCATAAACTGATCGGTGGCACAGTCGGGCCACTGCTCCTCCAGCAGGGACCCAACAAGAGGCAGATCCGGGGAGACTCCCCTTCCTGCCCCGGGAGGAGCGGCGTGGGAGCGCACCGCAGGGATCTGCTGGGTTTGGAGACTGCACACGGGGTCGGGTGCCAGAGATAGAGACGCTTGGTCACAGGCCGGGTGAGCACGGAGTGCGGCCGGAGACCGGGAAGACGGGAGTGACTTACTGCTTTTCTCTGGGGGCTCACTGAGGAGCGGGGCCCCAAGTTTTCGGCTCCTCTGGGGCGGAGATAGGGAGGCTGCCATTTTCACTCTCCGCCTCCAAATCTTTACGGAAAGCTTGCAGGGAACAAAAGCTCCCCAGAGCAAACCCGAGCAGATGACTTAGCCCGGACCCGGCAAGGGCGGGGCAATTCTGCCTCCGGCAAAGACATTTGGGAACCATGGCAACAGGCCCCTCCCCCAGAAGATCAGCAAGAACAGCCAGCCAAGACCAGGTTTACCGATCAATGAGAACGGCAGAACTCCAGTGCTAGGGGAATAATGCAAATAGAATCCATGGCTTTTTTACCATGATTCTTTAGTCTCTCAAAGTTAATTTTTTTTTTAATGGTCTTTTTTTTTTTTTTTTGAATTTTTCTTTTTCCCTTTTTCAACCAACATCTTATCAGTCCCTTTTTTAAAAAACATTTTTATTTTTCATTTTTAGAGTCATATTCTGTCCCTTCACAGTAGTTACCCGTATTTTTGGCATATATATATAAGTTGTTCTCTCTTTAAAATTTTGAGATAGTTTCTTCTAACAGATCAAAATATACCCTAAATCTCTAGTGTGTGCTTTTTTCTACTCTCCTGCCTGATCACATTCTCTCCCTTTTTTTTCTTTTTTTTTTTTTAAATCCTCTTCTTTCTTTTTTCAAACAACTTATCAATTCCTTTTAGAAAATTTTTTATAATTTTCATCTTTACAGTCATATTCCATCCCTTCATCATATCAACCCTTATTTTTGTACATATATAGGTTTTTCTTTCTTTAAAATTTTGAGAGGCACTTTCTTCTAACAGACCAAAATACACCCAAAATCTAGTGTGTGGCACTGATCTATGTACCAGCCTGATCATATTTGATCATATTCTGTTTTTTTTTGTTTTGTTCTGTTTTTGTTTGTTTTTATCTTTATCTTTTTCTTTTTTCTCTCTTTCCCTTTCTTTTCCCCCTGCCTCAGGTCTTTTCTGATTTGTTTAGAGTATATTTTCTGGGGATGTTGTTACCCTGTTAGCATTTTGTTCTCTCATTAATCTATTCTCCTCTGGACAAAATGACAAGACGGAAAAAATCACCTCAACAAAAAGAACAAGAGGTAGTACCGACTGCCAGGGACCTACTCAATATGGACATTAGTACAATGTCGGATCTAGAGTTCAGAATCATCACTTTAAAGATACTAGCTGGGCTTGAAAAAAGCATGGAAGTTATTAGAGAAACCCTTTCTGGAGAAATAAAAGAACTAAAATCTAACCAAGTCGAAATCAAAAAGGCTATTAATGAGGTGTAATCCAAAATGGGGGCACTAACTGCTAGGATAAATGAGGCAGAAGAGAGAATCAGTGATATAGAAGACCAAATGATGGAAAATAAAGAAGCTGAGAAAAAGAGAGATAAACAACTACTGGATCACGAGGGCAGAATTCGAGAGATAAGCGATACCATAAGACGAAACAACATTAGAATAATTGGGATCCCAGAAGAAGAAGAGAGAGAGAGAGAGGGGCAGAAGGTATATTGGAGCAAATTATAGCAGAGAACTTCCCTAATTTGGGGAAGGAAACAGGCATCAAAATCCAGGAAGCACAGAGAACCCCTCTCAAAATCAATAAAAATAGGTCAACACCCCAACATCTAATAGTAAAACTTACGAGTCTCAGAGACAAAGAGAAAATCCTGAAAGCAGCTCGGGAGAAGAGATCTGTAACCTACAATGGTAGAAACATTAGATTGGCAACAGACCTATCCACAGAGACCTGGCAGGCCAGAAAGGACTGGCAGGATATATTCAGAGCACTAAATGAGAAAAATAATGCAGCCAAGAATACTATATCCAGCTAGGCTGTCATTGAAAATAGAAGGAGAGATAAAAAGCTTCCAGGACAAACAAAAACTAAAGGAATTTGCAAACACGAAACCAGCCCTACAAGAAATATTGAAAGGGGTCCTCTAAGCAAAGAGAGAGCCTAAAAGCAACATAGAACAGAAAGGAACACAGACAATATACAGTAACAGTCACCTTACAGGCAATACAATGGCACTAAATTCATATCTTTCGATAGTTACCCTGAATGTAAATGGGCTAAATGCCCCAATCAAAAGACATAGGCTATCAGATTGGATTAAAAAACAAGACCCATCAATATGCTGTCTGCAAGAGACTCATTTTAGACCCAAAGACACCCCCAGATTGAAAGTGAGGGGGTGGAAAACCATTTACCATGCTAATGGACACCAAAAGAAAGCTGGGGTGGCAATCCTTATATCAGACAAATTAGATTTTAAACCAAAGACTGTAATAAGAGATGAGGAAGGACACTATATCCTACTTAAAGGGTCTATCCAACAAGAAGATCTAACAACTGTAAATATCTATGCCCCTAACATGGGAGCAGCCAATTATATAAGGCAATTAATAACAAAAGCAAAGAAACACATCAACAACAATACGATAATAGTGGGGGACTTTAACACCCCCCTCACTGAAATGGACAGATCATCTAAGCAAAAGATCAACAAGGAAATAAAGACTTTAATGACACACTGGACCAAATGGACTTCACAGATATATTCAGAACATTCCATCCCAAAGCAACAGAATACACATTCTTCTCTAGTGCCCATGGAACATTCTCCAGAATAGATCACATCCTAGGTCATAAATCAGGTCTCAACCGGTACCGAAAGTTTGGGATCATTCCCTGCCTATTTTCAGACCACAATGCTTTGAAACTAGAACTCAATCACAAGAGGAAAGTCGGAAAGAACTCAAATACATGGAGGCTAAAGAGCATCCTACTAAAGAATGAATGGGTCAACCAGGAAATTAAAGAAGAATTAAAAAAAATTCATGGAAACCAATGAAAATGAAAACACAACTGTTCAAAATCTTTGGGATGCAGCAAAGGCAGTCCTAAGAGGCAAGTATATAGCAATACAAGCCTTTCTCAAGAAACAAGAAAGGTCTCAAGTACACAACCTAACCCTACACCTAAAGGAGCTGGAGAAAGAACAGCAAATAAAGCCTAAACCCAGCAGGAGAAGAGAAATAAGAAAGATGAGAGCAGAAATCAATGAAATAGAAACCAAAAGAACAGTAGAACAGATCAACAAAACTAGGAGCTGGTTCTTTGAAAGAATTAACAAGATTGATAAACCCCTGGCCAGACTTATCAAAAAGAAAAGAGAAATGACCCAAATCAACAAAATCATGAATGAAAGAGGAAAGATCACAACCAACACCAAAGAAATACAAATAATTATAAGAACATATTATGAGCAACTCTATGCCAGCAAATTAGATAATCTGGAAGAAATGGATGCATTCCTAGAGATGTATCAACTACCAAACCTGAACCAGGAAGAAATAGAAAACCTGAACAGACCTATAACCACTAAGGAAATTGAAGCAGTCATCAAAAATCTCCCAAGAAACAAAAGCCCAGGGCCAGATGGCTTCCCAGGGGAATTCTACCAAACATTTAAAGAATAATTAATACCTATTCTTCTGAAACTATTCCAAAAAATAGAAATGGAAGGAAAACTTCCAAACTCATTTTATGAGGCCACCATTACCTTGATCCCAAAACCAGACAAAGACCCCATCAAAAAGGAGAATTACAGACCAATATCCTTGATGAACATGGATGCAAAAATTCTCACCAAAATACTATCCAATAGGATCCAACAATACATTAAAAGGATTATTCACCACGACCAAGTGGGATTTATCCCTGGGTGCAAGGTTGGTTCAACATCCGCAAATCAGTCAACGTGATACAATACATTAATGAAAGAAAGAACAAGAACCATATGATCCTCTCAATAGATGCAGAAAAAGCATTTGACAAGGTATAGCATCCTTTCTTGATCAAAACTCTTCAGAGTATAGGGATAGAGGGTACATACCTCAATATCATAAAAGCCATCTATGAAAAACCTACAGCAAATATCATTCCCAATGGGGAAAAACTGAGAGCTTTCCCTCTAAGGTCAGGAACGCAGCAGGGATGTCCACTATCACCACTGCTATTCAACATAGTATTAGTAGTCCTACCCACAGCAATCAGACAACAAAAAGAAATAAAAGGCATCCAAATTGGCAAAGAAGAAGTCAAACTCTCACTCTTTGCAGATGATATGAAATTTTATGTGGAAAACCCAAAAGACTCCACCCCAAAACTGCTAGAACTCATAAGGAATTCAGTAAAGTGGCAGGATATAAAATCAATGCACAGAAATCAGTGGCATTCCTATACACCAACAACAAGACAGAAGAAAGAGAAATTAAGGAGTCAATCCCATTTACAATTGCACCCAAAACCATCAGATACCTAGGAATAAATCTAACCAAAGAGGCAAAGGATCTGTACTCAGAAAACTATAAAATGCTCATGAAAGAAATTGAGGAAGACACCAAGAAATGGAAAAACGTTCCATGCTCATGGATTGGAAGAACAAATATGGTGAAGATGTCAATGCTACCTAGAGCAATCTACACATTCAGTGCAATCCCTATCAAAATACCATCCACTTTTTTCAAAGAAATGGAACAAATAATCCTAAAATTTGTATGGAACCAGAAAAGACCCCGAATAGCCAGAGGAATGTTGAAAAAGAAAAGCAAAGCTGGTGGCATCACAATTCTGGACTTCCAGCTCTCTTACAAAGCTGTCATCATCAAGGCAGTATGGTACTGGCACAAAAACAGACACATAGATCAGTGGAACAGAATACAGAGCCCAGAAATGGACCCTCAACTCTGTGGTCAACTAATCTTCCACAAAGCAGGAAAGAATGTCCAATGGAAAAAAGACAGTCTCTTCAACAAATGGTGTTGGGAAAATTGGACAGCCACATGCAGAAGAATGAAACTGGACCATTTCCTTACACCACATACAAAAATAGACTCAAAATGGTTGAAAGACCTCAATGTGAGACAAGAGTCCATCAAAATCCTAAAGGAGAACACAGGCAGCAACCTCTTCGACCTCAGCCGCAGCAACTTCTTCCTAGAAACATCGCCAGAGGCAAGGGAAGCAAGGGCAAAAATGAACTATTGGGACTTCATCAAGATAAAAAGCTTTTGCACAGCAAAAGAAACAGTCAACAAAACCAAAAGACAACCGAAAGAATGGGAGAAGATATTTGCAAATGACATATCAGATAAAGGGCTAGTATCCAAAATCTATAAAGAACTTATCAAAGTCAACACCCAAAGAACAAAGAATCCAATCAAGAAATGGGCAGAAGACATGAACAGACATTTTTCCAAAGAAGACATCCAAATGGCCAACAGACACATGAAAAAGTGCTCAACATCGCTTGGCATCAGGGAAATCCAAATCAAAACCTCAATGAGATACCACCTCACACCAGTCAGAATGGCTAAAATTAACAAGTCAGGAAATGACACATGTTGGTGGGGATGTGGAGAAAGGGGAACCCTCCTACACTGTTGGTGGGAATGCAAGCTGGTGCAACCACTCTGGAAAACAGTATGGAGGTTCCTCAAAAAGTTGAAAATAGAGCTACCATACGACCCAGCAATTGCACTACTGGGTATTTACCCCAAAGATACAAATGTAGGGATCCGAAGGGGTACATGCACCCCAGTGTTTATAGCAGCAATGTCCACAATAGCCAAACTGTGGAAAGAGCCAAGATGTCCATCGACAGATGAATGGATAAAGAAGAAGTGGTATATATATACAATGGAATATTATGCAGCCATCAAAAGGAATGAGATCTTGCCATTTGCAACGACGTGGATGGAACTGGAGGGTATTATGCTGAGCGAAATAAGTCAATCAGAGAAAGACATGTATCATATGACCTCACAGATATGAGGAATTCTTAATCTCAGGAAACAAACTGAGGGTTGCTGGAGTGGGGAGTAGGGTGGGAGGGATGGGGGGACTGGGTGATGGACACTGGGGAGGGTATGTGCTCTGGTGAACGCTGTGAATTGTGCAAGACTGTTGAATCTCAGATCTGCACCTCTGAAACAAATAATGCAATATATGTTAAGGAAATAAAAAAAAAGAAGATAGCAGGAGGGGAAGAATGAAGGGGGTAAATCGGAGGGGGATACGAACCATGAGAGACGATGGACTCTGAAAAACAAACTGAGGGTTCTAGAGGGGAGGGGGGTGGGAGGATGGGTTAGCCTGGTGATGGGTATTAAAGAGGGCACGTTCTGCATGGAGCACTGGGTGTTATGCACAAACAATGAATCATTGAACACTACATCTAAAACTAATGATGTAATGTATGGTGATTAACATAACAATAAAAAATTTAAAAAACAAACAAACAAAGATGCTCAACATCACTCATCATCAGGGAAATGCAAATCAAAACTACAAGGAGATACTACCTCGCACCTGTCAGAGTGACTAAAATCAAAAACAGAAGAAACAACAGTATTGGTGAGTTTGTGGAGAAAAAGGAACCCTCGTGCACTGTTGCTGGTAATGTAAACTGGTGCAGTCACTATGGAAATCAGTAAGGAGGTTCCTCAAAAAAATTAAAAAAGGACTACCCTATGATCCAGTAATCCTGCTACTGGGTATTTACCCAAAGAATACGGAACACTAATTTGAAAAGCTACATGCACTCCTATAGTTTATAGCAGCATTATTTACAATAGCCAAATTATGGAAGCATCCCAAGTGTCCATTGCTAGATGGATGGCTAAAGAGCTGTACACACACACACACACAGACACACACAGTGGAATATTATTCAGCCATAAAAAAATCTTGCCATTTGCAGCAACATGGATGAAGCTAGAGAGTTATAATACTAAGCAAAATGAGTCAGAGAAAGACAAGTACCATACCATATGATTTCAGTCATGTGGAATTTAAGAAACAAAACACATGAACAAAGGGGGAAAAAAATAAACCAAGAAACTCTTAACTATAGAGAACAAACAGAGGGTCATCAGAGGGGAGGTTATGGGGGGCATAGGAAAAGTAGGTGATGGGGATTACGAGTACACTTATGATGAGTACTGTATAGAATTGTTGAATCACTATATTGTACACCTGAAACTAATATAACTGTATGTTTATATTGGAATTAAAATTAAAATACTTAATAAAAAAGAAATCTCTAGTTAAAGGGTAAAATCCCTATGGTAATAGTATGAGGATTTAAGTAGATTTTTTAACTTTTCTGTATTCACAAAATTAAAATCAAGGATAAAAGAATATGAAGTTATTAGAAAGGTAGAAAAGTTGATTTAAAAAAAATTCTTACTGAGATTAAGTGATTATTCCATATCCGTACTTCCCATATGCTAGGTAAAGCAGCCACTTAATGATTTCTTCATAGATGTTACCAGTCTTCTCCCAAAATCAGAATAAATTTGGAATATATATATCAAACCGTTGCCTAAAAATAATTTAATTGATGTGTGTGCACGCATGTGTCTGTATGGACTTTAGAGGAAGAGAGAAACATGTTTTTGTCAATTAGCATAGTATTGAACAACTACATTTATAGGACATAGCTTTCTTAGAAAGTGTATAGAATATTTCTCATTAATTATAAGCAATTCTAAAGTTTTAGAAGTAATAAAACTCTTGGGTACATGTGAGTATGTGTATCTTTAGTTTTTCTTAAATTATTGTGGCCTTATCTGATCCCACAGTATTTCTTCTACTTGCATTTATTGTTTCTTTCCCCTTTAGAATTTCTTATTACTAAGTCCTCCCACTTAAATGTAAGCATTCTCTGCATCAAAGGACCATATTTTTTTTTATCTCTGTCCATAAGTAGAACTTATTTTACTGATAAAGTTCATACCTTAGTTTGGCTAATTAAAAATAGAACTTTATGCCATTTTATTGTTAGGTCTTATTTATAATAAAAAATAGAATTATGAAAAAGCCTTTTGAAGAGATTTTCTAGATTAATATCTAGCACTTGAACTTTTGCTGTGGACCAGTTACTATTCTAATCACTTTACTTGTGTTATCTGACCAAGCCAGCCAGGCACCCCTTTACTTGTGTTATCTCATTTAATCTTCACAACAGCCTTATGGAGTAAGTACTATTATTAGTCTTATTTCAAAGATGAGAAAACAGACAAAAGCAAGGGTCACACATTTTTTTAATTTAAATTCAACATATAGTAGTACATCATTAGTTTTTGATGTACTATTCAGTGATTCATTAGTTGCAGATAACACCCAGTGCTCATCACATCACAAAGGGTCACACATTTAATAAAATAGTAGGAGCAGGAATCTACTCTAGGTAGTCTGACTTCTGACTATACTGGTAACTGTTGCTATAATGTTTCAAAACAAGACAAAACAATGTGTTGTGGGGCACCTGGGTGGCTCAGTCAGTTAAGCAACTGCCTTCAGCTCAGGTCATGATCTCAGGTTCTGGGATCAAGCCCCACCTTGGGCTCCCTGCTCAGTGGGGAGCCTGCTTCTCCCTCTCCCTCTGCCCCTCCTGCTGCTTGTACTTTCTCTCAAATGAATAAATAAAATCTTTAAAAAAAAAACAACAATGTATTGTTAATTGGCTCTTTACAAATATGTCCACCAAATGTAGATATAATTTCACATACAATATCCAGTAAATTGAAAGGAATTTATCATAAATATTTGTCATCACTCTCTAGAGCAACTTTCTATTCTTTCCTTATTATGAATGTTAACTGTTATCTCTTGTGAAGTAGTTATTCTCAACTTCAAATACTTTCTGCTTACATATCCTTCATTTTACTTACATACTTAACGGGTTCTTCTGAATAAACCTACACCATATGTAAAAGTAAATATAATTGTAATAATAATAGGAAATCGCACTCTTCTTGTTTAGTTTCCTTCTTTCCTGTGCCTTTTCTATAAGCTAGTTTGTTTTTAATTATTTTTTTTACTGAAGTATAGCACAAATGCATTAAAATTATATAAATCGTAAGACTGTTGAATTACAGACCTGTACCTCTGAAACAAATAATATGTTATATGTTTAAAAAAAAGAAGAAGAAGAAGATAGCAGGAAGGGAAGAATGAAGGGGGGGGAATCGGAGGGGAGACGAACCATGAGAGACTATGGACTCTGAGAAACAAACTGAGGGTTCTAGAGGGGAGGGGGTGGGGGGATGGGTTAGCCTGGTGATGGGTATTAAAGAGGGCACGTTCTGCATGGAGCACTGGGTGTTATACGCAAACAATGAATCATGGAACACTACATCAAAAACTAATGATGTGATGTATGGTGATTAACATAACATAATAATAAAAAAAGTATATAAGTTGTAATCATAAAGTTCAGTGAATTATCACAAAGTTAATACCTATATAACCACTATGCTGGTTACGAAATAGAACATTTACCAGAAATACGACATTGCCACTTCCCATTAACCTTCTCACCTCCCCAAAGGCAACAACTGTCCTGACATCTAACATTATTTTTCAGTTTGAACTGTTCTTGAATTTTATATAAATGTACTCAAGGAATAGATACTCTTTTATGTCTAGTTTCTTTCACTCATGTTTGTAAGATTTCATCCATATTGTAAGTAACATGTTTATTTCCATTACTGTATAGTATTCCATTATACAAATATACTGCAATATATTCTACTTTTGGACATTTGGTTTGTTAACACTTGGGGGATATTTACAAATACTAATCACTAGCAATGTGTGAGATTTCCTGTTACTACAGCTCCTTACCCTCCCTTGGTATCATCATTGGTATCATCAGCCTCTATAGTTTTAGCCAATCTCTTGTATAGTAATATTTCCATGAGATTTTATTTTGCATTTTCTGGATGACAAATAATAATGACTACATTTTTATGTTTATTGGCCATTTGGATATGATCTTGTGAAGTATGTCTATTCCAGTTGATCTCTGGCCTGTTTTTATTTGATTTTTTGTTTTCTTGATGATTTGTAGGAGTTGTTTATGTACTCTGGATAAAGCCTTTTTTTGGTAAATTCTTTTTTTCTTTAAAATCTTACATAGGTGGAATGAATGGCTAAATTATGATATATACATTCCTGATCTTCCTCGTGCTGCTCGACTTTGCCTTTCCATTTGTTCTGTTAAAGGCCGAAAGGGTGCTAAAGAGGTAAAGTATTTCAGAAGGAATAATTATATTTACTTCTAAAAAACTCTTAATTATACTGCTGATTTGAATTTTTATCAAGAAATGGATTTTTTTCTTTATCTAAAAAAATTAGTCAAATATTTTTAAATTTTTAATAAATAAATGTGTCAAAGAAGAATACCTCAGGAGAGCTTCCTGAGTTTATTTACAATGAGTATCTCCTGAGTTTGCATTGACACAATTTTTTAAACATGCAGAGTGACTACCCACAAATATCTGTTAGGTGACTACATGCCAATATCTGCCTGGCTTGCTTTGGTTCATATTTCCTATTTATAATTAAAGACAAGTTCATGTAATTTCAAATAGGAAAACAGAAAGTGCTTGTATCTTAAAAAAAAAAAAAAATTGATGTGGCTTATTATAGATAATCATTGTAGCGACAGTTATTGAATTCTTTCTGGGGAAGAAAAGTGTTTTGAAATGCATTTTGTAATTTAATCCACAGAGTAGTGAATATTTTTCTGTTCGTTTTTGAAGGAACACTGTCCATTGGCCTGGGGAAATATAAACTTGTTTGATTACACAGATACTCTAGTATCTGGAAAAATGGCTCTGAATCTTTGGCCAGTACCTCATGGATTAGAAGATTTGCTGAACCCTATTGGTGTTACTGGGTCAAATCCAAATAAAGTAAGCTTTTTATTATCATAAATTAGAATTTTTTCCTTTTTTATGACAGTTAAACACAATATATATGATAACTTTTATTCCATCTCTTAGGAAACCCCATGCTTAGAGTTGGAGTTTGACTGGTTCAGCAGTGTGGTAAAGTTCCCAGATATGTCAGTGATTGAAGAGCATGCCAACTGGTCGGTGTCTCGGGAAGCAGGATTTAGTTATTCCCATGCAGGACTGGTAAGGCAGATCACTGAGTTTTCTTAAGTATCAATCATAATCGGTGGATTTGGGTTTATCCTCTTTGTTTGAAGAAGGGTTCATGTGTTTTAGTTACACTGGCATAGCTCCTATGGGCTCTGGACAGAGTTGCGATAGAATCACATTCTCCATACGCTAATATTGTTACTGCAGTTCTGCCTCTTCTTAGTTTATTCAGAGCCCTAGCCTGCCTTCATTTAACAAATATTTATTGAATGTCAACTATGTTTGTATTTATTGTATGAGAGGTACTAGGTAATAAAGTTGTGACCTAAAGAGACCTCCATTGTGTATACAGTCTAATGTGAAAATAGACATTAAAGTGGTAAAAGAAATGTAAGATTATAAATCATGGTAGGTGCCAGGATGGAAAAACCAGTAGTGTGCCAAGAATGATTACAGAGGGTTGGGGTGAAAAGCTGATATATACTGGGTTCAAGAAAGAACTTCTTAATTCTCTGAGATAGTAACCTTAAAGTTGAAACGGAAGTGTGAGTATGTTGTTAGTTGAGCTTGGAAGTAGAGGAGAGCTTTGTTACCACCATACTCCAAATCCCCTAGAAAAGATTACATATAAAATGGGAGTTTAAATATGGATCAAGTTGTCTGATCTTGGCCATTACTTTGGAACCACAGTATAACTGGGTTCAAGGACAATTAACTCTCTTATTTCTCAAGGGCAATGGTGTCAGTGCTAAGAGAAGAAGGTATTTTTGTTCTTTGTTGTCTCTTTCCCTAGTTTCCAATTTATCACTTTTTCTTTGGCCTGGTGATACATTATAGCTAGACCAACCAATGAGTATGGGGCCAGGAGGTCTGAAATATGCCTCCCTGGGGCAGCTGGAATGCTGCACTGAGGAACTTTATTAGTTTATAGCTGTGTTCTCAGTAAGGAGTTTACAAATCAAATCCCTTTTGTAAACTGATTAGTAATAATCATAACCTTCCTGCCAGTATACTTTCAGAGATATGTAGCAGGTATTTGGATAAGTATGAACTAATTTAAAATCATTACTTTAAGACTCATTTATCTCCTGTTTTTATTCATACATTCACTTTACCATCAGAGTCTGTCTCAATTAGCTTTGAGTTTCTTTTTTGAGCAGTTCTAACTCTTTGTAAGGATTGATATTTTATGACTTTTTTTCTTAGAATTTTTTCTTTAAAGAAAAAAAATTATTTATTTTTATAAACTTTTATAAATCTAAGATACAAACAATATAAAAGGTCCTGGGAGGTAGAGGGGACAAAATTACGCCACTTGAGAATCATTACTCCAGACTCTAGTGATGATAGTCAAATTGATTGTATAGGGAAAACATCAAATAATATCTTAGATGAATTTTCTCAAACTCAAGATATAATGAGTGAACAATGTATTTCCAAGGACAAAAAGGAATATGGTATTCACATTCAGTTAGTCATTCAACAGGAATAACTTCATCACACATTTTTTGATGAGAACTTGGACCACACCTCATCTTTCTTTCCAGTTTTAATGCTGCTGTACACCAAAATTTACTTGATATACTTTTTAAGTGGATAAACATCACAGGCAGGTGTGTATGAAAAGATGAGTGGAAGGAAAAAGGTGATGTAGAAATACAAAATTGCTTGGATTACTATAAAAGTTCTCAAAAGTATTACATTTTGACAGTTCAAGTACAAGAAGAAAAACCAGGAGTAATGATAAGCTAGAACTTTTTAGATATGCATTTGAAGTCAGGAATCAGTATCTATAAGATGTGTATGTTCCAGGCTCATGCATGGCAGTTGATGAGCAAGCAGTTAATGGCATTCAAAGGATGTTGCCCATTTTGGATTATGAATTTGGTTCTGCTGTGTTTAAATTCTTTTTTTTTTTTTTTAAGATTTTATTTATTTATTTGACAGAGAGCGAGAGCGAGAGCAGGGACACAAGCAGGGGGAGTGGGAGAGGGAGAAGCAGGCTTCCTGCCGAGCAGGGAGCCCGATGTGGGACTCGATCCCAGGAACCTGGGATCATGACCTGAGCCGAAGGCAGACGCTTAACGACTGAGCCACCCAGGCGCCCGTGTTTAAATTCTTAATAAGATGTCTAATAAAGTTGTTTTTCACAATTGTTTTTCACAAAATTTTTTCACATTTATTTTGTGTTAAAAATGAAAACAACTAAAAATAAGCCAATAATATTAAGAGTCACTTGGACCAAGATGAGAAATGATAATGACTGCTTTTCCTGGTGAATCAAGGGTTAAGTATTTGTTATCTCTTACCTGGAGTATTACAATAGCCTCCTAAATGGTCTTCCTCATTCTACAAAACAGCTAGAATAATCTTTGTAAAACATAAATCAAATCATCCCTTAAATAGCTTTCACTAAAAATAAAATCCAAACCTTTTACCCTGACTTGCAAATTTTACGTGCTCTGACCTCCCATCACTGCTCCCCTCATCCACTGGGCTTCAGGCTCACAGGTCTTCTTCCTGTTCCTCCCTCACTCCAAACTCATTCTCTCCTTGGGTCACTTTCACTGTTTCCTCCATCTGCAGTGGTCTTTTTCCTGATCTTAGTGTGGGTGGTTCTGTCTTGTCATTTGGATCACTGATTAAATATTCCCTTCTCAGAGGCCATTTCCAAACACCCAGTGTAAAGTATAGCCACTCAGTCATTCTCCATTACATCACCCAAAGTATTTGTATCAACTTGCCAATTTTTTTTATTTGTTCATTTAATTTTTCACTATAATGGGGACCCTATTAGTGCAGGTTCTTTTACTATTTAAGACCCCCAGCAGTAGGAATAAAACAAGGCACACGCTACATGTTTTAATAAATATTTGTTGATGGACATGTGCCAATAATATTTATTTATATTATTGGATAAATTAATATTTGAATGTTAATAAAATGTTTAAAAATGTTAATAAAAACCAAGTGGCATGGATGCCTGCTTTCATTTTTAGCCATTGGGAATATGTGTAACCCATTCCAAGGGATGTATACTTGTTTTCATAATATATTAATATACATTGATAATTACTCATTATGCAGTTAATATGTCTGTATTTAAAGGGAATAAATATGTTACTTGGAATCTTGGAATTATACCAAAGGTTATGGTGTTTTCATTTTAGTTTCCAAACATTTAATGTCCAGTGTTTTAATGGGGGTATTTCTTTTCCTTTTTTCTCTTACTTACTTTTACTTTTTAAGTTGGAAAGCCTTGCAGTGATTATAAGAATGTATTCGAGCAAAGATTATGAAAGAATTTACATTTTTATTTTATTATTTTACTATTTCGTATTATTCCAGAAACATGAGCAGATTAGTTAATAGAATACTAGGAAGGGGCCTCATCAGGAAGAGAAATCAGTTACTCACTTCTACCCCCAAGTATCCCAGTCTGGTCTTATCCCTGACTCACTTTGGTAGTTACTGTTCTGTGGCTGGTGGTAATGTTAACTAAGATACTGGATTTGTTCTGCAAATACTGCCTTAAGTTGATTCTCCCCTATCCCTGAAAATAAAGGCTTATGATGAGAATAAACTGTTTCACAACAGTTAATAAGCAATATAGAGTTGTTGGCCATTGTCTTTTTTTGTAGATCACTCATGAATCCAGGAAAAAATATGGCAAAGGAAATCATATAAGATATTACTTTATTTTGCAGAGTAACAGACTAGCTAGAGACAATGAATTAAGAGAAAATGATAAAGAACAGCTCCGAGCAATTTGTACCCGAGATCCTCTATCTGAAATCACTGAGCAAGAGAAAGATTTTCTGTGGAGCCACAGGTAAATATTAAGATGGAGATTCCCTGTTTCTTCTGTTACAGAAGGAACAACAGATCTTGGCTTATCTTGCAGGTTCTACCATACCTATTAAAGTACATAAAGCATAATTTACGTGACTTTTTATTATAAACATTATTCTTTTTTAAACTGTGGATAAAGATCAGTATTTCTAGAAAATCATGCTGCATTGGTGCTAACCTTCCACCTTCAAGCCTTGAAGGCTTTTTTAAAATTCTAAATCCCTGATGTGACTTTTTTTAATATTTTATTTTGGGAGCTTTTTTAAATGAAATTCAAGATCTGAAAAAAAAAATACCCTACAGCTTTAGATCAATTTAGTTGTGATGTAGTTGGTCTAGATATTTCAGTTTTTAGGCGTTCCTTCCATTTTTTTCTTACACTTCCTCAAAGTGATAGTGCAGTGCTTTATTTTCACTTATGAAGAAATTACCCCACTACTTGGGAATTATATACTGATTTATTTAAATAAAGCAGTTGCAGTGCATTTCTACAGAAAGTCCATTGAAACATAAATTTTGTCCAGTGACTACAGTAGAAGTGGCGACTCTTCTCATGGTTTCTATGGGGTAAGTAGGTACATAAAAGGAGCTCTATAGTGTTATGAAATAAGTTCATAATTTGTTCAAAGTATCTGTCTTCCATTTGGATTTTTCTTTTGTCTTTCTTGACATTATAACTAAGTGTATATGTGCATAAATATGCAACTATAGTGTTAAATGCTGATTTCTTTTGATTTTAAAGAAGGCTAGTAATGGTAAGTGTTGAAAGTGTTTGGAAAGATTACATAGTTGAAAATTTAGATATCTAGGCCTTTTGAATAACATGCAAGAATGTTTTCTGTTTTGTTTTGTCTTTTCCATACAGACACTATTGTGTAACTATCCCTGAAATTCTACCCAAACTGCTTCTGTCCGTTAAATGGAATTCTAGAGATGAAGTAGCGCAGGTAAATGCATGTTTGAGATTACAGAATAACTGTTGTATACAATTGGTGTGTAGCTCAAATTGTTTTCTCTCAGAAAGTCTGCATAAGAGGTGAAAGAGACTATGTTTTATATTAGTAATGATAATATAGTGGAGAAAAATATCATTCACAACACTTCCACTGAAAAATTAATTAGAATTGAACATTTTAAACACCAAGTTCATAAGGAGAGCTCTTAACTAATTTTAAAATAATAAATTAAGACAATGTCTTAGAGAGTTCACTCACAATTGCCTTTCCTTTTTAAATATGATTTGTCTTTCCTGTAACAGATGTACTGCTTAGTAAAAGACTGGCCTCCAATCAAACCTGAACAGGCTATGGAGCTTCTGGACTGTAATTACCCAGATCCTATGGTTCGAGGTTTTGCTGTTCGGTGCTTGGAAAAATACTTAACAGATGACAAGCTTTCTCAGTACCTAATTCAGCTAGTACAGGTAAAATAATGTAAAATAGAAAAATAATGTTCTATTCTAAATCCATGCAACTTTATCCAAACTGTGGGTCTTTATCTACACTGGTTTTATGCCTTTTTTAAAATCAGTTTTATTACCATTAGTACCTACTTACTTTCTAAAAAATTTTCTTTAAATCCAACCATGCAAAAATTGACCCTGATTGATGCAACGTTGTTTTTATCTTTGTGTTTAATCACATAGGTCCTAAAATATGAACAGTATTTGGATAACCTGCTTGTGAGATTTTTACTCAAGAAAGCATTGACTAATCAAAGGATTGGGCACTTTTTCTTTTGGCATTTAAAGTAAGTCACATTATTTTCCCAGTAAATTCTTTAGATATATATTACTTGCTTTCTTAACAGATCTATAAATATTATATACTGTTGTTTTTGTCTGAAAGAGTTTGCCATAATGAAAGTATATTGTACCAGTGGTAAGCTTCCTTTCAACTTTTTCTCTTTAATATTAAATAAGCAGTAAAATTCAAAGCTGAATTTTATACAAAAATGAGAGCTGAAATATTTTTAAAGACTTTGATTTTACTTTAAGCAAAGCAAAATATGCTAGATTAATATTGGTTAATATTGCAGTTGGTTTCACTTATATGTGGATTAAAATACCCAAAATAAAGGGGAAGAAAAAAATCCTGCCTTGGAATTCAGAACAATAATGACAAAAATCCCAAGTTTCAGAAAACAAGCTAATTAAGAATTAAAAGTATTTGGGCACCTGGGTGGCTCAGTTGGTTAAGCAACTGCCTTCAGCTCAGGTCATGATCCCTGAGTCCCGCATCAGGCTCCCTGCTCAGTGGGGAGTCTGCTTCTCCCTCACCCTCCCCCCTTTCCCCTCTTATGCTCTCTCTTACTCTCTCTCTCAAATAAATAAATAAAAGAATTAAAAGTATTTTGTAGAATATGATCTAATACTCAAAGTGAGATCATAAGCCATACACTGTTTTCTAAATTTAGAAAGATTTATAATTAATTTGACTTTTTTAATAATTAACTTGATTTTTTAAATGTTAAAATGAATCGAAATGGAATCTCAAAGCTAGGTTTAAAATAACTTAAATTCAAAGACAGTATAGAAAAGGGACATGTATGCCACAAGAGTCAAATAGTACTCACTCGCTCTTCACTCCCTCCCTATTCATTTTATTACTTTTGTCCTGAATTTACTTGTTTCGTGTTTATATATCTTTCCTTTTAAGTTCTTATTTAAATTCCAGTTAGTTAACATGCAGTATAATATTAGTATTACATATTAGTATTACAATATGTACGATATAATGATTAAACACTTCCATACAACACCCAGTGCTCATCATTAAAGCAAGTGCACGCCTTAATCCCCATCACCTATTTCACCCAGCCCCCAACCACCTCCCCTCCAGTAACCATCAGTTTGTTCTCTATAGTTAATATAGCTTGTGCTAAGATTAGTAAATGAAAAGTAGTTGAAATAGGCCTATAGGCTAGTTTATTAAATTTACACTTCCAGGAACTATCTTAAATTCTTGATTATTTTGCTTCCAAATGATAGATTTTAAATCATTTTATTGTTAGTATGATTATAACATTAGAAAAAAAGACTATATACGTATACTTATTTAAGACCATATATGTAATGCAGTGTGTGCGTGCGTGCGTGCGTGCGTGTATGTGGGTCTTTTTTTTTTTTTTTAATCTTATGCTGCTCTTTTAGATCTGAGATGCACAATAAAACTGTTAGTCAGAGGTTTGGCCTTCTTTTGGAGTCCTATTGTCGTGCATGTGGGATGTATTTGAAGCACCTAAATAGGCAAGTTGAGGCTATGGAAAAGCTCATTAACTTAACTGACATTCTCAAACAAGAGAAGAAGGATGAAACACAAAAGGTATGTGAATCTTAGTTTGTTTTTGAAACTCTTCATTGCGGTGGGGCAGGGTAATTTGAGAGCCCGGTGTAGATGCAGATTGTGGGCATTAGAATCAAGCATATCAGGATTTGGATCCAAGTGCCACCGCCTCTCAACTGTGTAATGTTAGACACATTATTTAGTCTTTGAGATCCATTTTCGTCCTTTATAAATGGCAGTGATACTTTCTACATAGTGTAGTTGTGAGAATTAAATTACATGAGATGCACTGAAGTACATATCACAGTCCCCAGAACGCAGGCAGTGCCCAGTAAATGTTAGTCCTTTCTTCTTTCCCTTCCTTCTCTTTTACACAGCCCTGACTTTTAAAATTATTTTTCCTTATTTTGTGTCATTTATTATCTTTCAGTAATGACCCTGAAAATAAGTGTAAAGAAATTAATTTGTACATTTCTAAGTTTAAAATGGACTCTTAGTCATGCAGTGAACATTATCACACACTGGTGATCTGTAATCTAGCCTAGTGTAACTGAGGAATATGTTTTCATGACCTCTTCCTCCTCTCTGTCCTTTTTTCAATCTACCACATCCTGTAGTAAAAAGTGAGATCATTCCTCACCTCTAATGAAATGGGAAAAAAAAATCCCAGTATATTAGTCCCCAAGCACAAAGAATGTAAATTAGCAGTACTGAATGAATTTTTCCAACATCTTCATTGATACTGCATGAAAAAAATTTTAAAGGAAGTTACTGTATTAATCTAAATGTCATAGAGTGAGTAACTGAGTTGATTTTATTGAACTTGGGGAATATAAGTTCAAATAATGATATTAGAAAATAATTGTGGGGGGGGGGCGCCTGGGTGGCTCAGTTGGTTAAGCGACTGCCTTCGGCTCAGGTCATGATCCTGGAGTCCCGGGATCGAGTCCCGCATCGGGCTCCCCGCTCAGCGGGGAGTCTGCTTCTCCCTCTGACCCTCCCCCCCTCATGTACACTCTCTCTTTCATTCTCGCTCTCACAAATAAATAAATAAATCTTAAAAAAAAAAAAAAAAAGAAAAGAATTGTGGGGGCGCCTGGGTGGCTCAGTTGGTTAAGTATCTAACTCTTGATTTTGGCTCAGGTCATGATCTCAGGGTAATGAGATCAAGCCTGGCACTGGGCTCCATGCTGGGCGTGGAGCCTGCTTAAGATTCTCTCTTTCCCTCTGCCCCCGCCCTTGCTCACACGTGCTCTCTAAAAAAAAATTTAAAAATAATAATTATTATTACACTGTTTCTGATGCTGGAATCATGAGCCAGAGGGGACTAGACTGCTTTGAAAGAATAAAACTTACTATATTTATATTGTAACAGATAAGAAAAAAGAAACTAGATATCAGTTATTTTGCAAATATAGGCATTTCTTTTAGCTGGAATTTTCATATCACAGCTTGGCTCTGATACAGTGGATTAATTGGGAATGTGAAAGTCATTATTCACATTATTATTGGTTTAAATGGGATTGTGATAGGAAACTGAAAATGCCATAGGAACAAGAACAGTTTCTTTGGGTGGTTTCATGCTTTATCATAATAGTGATAAAGCATTGGAAGCAGTGTGCTAACATTAGGGTTGATAGTGATAGAAAAAGAAATGCCTTTACATGAGCAAGAGCTGCTCTAGTCAGTGATAACTAGATTTTCCAGCTACTCACTTAGCCACAGTGAAAAAGGAAAAAAAAAAACTTTATTACTAAAATTACAGCATGAAAATTAATTTATTATGAATTCCTAGCTTCTAACCTCTTTTGTCCCCCACTTACCTTTTATATCTTAGATGAAGATTTCCTAAAATGAAATGGCAGTTATTGCATGATATAGCTCAGCAGTCTGGGCTCTGGTTTCAGTTGATTAAAGAGATGTTTCTGCATATATACCGGAACCTGAGTATAGTGTGCGACTCGATGTAACAAATGTTTTTATAAGTCCTTTTCCAAACAATTGCCTTTAACCTCGCTAGACCTTTTTTACCCAACAGAGAGGAAATGAAATGGTGTTTTCTAAAGCAAAGCTTAAAAGTAAAGTTGCTAAGCTAACCTGATATCTCCATAGTTTTTTCTCTATAACAAAGGTCAGCAAACTTTTTCTTGAAAGGCCAGATAGTAAATATTTTAGACTTCACAGGCCATGCAGTCTCTGTTGTAATGACTCAACTCTGCTATTCTAGTGTGAAAGCAGCCAGTATCTAAATGAATGGGCATGGCTATATCCAGTGCAGTTTGATTTACAAAAACTGCCGTAGTTGACCAAGCCCTGCTCTAGAGCCAAAACAATGCCTGTGTCAGCGTGCAGAGTTCTTACAGGACAGGACACAGCTGCCCCTCCTGCCGCTGCCTGTGGTGTGTTGCTCTGTGTCCGAGAAACCTTTCTAATCAGAATACACGATACGGATTCATACACTATACAATACTGAGGTTCCAACATATAAAAGAGATTAGCAGCTAGTTTCACCTTTCACGAAATCAGTTTTGAAACATGATTATGCTCATTTATCAGGTGCAGATGAAGTTTTTAGTTGAGCAGATGCGGCGACCAGATTTCATGGATGCTCTACAAGGTTTCCTGTCTCCTCTAAATCCTGCTCATCAACTAGGAAATCTCAGGTAATGTACCTTATTGGAAGTTTTATTGATATATTTAAACAAGCACCCTTCCTGGAGAAAATCTTAAGAAAAGTTAAAATGTCCATTATAATTAGAATGTTCAATTATATATACTTCCCTCTGCCATTGTCCTACCTTGCAAAATAAGTTGTTCAGATTTCTTAAGTTCAGAACTGCATTTAGTCAGAATGAGTTTTTATTACTTTAATAACAGAGTTTAAAACTTTTCTCTGGCCAGAATTTCTGGTTTCATTTCAAAAATGAAATGTAATGTCTGTAAAACGAATGGCATATCCCTATATTTGCTGAAAATTCATATGCTATTATATAAGAAAGTTTTAAGCTTAATATTTATTTTTTTATACTCCCTTAGAAATGAATTCATAAATGAAATTGAGAAGGTTTTAAGTTTTTATAACACTTCAAAAAACTATATTGTCTGTGTATTTTAAAATAAATTTGAGGGTAAAAAGAATTTAAAAAGTAAGGTGCCTAGTAAAGTTTTTAACTATTTTAAAGGCTTGAAGAGTGTCGAATTATGTCCTCTGCAAAAAGGCCACTGTGGTTGAATTGGGAGAACCCAGACATCATGTCAGAGTTACTCTTTCAGAACAATGAGATCATCTTTAAAAATGGGGATGGTAAGGAAGAGTATTAATGAACTTATGATGCATGAATTTAGCTATCTTTTTATACACAGGATATTTATGAATCACGAAGACTATCGAAAGCTATTTAAGGAATATGCATGTGGTAAAATATATAATATTAAACGGATGTCTTAACCTCTAGAAAATGTATATGTAATTATTAAAAAGAAAAGAAGTACTAAATTTAGAATCGAAAGGCCTGAAATAAGTTTCTAACTATTATTTACTTAGCTGTGTGAATATCCATTCATTCCATAAATACTTGATGTGCTAGGCCATCAAATTGTAAGAATAAACAAAACAGAGTCCCTGCTCTCTTAAAGTTTACAGTCTAGCAGGGAGAAGAGAGACATTAAACAAATAATTACAAAAATAAAATTACAATACAGTACAAAAGAAAGGTGTAGTCTGCTAAGAAATCTAAAAGAAGGTCCTAATGTACTTGGAAAACAGGCTGTGGCAGGAAGCAATGGGAGGATCAGGGATGGGTTTCCATTGAGAAATGACATTTCAGCACTGAATTCTGTTAACCCCAATATTTATAAACAGGTTCAAATTTAAGGATTCAAAAAATAAGTACTTTAAATGTTTAAATATAAAATTTTTATGAAATACATGCTAGCTTATCTACATTGTTATACAGATGGGGTTATGCAGATACCTTGGAAATGGGCTAGAGAATCAAAATACTGCTTCTTTACAGATTAATTTGAAAAGTAAATTTAGCTGTATTTATTTTCTTTTGAAAGCAACGTGATGACCTAACACCCAGGTTTGCATTTGTGGCATTAAGTGGTGATACATATTATTTGAATTGCAGATTTACGGCAAGATATGCTAACACTTCAAATAATTCGCATTATGGAAAATATCTGGCAAAATCAAGGTCTTGATCTTCGGTAGGTAACCAGTAAGGCAACATATATGTTGAAAGTTATCCTGAAAAAGTAAACTATTAGTAAACATCAGTTATAAAGCATAAAGGGGCATGTATCTATGAAGAAATGTAGGGAGTAGTAATTAATACTAATTGATTACACTACATTCATTTGTCTTCCTCTTCCTTGGCATAGAATAGCTAAGAGATGCCGCTAGGCAAGAAGAGCTGTCTCTCATAAGTTGGCAAAGACTGCAGCTGTGTCTAGAGTGTCAGTTTTTAGGACAGGACATAGGAGGCACAAAAGCCCCCTATTTTCATTCAGAAGTGATTAAAAGAAAGTTTCTTTCATAATATAAATTTTCTAATTTTAAAACTTTATATAGCCTCTTAATCTTGAATCAGTTTGACACAAAATTTATGAAAAGAACTCATCTTAAAGCTTTTGCCATTCTGTTGGTTTCTGCCCGACCTTCTGCAGTTATGTCTAAGTTTTCAGTCATGCTTCATCTTGTCCTTGTCATTTCTGCTCTCACAGTGTTCCCTTCTCTTTCTCGTCTCTTTGCCAATCTAGAGTCATTCCAGCAAAGGCCACTCTCTCCAAAAGAATTTTTGTCCATAAGTGGGCATAGGAGTCAACTCTAGCTGCACCAGCAGAGCAGATTAGGGCTTATTTGTATGCCTATTAAAGATTGAGGGTAACTAGTATGTAAAAATATATCAGTGACACATAGTAGAATCATCTTGTTGCAAAGAAAAAAAAATGGACATGTCAAGTAATTTGCTAAAGCACAAAATTAGGTCATCAACTTCAAATTTTTAACTCCTGATTCTTTGCTTCGTCCCTTCTGCTTTCCTGTTTAAAAACAGTGTTACATGAATCAAGTTTCCTCTTTTGGTATAATTGTCTGTGTCTGAGAGATATACATTCCATTACTACCACTGCCCCCAGGGAAGTATAAAACAAAAGAGAATGCAGAACTAGACAGAGTAAAGGATTTAACTATATAACTCTGGTAATTACAGTATTTAATTTTAAATGAGTGACTGTGTTAAAAAGCATTTAAAGTTAAGCTAGATCATTGGAAAGTAAGTTGGATCTTCAAGAAGTTTTTAAGTCTTAGAATATTTTCTAAATTTTTTTAACTTTAGTAATTTAAGCAAAAATTTTTATTTAAAGTTTGATTTTAAATAAAAAATTTATTTTAAAAAAGTCAGGGCATTTTTATTTATTCTTGCCAAAACTTGGATTCTCTGCTTGTTTTGTTTTGGTTTGGTTTGGTTTTTTTATGTCACAAGCCTTATAGGACTGTGTGACTCTTTAAACTATGAGCATGTTCAACATTAATAAAATTAAAATGTAAAGTAAGAGAGAATGAGCAGGAGTACAACCTTAAGAAATTCCTACATTTACCAGGGCAGGTAGAAGGAAAGATTCCGTAAAAGAAATGGTCAAAGGGATAGGTAGACCCGAGTAAGTAATTCACAGGACCCAAAAAAGGGAAGAGATTCACAGTTTATAGTATCAGGTGCTTCAGGGAATGTAAGAGCATAAGGACTATGAAAAAACCTTTAGATTTGATGATTCATGGTTAACTGTAAGAAGAGTTGAGTCAGTAGAGTGGTAGGCAATAGAAGTTAACGCTACATGGAATTGAGAAAATGAAAATAAGTGAAGACTGTTACTCTTTTAGTGACTTAAGAAGTAAAAGAGGGTGGCTCAGTCAGTTAAGTGGCTGCCTTCAGCTCAGGTCACGATCCCAGCGTCCTGGGATCAAGCCCCACATCGGGCTCCCTGCTCAGTGGGAGCCTGCTTCTCCCTCTCCTCCTGGCTTGTGCTCTATCTTGCTGTCTCTGTCACTCTCTCTCTCTCAAATAAATAAATAAAATCTTTTAAAAAAAGAAGTAAAAGAAAGATGGAAAGCATAGACAGTAGCTTAGGAGAGCATCAGAGCAAGAAAAACCATACTTTAGTACTTATGTGCCAGTTGGGATGTTTTTCTCATTGTGTGTTTAACTGCTTACACCTCCCTTGACTACATGTCCTTTTTACTACCCTGTGATGAATAGGAGGTACCCATATAGCACTTCTGCTGCATACCCAAGTATGGTTTTATCAAGAAAAGGCATTTATGGGTTATTAAGGAGTTGCAAGCCATACTAACTGCTTTTTTCATGGAACCATTTTTACTTAAAGAATAACTAATAGATAAGCTTTCATTATTGAGACATGGGTATTTGGCAGACATTTTCTTGAAAATGAATGATACGAGCCTATCTCTTCAAGGTGAACAACTGACGGTATTTGTTGTCAAAGATCAAATTTGAGCTTTCAAGCAAAAATTAGAATTTGGAAAAAATTGTATGTACCACCATAAGAGCTCCCCCAAAGTAAAGACTTTTCTGATGAGATCAGTGGTAATATTAACAATTGTGATTTTTTTTAGTTGGTACAATGAGAAGTATCACCATCTGAAAGATCTTTGTAACTCAGTGAACTAATATCTTCCAAATGACCAGTGCAAGATATGATCAAGTCACATGTGGGTAAAAGTCCCATTCAGAGGCAAGATAGACAGATTTTAATGTAACATAGTATGACGAGTTTATTGGTATGGTTTCACATTCCGTATTGCAACTTGAGAAACTACGTTTTGTCCAGTTTTGGAATAGTATCAAAGAAAAATATTTACAATTATCTGAAAAGGGTATTACAGTACTCCTGCTTTTTCTACCTACATAATGGAATGAGGCCAGATTTTCCTCATATGCTTCAATTAAAACATTGCATTAAATTGAATACAGAAGTATATGTGAGAATCCAGTTCAGTACTATGAAGCCAGACATTAAAGAAATTTGAAAATATGGGAAAGTGTCACTCTTCTTACTAAGAATTTCTTTTTTAAAGATTTTATTTATTTATTTGAGAGAGAGTGCAGAGCAGAGGAAGAGGGAGAGAGAATCTGAAGCAGACTCAGTGCTGAGCACAGAGCCCCACAACCCCAAGATCATGACCTGACCTGAAACCAGGAGTCAGATGCTTAACTGACTGAGCCACCCAGGGACCCCAAGAATATTTTTTTAATATAAGGTTCTTTGTTTCATAAAAGATGTTATTTATATTACCACATAATAGTTTGTTATTTTCTTTTTTTTTTTTTTTAAAGATTTTATTTATTTATTTGACAGAGAGATAGAGCCAGAGAGCACAAGTGGAGAGAATGGCAGAGGGAGAGGGAGAAGCAGGCTCCCCACTTGAGCAGGGAGCCCGATGCGGGGCTCGATCCCAGGACTCCGGGATCATGACCCGAGCTGAAGGCAGACGCTTAACCATCTGAGCCACCCAGGCGCCCCTAGTTTGTTATTTTCAAATGAATACTTTAATTTTTTCTCTATTTTAATTGCTAATATCAGTAGATATAACCCACATAAATAAAAGCTCTTTGGGATCTCAGTAATTTTTAAGAGTATAGAGGAGTCCTGAGACCAAAAATTTGAGAACTGCTGCCCTAAAGTATTATTTAGATGTCAGCTAAACAAGCTGAAATTCACCCATATTTTTTAAGTCATAAATGTTGATAAAATTTTAATTGCCACAATAATCTTAGTGCTTTTCTCTCATACAATTAGGTGCTTTCTCAGTTGAAGGTTATAACAAATGATGGCAGATAATTTTGAGGATTTTTCTAGTATTTTTCTAATTTTAAAAGAAAACCAAAGTTAAAGGAATAAAGGTTATGCATGACAACTTTGCATAAAGAATATTCCGGTATTAGCCTATTAAAATATTTGTTGTTTCAGATTTCCGTCACTTAATTGCAAATGTCTTGATCCTTTTCAGAATGTTACCTTATGGTTGTCTGTCAATTGGTGACTGTGTGGGACTTATTGAGGTGGTGCGAAATTCTCACACGATTATGCAGATTCAGTGCAAAGGTGGTCTGAAAGGCGCTCTGCAGTTCAACAGCCACACACTCCATCAGTGGCTCAAAGACAAGAACAAAGGAGAAATGTGAGTCTGTTACTTTTTTTTCCCTATGTCAATCAAAGGTTTTGTTAAATGGGTCTTTGAATGGTTGCGTACATTTCTCTTGAGACCAGAGAAAACATTTGTACTTACTTCGGAAAAAAAATATGCTTACCTTTTGAAATATTTGAGATTTTGTGTTTGAATGATCAGAATTACTTAAAATTTTGGTGAATCCCTATTTACCCAACTTATACATCCAATTTTAGGTATCGAAAATGTGTTTTTCTCCTTATTCTTTTTTTTCAAGGTCAACATTGAACATTTCAAAATTTACTTCTAGTTCATTGTTAAAATGATTAAAAGAAAATTTTTTTCATGACACCTTCAGTATTTTTTCACCATAAGACTTATGCTTTAGTCAGAGGATAGCCAGAAATGTCCTTTCTACCTCAAATCTTTGGACATAATTACTTCCTCTTCTTAATGTCAGTGATTGTTTTCAGTCTTCAGTACAGACTGACCATCTTTTCCCCATTTGGACTGGATTACTCTATATTACCACACTACTCATTAAGTGTTTATTTCTTCTTTGTAGATACGATGCGGCCATTGACCTGTTCACACGTTCATGTGCTGGTTATTGTGTTGCTACCTTCATTCTGGGCATTGGAGATCGTCACAATAGTAACATCATGGTTAAAGATGATGGACAAGTAATAGCTTCCTCTTTTTAAGATGTTTTCACATTCTTAAATTTATTAATTCAGGATATTGTACTTCTGCATTTGTCAAGCTATAATATAATTCTTTATTTTTGAAAGCTGTTTCATATAGATTTTGGACACTTTTTGGATCACAAGAAGAAAAAATTTGGTTATAAACGGGAACGTGTGCCATTTGTTTTGACACAAGATTTCTTAATAGTGATTAGTAAAGGAGCCCAAGAATGCACAAAGACAAGAGAATTTGAGAGGTAAGTTCAAGAAATCAAAAATACAAAGTACAAAATTCTTGCTGCTCTATCAAAAATAATTGATATTTTTCAAGCAATTTAAAATATGTTTTATTAACATTCTGGCCTGAGCATTTTAGTGTATTTATTTATTCTTGTTTTATTGTGTTTATTTTTAATGCTATGAAGAAAAATGGAAAGAAAAACCAATTTATTAATGAAGGCCTGAAATGATTTAAGGCCTAAGAAAGTGATTCTTAAACTTCTTAATATATTAAAGGTTTTTATTTACTACTATTTAAATAATTGGACTACACCTTCTGTATACTGATAAATAATGTATAGTGCTTAAGACAATATTTTTTAGTCCTACAATTTGAGGAAATCAGTCAGCTATAATTACCACATTTATTTATAATTTTTCTGACCGCTTTCTGGTATATAATCAGTCTATCTTAAACCTTAAAGTACGTTCAGAAACCTTGTATAAAATTCCATTTTATCTGCAACTCTGTCCTGGCCCTAGCCTAAATCCTAAAGGCTTTAGTATGGACCAGTTCTTATATTTAATAAATCCTCAGTAAACTGCTGATGTACCAGGCATTATCCTAAGGTGCTGGTGATAAAGCAGTAAATGGAATCCTTATGGACTAACGGAGTTTACATTCTAGCGTGGGGTAAAGAGAACAGAAAGTGTTGGTAAGGGGAATGGGAGAGGAAGGCTGTTTTTTATAGGTTTGCCCAAGAAGGCCTCTCTAATGATGTGACATTTGAGCAGAGACCTCAAGGTATTAACCCCATTCGCTCCATACTGATCAAACTATTCTTATTACTTATAGGTTTCAGGAGATGTGTTACAAGGCTTATCTAGCTATTCGGCAGCATGCCAATCTCTTCATAAATCTTTTCTCAATGATGCTTGGCTCTGGAATGCCAGAACTACAATCTTTTGATGATATTGCATACATTCGAAAGACCCTAGCTTTAGATAAAACTGAACAAGAGGCTTTGGAATATTTCATGAAACAAATGAATGATGCACATCATGGTGGCTGGACAACAAAAATGGATTGGATCTTCCACACAATTAAGCAGCATGCTTTGAACTGAAATGATAACTGAGAAACCGAAAGCTCATTATCTGGATTCTATACTGCACTGTTAATAACTGTCAACAGGCAAAGACTGATTGCATAGGAATTGCACAATCCGTGAACAGCATTAGAATTTACACAAGAACAGAAATAAAATACTATATAATTTAAATAATGTAAACGCAAACAGGGTTTGAGAGCACTAAACTAGTTCATTTCAAAATTAAGCTTTAGAATAATGCGCAATTTCATGTTATGCCTTAAGTCCAAAAAGGTAAACTTTGAAGATTGTTTGTATCTTTTTTTAAAAAAGAAAACAAAACAAAAAAACCCCAAAATATATAGAAATGATGGAGAAGGAAAAAGAATGATGTTCTTTTTTTGTCTTGCAAATGTTCTATGTTTTGAAATTGTGGACACAACAAAGTCTATTATTGCATTAGGTCCAAGGAAACTGAAGTTTGGTGTTAAATTACATTGAGATTAGAAAATAATGAAGATTTCTTATTTTTCCATTGCTGTTCAATTTATAGTTTGAAGTGGGTTTTTTGACTCCTTGTTTAATGAAGAAAAAATGTTTGGGGTGGAAGGGATTCTTGAGATTTCACCAGAGACTTTTCCTTTTTAATAAATCAAACCTTTTGACGATTTGGGGTCTTATCTGCAAAGTTTTAGAAGCAGTCACAAATGAGACCTGTTATAAGGTGGTGTTTTTGGGTTTTTTTCTGGACAGTATTTACAAGAATCTGATTCTTATTTCCCAGGGAAATTCTGGGCTCCCACAAAGTACAATAATCATCAGAGAGAAAGAATGAGCAGGACTAGTTCTTGCTCCAGAATTGTACAGTATTCACCGTAGGTTGATTTTTTTTTTCTCCTTTTGCAATTGAATTGAATACATTTTTCATGCATGTTTCCAGAAAATAGAAGTGAGTATTAATGTTATTAAAAAAGATTATTTTTTTTATTAAAGGCTATTTATATTATAGAAACTATCATTAATATATATTCTTTATTTACATGATCTGTCCCATAGTCATGCATTGTTTGCACCCCAAATTTTTTATTGTTCGTAGCAGCATGGTCAGCTTTCCTCTTGGTCTGTGGGTGAGGCTCAGGCACTATCCCATTTATACCAGGGACTAGTGTATAACTGCATAAGGAAAACAGATTAAAGTTCATCCTCTTTAGTTTTATTTCTTTCTGTTTTCATATGACTCCCCCATTTTCCATCTTCTTTTATAGTCGATAATGCCTCAGTCAGGAAACTAGTTACCAAAATTAACACAATATAGAGTATCTTCCTGATTGCTTCAACCCCTCTACCAAGGTATGCTCATGAATAATACTTTATAATATGGGGGAATAGAAACCATGAACTTTTTACCTTTTTAGGCTATTTATGCAATATCTGGATAATAAAAGTAGGACCTTAAACCATTTTAAGATCATGTCCCATTTCCAAGCTATTAGGGCTCACTGTCCAACTTTATTAAATTGCATTTGAGTGCAGGATACATTCTTAAACACTTTGGAAAACATTAACCGAAGGTGTAGGGGCTAATGCTAATCACCACTCTAGAATCTCATATTTTATTCAGTATTTGAAATGAATGATTAATGCCCTAGGAAATAGCTTTAGCAAATGTCCAGGTGCCACACCAGAAAAAGTGCAATAATTTACTGACAGTTTTCTAGATTAGGCATATTATTGGAATACAAAACTCTATAAAAAGTGCACATTATATACTCTAGTAAAACAGCATCACTTAAACGATATTCATTTATGAAATCAGTTACCTATAATAGAAGTCTTGAATAGTAAACAAGGGACTCTAATACAAATACTCTTAATATTTGGCTATTTTAGAGCCCTTAAAGGGCCTAATTATTGGAGACTTAGGTACTTCACTAAAGCATGTATATAATATTGCCAACAAGAAAAATAAATTTGAAGATTAGGGGAACTTATTTCTGTAAACTGTCTTGGAATAGTTAAGAAGAATTTAAACTCCCATTTTAAGCAGGAAGCCAAATAGATTCTTTTGCAGATGTAGATTTCATAACTTATTAAAACTTCTTTAACATTTTGTGCCTTTTAGATATATTCAGTTAATACATACTAACATCCCAGTCTTTTCTATATCAGGGATTAATTACAGGAAAACTTAATGAAATGGTACAAATCTGAAACTCTGATGGTGGAAACTGAAGATTTAAGAGAGAACAGCATTTTACCCGAGTGCCAAAAAAGCTTTGAGCTTCCTTGCACAAAATTTACATGATTTTTGCATGTCTCACATCAGTCCAGCTAGTCCTCTTCCCCTGGGACCTCTCCACAATTAAAACACAGCCCCATAGCTTATTTCATCTTTTACATTTATTTTCAACAGTTATTACAACCAAGTTAATTCTATTTGAAGAGGTGTAGAGAAATTTTACAAAGAATGTAGATTAAGTGATATAGCTAAAAGCAAAGCAAATTTTAAATGAATCCAAGCAGAGTTTAAGCAAACAACATTAAAAATAAGAAAAAAGGCTCAGGTAGTGCTCAGAAGGCAAAGAATCAAAAATTGAATGCTACATGGGGTGACTAGGCTGTCAAGTCAGTGGTAAGCCGTTTCCAGGTACTTCAGTGTCCTATCACTTCCCATGGATTGGTCAGTTCCTGTGGCCAACCATCCTTATCATTGAATGTGGTGTAACTAACTTGACTTTACGGTTTTATTTGGTCACTTGAGAAATAGTTCCTTCAATGACTATTTTGGAGGAAAAAAAGAAAAACCAAGCAGGTTTAAAGAAAATAAAACCTAATTTTAAACACATTCTACTAAGATATAATCTGAAAATCATGTTTTAACTTTTTATCATATTCTCAGTATACAAAATCATTTATTTTGAAGATTTTTAGACTGCTGTTAATTTGAAATCTGTTAATCATATTGTAGAATTTGGTTTTTAAAAAAGATGTTTCTAATTGGATTTTTTAAAGAAGAATGGAATTTGGTCACTATTTTATGATAGAACCTAAGCTTTCTGTGGTTCTTAGTGTCCTCTGTAAAACTCAGTGTCAAAGGAATCAACTTTGAGGTTTTCCCTTCTAATCTGCTTTATATTACAAGCCCTTTAGGAAATGGAAACCTGGTGAATATACAATGAATTGTAAAATATTTTAATGTGTAATTTTTTCAACTGTGAAACTGAATATTGGTTTTTTTGATGAAAACAGCTGCTGATAAAGTATTTTGTGTAAAGTGTAGTTCTTATTAATCAGGAAAATAATCAATGACTTGATTAGAATGTATATACCCTCTTGGATTTTATTTTCAGTGGATTGGTGATTTTCACATAGGTAAAACACAGTCCATCTGTATTCTTTTTCCATCAAAAATTGAGAGACTTAACATTATAAAAAAAATTACGAGCAGCCTATCTATTTTAAAGGAACCATGGAAATTTCACAGCATATAAACTTGGATTTGTTTCTTAATGATTTTGTAAATCCATGTAATTCATATTCTGACCAATAGCCCATGCTTGCCAACTCTTTGAAAAAATTGGATTTCCAGCATTATTTTAAAGCCAGCTAACAGGTTAACTTTTTCTGAATGTTTTAACTTTCTTTTGTTTCTGTGTCTGCACAAACTGCAGACCTGGGCTGGACCCACACACTCAGAATCCACCTTAAAAATCAATTTTGATGTCCAAGACATCCCTAAAATATTTCAGTTTAAAGACCATATGTGGTGTTAATGGATTGTGGTGCTTCTACTATTTAAAAACAACTTCATACTTCAGATGTTTTTGAGAAGAGGGGAATGTTGAAGGAGGGAGCAGAACAGGGAGGAGTTGTTTGAATGAATCACATTCTTCATATCCATCCTGCTCAGAAGGGGCACTTCTAAAGGAAGCCTTAGATGGAGCCTTCTAAGAGAAGGCCGAAAGTTGTGAGTATATTGTGCATACCATGAGGGAACTAACTCTTCATCAGGGATGGGATTGTGAAGGCTGAACTATAAAACTCAGCACTGACGGGATCTTTAGATAACAATTCTTGGTGACAGAGTAATACAGCTGGGCTGTTTTTTAAAATATAAACAGAAACCATTTTTATTTTTTAATTATTACATTAAAATTATAAGTGTATTTTATGTGCCATGGCCTGGGAAGCCTTTTTTTCTTTTCTTTCAAAAGCTACTTTCACTTTCTGAAAAGATTATGGGGTTTAGCTCAAGATAACTACAGTCCTGATAAAATTGGATTGGTAACTCTACCTCAGAAGGTTAATAAGAAAAAATAAGTAAGTGAGTCACAATTCAGTGCTTCAGGCTCTTACGTTACAGAAATTTCCAGAGCACTGTAGTTTAGACTTACAAAAAGTCAGAGTTGGCATGCCTTATTTTTAATGGCATTGGAGACTTGAGAAAAATTTTCAGTTAAAATTTAATCATTGCTCCAGCCATGGAAAAGGCTATAGCGCCAGGAGGCTTATGGTACTAGGTTCTTGAATTCGGCATTCGAAATTAGTTGTGTTCTCTTTTCTTTATTATTAGTGAAATTAGTGTGTGTATATTTGCACACATTTCTATTTGTGTACACACTGCTTGCTAGCCCTAGTCAAGAGGCATCTTTTATAAAAGGTGTAAACATCAGGTTCTAAAGTTCAAAAGTGTTTAGAATTCATTAGGAGTTTCCCAAGTTGGGATGTTAGTTTTTAAATAAGCTTATTTCATCCGAGTATTCCACTTGATTAAGGTTTCACACTTCCTTTTTATTCATGAAGCGCCATTCCTTTTCCTTAGTTTTAGACATGTTAATATTACAACCATGCTAGTTAGCATAAAGTGACAGTTATGAGCCATAAGGAAATTTTCTGACTTAATTTTTACACAACTACATATGAGTTTTAGTAGAGGGTTGGGGGCGGTTGGGGGGGTGGGTGGGAATCAGTCCATTGTACGTTTAGTGTAGTTTAGGTAACTGATTTTCACTACCAGCAGTAGACTCCATTCTTCACGTTGGTAAGTATGGAAAGGTTTTTTTAAATGCATTTTGTAAGCCAGTTAAGTCTATAAATCTATCTGAAACCTTATTTAATCTGTCACTACAATAATTTTGTGGTTATGCTAAGAGCCATGTATATTTTTAGGTGATTCTTAACTTTTGTTCCTCCTTCTGAGTAAGCAAGGAGACAGAAAACTTTCATTGTTTTATATTTTCTCAAAATATCTTTAATAAGACTAAACTTCTTAATTCTAGTATGAATTTCCAAATGTGTCATGATCTATCAATTTCATTAGAAAAAGCCCCTTATCAGTTTTAATTTTTGTTCCAAAGAGTGGTTGGAGGGCTTGGACTTCATGTGGTTTCTAGAAATGTTTTTGGCTATGGAACTTAAGTTTCAAATACAATTAATAGTTTCAATGTGACTTAGTCCTCGGGCTTAATTGGGTTGAATAAAATCTAAAAGAATATATCCTTTTGGAACCTAACACTTTAATATCTTGGAGAATGTGGCACTACCAAAAGAAGACTACTAACACATCAAATGTTGACTTTGGAAGCTTCCAGAAGAAGCCCCCACCACCCTTTTTTGGCCCCTTTTATTGTAGCAAATCTATTTCTCTATATTTTGTCATTCTATGAATTGAAGTCCTATGGTATAATGCATTCGTTAGGAGAAAAATGTTTTTAAATGTTCTTTTAATGATGGCCCCGAAAGTATTTGACACAGCAAGATGCATGTGTTATTGTACTGAGAATATAGAATAATACAGTGTCACTAAATTTAAGACCGCTTCCCAGTCTTGCTGTTCCTAGCAAGAAGTTTGGCCTGTGACTGCACTTACTGTTTGTGCTCATCAGAAACTGTCAATGTCTGCTTTTCTTTTAACTTTGCAGTCTGTAACCTCACGCTGTTTATTAAAAAAAGAAAAAAAAAAATGACTTGTGTCCAAACAATCCTTAGTGTACTATGTATTTTAAACCAAAAAAAAAAAAAAAAAAAAAATGTGATAATTATATTTTGCCTTTTTTTGAATACTTAAAAGCAAACCGGTGTTGCTAATAATCAGAATTTAGCTGAACTTGAGTTCTTACCAATAATGACTAAGAATAGTTGATTGAAAACCTGAAACTATTATGCCTTAAAAGCCAATTTTTCTGCCCCAGTAAAGTGATGAATATTGAGAGAAATATCTGTTTGAATTTTAACTTCCTTTAAGTATAAGGAATTATGTGTTTGTATTTCAAGCAAAAATATATGGATACACATAAACGTATGAATGTGTTTGTCTATATGCAGACAGAAGTCAGTTAAAGACCAGAACCTATAAGTGAGGTTAGGCTAGAAGCAAACTGGTTTTGCTTTCAGTTATCATAAACCTTGCAAAAGGGGAGTCTGGGCTTTTCTTGAACCAGTAATACATGTGGACATTGATACTTTGTACTTCTAAGCAATTAACAGCAAGTAATAGCTTAAATTTTGTTTCTTTGCCAAATGGTTTGCATGAATTTGAATTAACATTGTTCTAAATTGACTTTGTTCTCCAAGCATAATGTCTCTCTTTCCTGAGATGAGATTAGATGAACCAAGTAGCCGCACTCTGTGAGTGGAAAACTGTAGTAATTGAAACATTTCAGGTTTCACACTTTCACTTTTTAGGTTTTAAATCAGTGATTTTGAATTTGTTAGGAGAAAAATCCCAAGAATTGCATGTTGTTAGATGCGTATCAAACTAAGAAATGGACTAAGACGTGCCCTTAAGTAATCTATAGACTCTCAATTTGCAAAATGATTTAAAATATGTATGCATACATCTATTTTATTTCAGGAAAGTCTTTGGTATACAAAATAATTTACCACAACCTCTTAAACAGCATGTTCTGGACCTTAAATGTATATTATATTTAGCCAAGAGAAGGTGGGAAGGAATCCTCTTCTCCAGCTCCCTACACTAGCCCTTATAACCAGCTGTCCAATGAAAGGTACCAAGGCTGACTGAATTTTATTTTTTAATAAGAATTGTATATATTTAAGGTGTACAGTATGATTTGATATTCATGTATAGTGAATAATTATAGTCAAACTAATCAATGTATCATCTCCTCACCTAGTTACCTTTTGTGTGTGTATATCTGTGTGATGAGACCACCTGAAATCTACTTTCGTAGCAAATTTCCAGTACTCAAGGTAGTATTATTGCCATCGTCTTCATGCTGTACATGAGATCTCTAGACTTATTCATCTTATAACAAAGTTTGTACACTTTAATTAACATCTCCCCATTTCCCCAACGCCCAGTAATCACCATCCTACTCTATGTGTATCCTACTCTGCTTCTATGTATTTGACATTTTTGGATTCCACATATAAGGGAAATGCAGGTTTTTTCCCTTTCTGTGTCTGACTTAACATAATGCCCTCTGGGTTTGTCCATGTCATTGCAAATGGCAGGATCTCCTTTTTTAAGTCTGAATAATATTCCATTGTATGTAGATACATACCTCATGTATATGTGTGTTCAGTGTGTGTGTGTGTAAGATCACAATTTACTCATCTGTTGATGGACACATATCTTGGCTATTGTCAATGATGCTCCACTGAACTGGGGAGTGCAGATTATCTCTTGGAGGTACTGATTTCATTTCCTTTGGGTATATACCCAAAAGAGGGATAAGGCTGGCTGAATATTGAAACTTAGCAAACAATTTTTTATCTACTAACATTTTTGAGCACTTTTACTAGACGCCAGAAATTGAGCGAGGTGTTTTACATACTCTACCTTGTTTATTCCTTAACCCCATGAAGGAAGAGATTATCCTCATTTTCTAAATGAGAAGAGAAAGGCTTGAACCTTCATTTCGGTTCAGCTGAATTGCCCAAGGATACATACCTGAAAAGTTGTAATTATGGCCTACGAATTCACATAAAATCCTCTGAGACATGTTTTTTTCTACCATTCCACACTCGAAAGAGGAGAAAGCACCAAAATTGTTCATTACTTGTCAAGTCAATATTGCTCTAATTATCCAGTCTATTTAGTCATTTGTGACTTGAAATTCACTGCGGAAAGGCATAATAATTGACTTAGAAGCAAAATTTCTGTTTTGATTACATCTGCATATAAAAGTTGCTTCAAAAGTCTCATTCTTTCTATTGTCCGTGATGTATGACTTCGTAGTAAAATTTAAAGATACTTTAAGGCACATAGGTTTTCAGAACAAACTCTGTTTTCAGCTCCTATTCAGCTTACTCTGGAAAGCACTTGTTGGGAGAGCCTTGTGACATTCATTAGTTAATAACCACGTTGAGTCATTAATTAAAGTACGGACATTTGCTGACTATCCACGTGGGACTTGTCTACAATGCGGATCATCTGACATGAATGTTAAATTCCATCCAGTACAGCCTCTCCCTGCTTCACATTTCTGGCCGTCTCTCCCACTCCCACCAGAATGTGCACAAAGAATAAAATGAGCTTATGGAAAGCATAATTAGAAAAATGTGGCTGAAAGCAAAATTACATGGTACATGGCAAGGTTAAGTATGAATAGCTCTAAACTTAGCGAATTTGCTAGGCAGCCGCTTTCTTCCTTTATCATGAATGGGGAGGTAGAATGGTAGGCCCACATTTTTTTGAAGTTACCAGATTATTCTCTTCCGAACAGTGAATGACTTGCTCTTCACCAAGATTGTTTTGAGAAATACTTTGATGTGAACTCTGTTGCCAACAGCGAGGCTGGTTGTTCAGTGGTCAGTAGGTAGATGCCCTCATCATGTACTCCACACCGACGGGTTCCACGAGAGCCGAAATTAGATCAAGCACAGCTACCTGGAGCCCATGTTGCCGTGAAGGAACAAAAGTGCTGCTTTGGCTCACGTGGAAAGAAATGTGGGGTAGAGGAAAAGTTTGTGTGTATTTATAGAATAGATGGAATACATAATGAGGCTTTTTAAAAATGTTGTTTCCCATGTGAAATATCATACTTAATTTGAATTGCCTCTACATGGTTAGTCTGCAAGCAGGCACCATTAGGTCCTCAGGCGCAAAAATTGCCAAGCATCCCAAGGCCAAAAGTGCTCAATTAATCTGGCCACCATCGTGAGATTTCTCTGCCCCTTTCTTGGCTCCTCCCCACACTCCACAGTTTGAATTGATGCTGTTCCATATAAGGTACTTTGCCACCTACCTCATCTCTGTGTGCAGTGCTATATTTCTCACACAGTAGAGACAGGTACTGTGTTAATCTCACCATGCCAACAATCAGGGCACCACCTAGCAGAGTCAGCACTGGCCAGAATAAACAGTGGAAGATAACCATTTGGTCATACTTTTTTATGAGAATGACATCTTCCAATTGGCTCTCTGGGCTGTAGAAACATGAAAAGGGTGTCCCATTTTTGTGATCGAAGAATTCCTTTATGTCCAGAGCACTGTTGAGCAAATCATTCCTGTCTCGGTGGCCTTTGGGTGTGTAAACGCACTAGGAATATGGAGGAGGAAGAAAGATGAGGACGCTGTCCCCAAACCAAGCATTTAAACAACAGTTTTAATTCTGAAAGAGCTTCAAACTGAAGCTATTCGTGGAGAGTTTCAATCTCAGGTGATGAAAACTGTTGCAGAGCTCATAGGGAAAGGTGGGCAGGAGGGCACCAAGTGAAATGGCCATTTCCAGGCACTAAGCAGAAATGTGGGAAGGAATTCTTTAAAATACAGACATTGCTGAAGAGGCAGTGACCAGCTTCATAAGGACAATGCTCCCTCCACATACAGGCACTCGGTCTTTGTCCATTCAACAAATATCTATTGAACTCACCATGTGCTTTCAACACCTATGAATGCCTCTAGCCTAGTTGTCTTGATTTCCCATAGTAAAATCTTTCCCTAAAGGGTAGCATGTTGTGACTTCTGCCCTAGGCCCACAGAGAGGGGTCCTACATAGGTTTTGGTTCCTGGAAGGCAGAACCAGTGAAGGGATCTGTCAGCTGGTGATTTTTTTTTTTTTCAAAAAAGCTTGAGGTTGGGGCGCCTGGGTGGCTCAGATGGTTAAGCGTCTGCCTTCGGCTCTGGTCATGATCCCAGGGTCCTGGGATCGAGCCCCACATCGGGCTCCCTGCTCAGCGGGAAGCCTGCTTCTCCCTCTCCCACTCCCCCTGCTTGTGTTCCCTCTCTCGCTGTGTCTCTCTCTGTCAAATAAATAAATAAAAAAAAAAATCTTTAAAAAAAAAAAAAAAAGCTTGAGGTTTTTCAGCATATCCACTAGGCATTCATGGCACTGGGCTTAGGGCCTACAGAAATGTTTGAGACCTTAAAAATTATTGCATCCAAAACAGAAAAGAGAAATCATCAGATGGATTAGTGCCTAAGTAAAGACAACAAAGTATAGCATGTCAACTAATCTAATACAACCTAATTTTCATAGTTAGGTGTAAATATACACTAAAAACATATGAACCAATTTAGTAACCTATTAAAATCAAAATTATAATAATTCTTTAAATCTCTTTGATACGAAAAATTGTTTACTTGATTTAAGGTGGGTTGTGAGTACATTTTAACATTTTTGATATGATGGAGAGTGGGACCTCCAAAAGTAAGACTGCCCACAAATGACTCTCTTCACTGGCTCAGCCTGTAAATTCTAGACACCAGTTTGTGAAATTGGAATAATTCCTTTCCATTCTATATACCCCATTTTTTCCTCAAGAATGCTTTTAGCTTCCTTTATCCTGATTAGACCACCGTAGAGGCGTTCACTGGAGGGAAACAGCTTTATCCCCAGAGATGGTCCTGGGGACTGCACTCCGCTGGGGACAGTCTGGCATGGAAGGAAGGCTATAATTAGAACTCTTTAATTACATGAACTTTACATTACCTTGGAGTTTATCTGGACAGCTTCTTCATTATAATGTAGGAGAGCTTTCTGACCTGAATGCGTGAGGTTCACAAACAGCTGAAGACATGGGTACTTGCCCTGGCCTCAGCAGTCCATACCACAGGTGAAAGCACAGTCCATCCAGTCATCCATGATATGAGTGTGGATGATAGTGCAGTTTGATTCTTCTCTCTGAGTGCTTCAGTTGGAAAAAAAAATTATCTTCACCCTCTATAAATTTAGTTTTATATTTCTCTCTTAGAGAGAGCAAGTGGAGAGAGGGGCAAAGGGAGAGGGGGGAGAGAGAATCTCAAGCCGACTCCATGCCCAGAGCAGAACCTAATACAGGGCTCCATCTCAAGACCCCGAGATCATGATCTGAGCCGAAATCCAAAGTCAAATGCTCAACCAACTGAGCCACCCAGGGGCCCCTAGTTTTATATTTCTAATGTGATAACCCAAGGCATTAGTCTATTTCAAGGTAATGTAGAACCATTACAGAAGGTACATAAGGGTTAGGGAACATGGAGAACATTGAGAAAGGGGATAAACAGCAAATTGCTAAGTTTCATCTCAATTATGACCCTGTTGGCATATTTCTCACTGCACCAACCCTTGGATCAATGGTTTTCAAACTTCAGAATCACCTGAGCAAGTTTGTTAGAGTGAAGAATTTGTGGATTCTATGGCTTCACTCCTAGAGATTTGGGTTCAGTTGATCTGAGTTGAAGCCCAAGAATCTATATTTAGCCGTATTTAAGATGCAGGTATTTGGCAAGCCATGCTTTGACAGATATTACTGTAACCACATACTCAGAAATCTCATCCTCTTTCATGCCTCGTCATCTCAAGATTGTCCTGATGGAAATGTGCCTTTGGAAGGGGTCCAACCACAGTCAATGTGGCCCTTGGTCAATATAGCCTAGTAACAATGTATAATTCCATGTACTCTCTCTACTTCCAAAGAGCAAATAGAAATCACAGAAGGAATGTCTCATTCAAAAGTTTACTATGTTTTGGGGCACCTGGGTGGCTCAGTCGTTAAGCGTCTGCCTTCGGCTCAGGTCATGGTCCCAGGGTCCGGGGATCGAGCCCCACATCGGGCTCCCTGCTCAGCAGGAAGCCTGCTTCTCCCTCTCCCACTCCCCCTGCTTGTATTCCCTCTCTCACTGTGTCTCTCTCTGTCAAATAAATAAAATCTTAAAAAAAAAAAAAAGCTTACTATGTTTTTACTATCAGTAAGTTCCTTGAGGTTAGGGGATACATCCTATTCATCTTTATGTTGCTCAAAGCATGAAGCACCATGCCTCCCACATAGTAGAGGCTCAATAAGTTACACTGAATTAAGTTTTACTTGGAAAACGTTCCTTTGAGAATTCGCACAAGTACTACACACACGGAATGTTCTAGGTGCTACGAGAAGTGGTAGACAAAATTCCTGCCCATGAAGATTTTGTGGTGGTGTTGAAAAGACAGATATGTATGAAATGATTAGAGGACAAATCTAAGGGTAAATGAACGTGAGAGGAAATGCTTGATTGAATGTACAGGACCAGCCCCTCATGCACCCTCACACATGTAGGTGGGTCCCTGTGTTTATTTCCTGGCGACTTAAACACAAGAAGTGAGATTAGCAAATTCTGAAGTCAATGTTTGAAAACCCTCATTGAAACTAGGTTCACACTGCACTCCCATTGAGATCTTTGGTCATGAGGAAGCATTTTCTTTAATAAACTCGGGAGACGGTGCCGTTTAAAATAATCTCAAGGCCGGGGCATAAAAAAACCACTGGATGGAGCCTAAGAAGAACAAAATATTGGGCGAGTGAGAATACAAATATGGAAAATAAGGTTCTCTTCACAGGTTTAACACTAGCTTGCTTTTTCACAAAATTAAATTCTGTACTTATTTAGACTAAGTATCTTAAAATCATACTTCAGAGTTGCCTGTTTATCTGTGTTAGAACTTAAGCTCTCTGAATTCCCATGCACAAGGACCGGGCCAGTCCTCTCCAGTAGAACCAGGGATGTATTTAGAGCTGAAAACATGAGCGTGTTCTTTCAATAACACTGTGTGTCTGCGTCTACAAGCAGGCAAAGTCCATCATTGGATTGAGAGATGAGAGTCTAAGGGAGTGGGGACAGGTACGAGCTATCCAGGTCATCTTCTGTGGAGCAAAACCAGTCTGTGAGGTGCCACAAGATCACAAGGCAAGAGACAGAGGAGAATGCATCACTCTTAAGCATCCACTTAATTACTTTAAGCAAACAATTTCCAGAAATGCTTAGGAAAGTAAAATGTAAATATAAGCCACAGTTTGGCATCAGGTTGTGGAAGGTATCCTTGAACCATCTCCCAAATTATCACATTTTAAAAATAATCTGACCTGGACCTGCACACAAGTGTGTGTGTGTGTGTGCATGTGCACACACACACACACACACACACTTTATTCAGTTTACATAGATATGTGTAATGTAGCTAGATAGATAGGTAGATATAGATACAGATCTCCCCCCCATATATATATATGATGGAGTAATAGGAAAGGGAAGTAGAAAGCTAGAAATCAAGAGTGAGGTACAATCATGTATCCTGCAGACCATAAGTTATGAGAACTGGGCCACAAATTTGGCTCTGAGCTTCCTAGCAGCCAAAGCAATGAAGGAAATACAACTACATAGAAGATTCCTGGTGTCCACTGAATAAAAGCTGGTTGATCAGAAGAAGAACATATTCTCCCAGTGTTAATAGCAGAGGGAAAAACCTCCTGGGCACTTCTAATAGTGGCGCTATGTGCTCTAGCAATGGAGACCTCCACATTATTGCCCTAATAATGTAACTTAGGAATGGCAGGAGATGAATCCGATAAGTAACAAAAGCAGGCCACCTACTTCCTATCCTATGACCCTTTTTCTTCACTGAACTCCTAGGCCTCCCTCTCCCCATTCTCCCAACTTTCTATCATTCTTTGGCTAACCAAAGGGAAAGTGCCCCTTGCTTTTCCCCTATGCAGTACTGCCCTCCCTCAAAGTACCCCATGTTGTGTAAGCCATCCTCCAAAATTATACAGCTCCTCCCCTGCCCTAATGAAATCTCCCATCTTCCCTATTGCTGCAAACTTCATTTAAGTATTAGGAGGCAAGGAGTCTTATATCAAAATGACAGGCAAGTTCTTTACTGGCTAGGTGAACTTGGGCAAGTTACTTGGCCTTTCTGAGTCTCAGCTTTCTTATTTATAAAATGAAAATTAAAATGATAATGGTACCATCATAGGTTTGCTATAGACTTAAATAGGATAAAATATAGTATATTTTGGCATATAGTATATGTTTGATAAATGATAATTGTTATTAGATGTATTTAATAAGGAAACCAATTAAAACAAAAGGAAGGAAACTAATATTTATTGAGCAACTACTATGTGCTAGACATTGTCAAACTCAAAAAACTCAAATAACTTTTGTTGTGCTCATGTAAAAGACTTAAATTAACTATTCCCTGTGATATCTGCTTGTTCGGGTTTTTTAAAGATTTTATTTATTTATTTGATGGAGAGACAAAGCATGAGCACAAGCAGGGGAGTGGCAGGCAGAGGGAGAGGGAGAAGCAGACTCCCCACTGAGCAGGGAGCCCAATGTGGGGCTTGATCCCAGGACTCTGGGATCATGACCTGAGCCGAAGGTAGACGCTCAACCGACTGAGCCATCCAGGTGCCCCTGATATCTGCTTGTTAAAGGAAGAATTTATTACCTACATGCATATCTAATGTATGGATTAGTTGTCGAAAGTATTTTTCAGACTGAAGAGGGGGAGTGGCCAAGGAATATCTTCGCTTTCTTACCCCGCTTCCTGCCAGCACTGAGAGACAAACAGGTGATTCTATTTTCCCTTAGACAATGATCAGGAGGGCTGAAGAAGCCAAAGCCAGCCTCTTCTCTACCTTTGTGCTTGGTCTGATCTGAATTGAAAATTCTGGGTCTCCTTTCTCTGCTTCTTACCTGAGCAAGAAAGGCTTTAGGATGGTGATTCCAAACAAGAAGAACATGAGGACAGAGAAGCCCATCATTGCAAACCCTAGCAGCATGGCTCGGTCCTCTCCAGCACTGGAGGGCAGCTTCTTGTGCACATCTGGGAGGTCTCCATCATTGTGGTCTATATTTCTATTCCTCCCTGAGACAGAAAAGGCTGTCCTTTGGAGGAAGTAGGAAGAAGAGATTTCAATAAGCTCATAGAGAAATGGGAACATTTACTAACTCATGGTGGGTGGAAGGATGATCCCATTTGCCGTCCACCTGAGGGTTGTGATCAGGTTCAGAACAATAAATGAAATCCCATGTTCAGAGCTTGATTAAAAGCCCACCTAAACAAGCTAAAATTATGTGTTATAAAATATAATTAACATAATATTTTTACATATAACGCAACAGTAAGGAAGTCTTTATTTTTTTTAAAGATTTTATGTATTTATTTGACAGAGAGCACAAGCAGGGGAGCAGCAGGGCAGAGGGAGATGGAGAAGCAGGCTCCCCACTGAGCAGGGAGCCCGAGGAAGTCTTTAGAGATCTGTTTAATCAAGGGCTAGAAAACAATTACCTATAAGTAGTTTTCATTTGTGTTATGTAAATAAGTGCTATGAACTTGCTTATCTGTCAGGGATACTGCACGTTCCCCCTGAAAATAATTTTTACATTCTTTTATGAGTTCCACATGTAAAGAATGACTCAAAAAGTTCAGATTCAGAATTAACAACATCCAGAAATAGTAGGATTTGACTTGTTCTTTTATATTGTTCTTTTTTATGGAAAGGCAGCTTATCTACCATGGGGCTTGGTGGCCCATGGCCAGTCCATTCAGAATAATGAAGGTTTCACTTCTGTCTTCTCTCCCCTCACCCCTCTTCTCCTCCTCTCTGTTCCCTCACAGCTCTGTGTGAATGGCCCTACATGTCTCCTCTCCCTCTTTCTGCTCTGTACCAGCAAAGGATGTGATAAGTTATTTCACAGTGGGGGTCCAGTGAACAGTCAAGTCCAAAACAAAGGTTGCTAACTGGTGATCCATGGACGGCATCCAGCCCACAGATGTGTTTTGTTGGCCTTCTCTGTGTGTTTTTTTAATGTGGGATTAGTTGCTAACACTTTAAAAATTGTGAAATTTCTCATAAAAATGCTGATTACTAACTTTTGGAAAAAAATCATAAGGTCCACACTCCTGCCTAGGAACAGCTGGCCAAGCTAAGCAGAGGCTGTCCTTATGGACTGGCATGTCTTCTCCAATTTGCCATAGTCCCACCACTTCCTGTGGTCAATGTCATTGATTTGCAGTTCCTTGCTCAGTAGGCGTATGAGTCCCAGAGGTATTTCCACTTTAAGAGTCTTAACAAAATCTTAAGCCAAACAAATGCAGTTATAATGGTAGAAACTCAGACACCATCAAACTGCATAAAAAGCTTACTAAAATTTAAAGCCAAGCAAAAACCTTGTAAAGGAAATTGCTAGTTGTTTTCTTCCAAAAGTATATTTTATACTTTATCCCACATCCTTCCCCTTCCTTTCCCTAGCTCCTTTTCTCCCTGGCAACATCTTCAGAATTCAAAGACAGTGAGGGGAATGTCAAGAAATCCACGATGTTCTAGGAGCCTGCAGTGGGAAGCACCAGCCTCAGAGGATGGCAGCACTCCCGGGTTAATATTACTTTGGGAATCAAGGATGTGGTTTGAGGATTTTTAATCTCCTTTGATATTTTATTCACCCTCTATCTTTCCACCCTCAGAGAATGGGCAGGGAAAACAACTTTTTTAATGAAATTTGAGGCAGTACAATTTATAATTCATAAACAAATATGATAAAGAGAAGAGTTTTACCCATGGAGTAAGATTTGGATATTTTGTAGGCTTCCAGTACCCAATACCCTGTCTTTTCCTTCATGTTCTGAAACTGGACTTCAGTTGCTTCATATTGTAAGTCATCCTGGAGGTTGGTTGTAAGATACTCATGCAATCCATGCATGAAGAGGCTTATTATGAGGTCTCTTTGGCACTTGCAATATATTGATTTAATAAACCCAAGTATAATTGTTGATATGCAAAACTGGCATAATTTCAGTGTGCATGGACAGCATCCACACAGGGGACAACCTTTGATCACCTGACCCTGGTGGCCAAGACACTGGTGTTCCTGAGTTCCACAAGAATGTAACAATTAGAAAGAGTTCTTGGCAGGCCACCTCCCACCCCCACCCCAGGGCAATGCACAGATAGCAGACAAAAACACACAATCTTCCTGTAAAAAAGGCCTATTTACTTAGCCTGGAGCTTCAGGCTGAAGTACAGGCTTCAGGTTTCCCATACATCTAGAGGCTAAGAGGCACTCCCAGGGAACATAGGCAGGGAGACACAATCCTTGCACACCCTCTTGGTCTTGCTATAGCTCAATAAGACCTCCCAGAAAGGAGCTTATACACTTGTCTGGAGCCCTAATTTTTGCAACTCTCAACTAGGAGACACCTCTAAATCACCCAGTCTAAAGGTCAGCTAGTTTTCCAATTGCCCCCAAGGGACTGTATATATTTGCATACTTTTACAGCTGCTGCCTGAGGGTCTGAGGGTCTTCCAATCAGCCTTAAGCTAAGTGCTAAATGAAATTCCTCCCCTTGGAACACTAACAGGTCTTGACATACCCTCAACAGCTGGGACACGTAAAGAATAAATCGGGCAGTTTAGACAACCACAAAGAGACAACCAAGAGCTAGGGAAAGGGTGAACAAGAAGATTCATCGCCTACCCAAGGCCATTCCTTCAAGACTGAGAGAAGGAACTATTTTGCCCAATACATAGAATCCAACACAGAGTCAAGCAAAATGAGGAAACAAAGAAATACCTTCCAAATAAAAAAAAACAAAAAAAACAAGATGAGACCTCAGAAAAAGAGATGAGTGGGGCGCCTGGGTGGCTCAGTCGTTAAGCGTCTGCTTTCGGCTCAGGTCATGATCCCAGGGTCCTGGGATCGAGCCCCGCATCGGGCTCCCTGCTCTGCGGGAAGCCTGCTTCTCCCTCTCCCACTCCCCCTGCTTGTGTTCCCTCTCTCGCTGTGTCTCTCTCTGTCAAATAAATAGGTGGAATCTTAAAAAGAAAAAGAAAAAGAAAAAGAGATGAGTAATCTACCTGATAAAGAATTCAAAGTAATGGTCATAAAGATGCTCAACAAATTAACGAGAAGAATGAGTGAACACAGTGAGAACTTCAACAAAGAGAGAGAAATTATAAGAAAGTACCAAACAGAAGTCACAGAACTGAAGAACATAATAATGGAACTGAAGAATATACTCAAGGAGATCAACAGCAAACTGGATGAAACAGAACACATCAGCAAGCTGGAAGACAAAGCAATAAAACTCACCCTGACAGAGCAGCAAAAGGAAGAAAAGAATTTTAAAAAATGAAGACAACTTAAGAGACCAACATCAAGTAGAGTAACATTCACATTATGGGGGGTCCCAAAAGGAGAAAAAAGAGAAAATGGGGCAGAAAAGTTATTTGAAGAAATAACAGCTAAAAACCTCCCTAGGGAAGGAAACAGACATCCAGCTCTAGGAAGTCGAGAGAGTTCCAAGTAAGATGAACCCAAAGAGATCCACACCAAGACACATTATAATTAAAATGTCCAAAGTTCAAAGTAAAGAGAAAATCTTAAAGCAGCAAGAGAAAAGCAAATTGTTATGTACATGGGGAAACCCCATAAGGCTATCAGTAGATTTCTCAGCAGAAACTGCAAGCCAGGAGGGAGTCAAAATGTTGAAAGAAAAAAAATTCCAACCAAGAATATACTACCCAGCAAGGTTATCATTCAGAATTGAAGGAGAGATAAAAACTTTGCCACATAAGCAAAAGCTAAAGAAGTACATCACTCCTAAACCGGTCTTACAAGAAATGTTACAGGGATTTCTTTAAGCTTAAAAGAAATGGCACAAATTAATAACAAGAAAACATACAAAATAAAAAAATCTCACTGGAACAGGTAAATATATAGTAAAGGTAGTGAATTAACCACTTATAAAGTTGTAAAATTAACTAAAACTATAATAATTAGTTAAGAGATACATAAAATAAAAACATGTAAAATGTGACATCAAAAACATAAACTAGCTCTGGAGAGGGGAGTAAAAAAGTAGTTCTGGAATGTGTTCAAATTTAATTAAAGTTGCAATCAGCTTAAAATCAACTGTTATAGGGGTGCCCGGGTGGCTCAGTCAGTTAAGCCTCTACCTTTGGCCATGGTCATGATCCCAGTGTCCTGGGATGGAGCCCCACATTGGGCTCTCTGCTTAGCAGAGAGCCTGCTTCTCCCTTGCCCTCTGCCTGCCACTCCCCTTGTTTGTGCTCTCTCTCTCAATCTGTCAAATGAATAAATAAAATCTTTTTAAAAATTGACTTATATACATAAGATGTTATACGTGAACCTCATAGTAACCACAAAGCAAAAACTGATAGTAAACACACACACACACACACAAAAGAGAAAGGAATCTAAACCCAACACTAAAGAAAATCATCAAAATACAAAGGAAGAGAAAAAGAGAAGAAAGGAACAGAGAAGAACTACAAAAACAGCCAGAAAACAATTACCAGCATGGCAGTAAGTACACACTTATCAATAATTAATTTAAGTGTAAACATACTAAATTCTCCAATCAATACAGAGTGTCTGTATGGATTAAAAAAAAAAAAAAAAAGCAAGACACATCTATATACTGCCTACAAGAGACTCACTTCAAAAGTAAGGACACACACAGACTGAAATTGGGGAGCAGAAAAAGATATTCCATGCAAATGGAAATAAAAAGAAAGCTGTTGTAGCTATACTCATATCAGACAAAGTAAACTTTAAAACAAAGACTTAAATGAAAGACAGAAAGGAGCACTACATAATGACAAAGGGGTCAATCAAGTAAGAAGATACAACATTTATAAATGCATATGTATCTAACATAGGAGCACTAAAACAAGGCAAATATTAATAGACCTAAAAAGGGGAAATTGGCAGCAATGATATAACAGTAGAAGCCTTTAACTTTAACTTAACTTAAAGAAGACTTTAATACCCCACTTACATTGATGGCTAGATCATCCAGACAGAAGATCAGTAGGGAAACACTGGCCTTACACCACACATCAGACCACATGGACTTAATAGATACATATATAGAACATTCCATCCAAAAGCAGTAGAATATACATTCTTCTCAAGTGCACATGGAACATTCTCTAGGATAGATCACATGTTAAGCCACAAAACAAGTCTCAATAAATTCAAGAAGATTGAAATCATATCAAGCATCTTTTCTGACCACAATGGTATGAAATTAGAATTTAATAAAAGAAGAAAACAAATAACTACAAATACTTGGAGATAAAACAACACATTATTGAATAACTACTAGATCATAGAATAAATGAAAGGAAAAATAAAAAAAATACCTAGAGACAAATGAAAACAGAAATAAGACATACCAAAATCAACAGGATGCAGCCAAAGCAGTTCTAAGATGGAAGTTCATAGCAAATACAGCCTACCTCAAGAAACAAGAAACAAACAATTTAATTTTATACCTAAAGGAAATAGAAAAAGAAGGACAAACAAAGCCCAGAGTTGTAAAAGGAGGAAATAATAAAGATCAGAGTGGAGGGCGCCTGGGTGGCTCAGTTGGTTAAGCGACTGCCTTCGGCTCAGGTCATGATCCTGGAGTCCCTGGATCGAGTCCCGCATCGGGCTCCCTGCTCAGCAGGGAGTCTGCTTCTCCCTCTGACCCTCCCCCCTCTCATGTGCTTGCTCTCTCTCATTCTCTCTCTCTCAAATAAATAAATAAATAAATAAATAAATAAATAAAAAAAGATCAGAGTGGAAATGAATAAAATTGAGACAAAAAAGACAATAAAGAAGGGGCGCCTGGATGGCTCGGTCAGTTGAGCGGCAGACTCTTGGTTTTGGCTTGGGTCATGATCTCAGGGTCCTGGGATCCATCCCCGCATTGGGCTCTGTGCTCAGCGGGGAGTCTACTTGTAGATTATTTCTTTCCCTCTGCCTCTGACCCTCCTCTACTACGTGTGCTCTCTCTTTCTAAAATAAATTAACTAGGGGCACCTGGGTGGCTCAGTCATTAAACGTCTGCCTTCAGCTCAGGTCATGATCCCAGGGTCCTGGGATCAAGCCCTGCATCAGTCTCCCTGCTCAGCGGGAGGCCTGCTTCTCCCTCTCCCACTCCCTCTGCTTGTGTCCCCTCTCTCGCTGTGTCTCTCTCTGTCAAATAAATAAATAAAATCTTTTAAAATAAATAAATAAATACATAAATCAATCAATCTTTTTTTAAAAGATAATAAAAAAGATAAATGAAAATAAGAGCTGGCTCTTTGAAAATATAAACAAAATTGACAAACTTTTAGCTACAAAAAAAAAAAAAAAAAAGAAGGCTCCAATACATGAAATTAGAAATGGAAGAAAAGTTACAACTGTTTCTACAGAAATACAAAGGATCATAAGAGACTACTATGAGCAATTAGAGGCCATCAAATTGGACAACCTAGAAGAAATGGATTAATTTTTAAACACTGACAATCTTCCAAGACTGAATCATAAAGAAATAAAATATCTGAATAGACCAATTACTAATAAAGAGATTGAAACAGCAATCAAAACCCTCCCAGCAAACAAAAGTCTGGGGCCAGAGGGCTTCACTGGTGAATTCTACGACGCATTCAAGGATCTAATACCTATCCTTCTCAAATTCTTCCAAAACATTGAAGAGAAGGGAATACTTTCAAACTCATTTTATGAGGCCAGCAATACCCTAATTCCAAAACCAGACAAGGACGGCACAAAAAAAGAAAATTATAGGCCAATATTCCTGATGAACATAGAAGCAAAAATTCTCAACAAAACATTAGCAAACTGAATTCAACAAAACACTAGAAGGATGATGCACCATGATTGAGTGGGATTTATTCCACGGATTCAAGGATGGTTTTACATCTGCAAATCAATCAATATGATACAGCACGTTAAATAACGAAGGGTAAAAACCATATGATCATCTCAATAGATACAGAAAAAGCATTCAGCAAAATTTAAAATCCATTTATGATAAAAACTCTCAACAAAGTAGATATGGAGGGAAAGTACCTCAACATAATTAAGGCTATATACAACAAGCCCACAGCCAACATCACACTCAATGGCGAAAAGCTGAAAGCTTTTTCTCTAAGATCAGGAACAAAACAAGGATGCCCACTTCTACTCAACATAATATTAGAAGTCCTAGCTACAGCAACTAGGCAAGAAAGAGAAATAAGAGGCATACAAATTGGAGAGGAAGAAGTAAATCTGTCACTGTTTGCAGATGACATGATAGTATATATAGAAAACCCTAAAGACCATGAAAAAAACTCTTAGATCTATTAAATGTATTCAATAAAGTTACAGGATACAAAATTAATATACAAAAATTTGTTGTGTTTTGGGGCGCCTGGGTGGCTCAGTCGTTAAGCGTCTGCCTTCGGCTCAGGTCATGATTCCAGGTCCTGGGATCGAGCCCCGCATTGGGCTCCCTGCTCGGCGGGAAGCCTGCTTCTCCCTCTCCCACTCCCCCTGCTTGTATTCCCTCTCTCGCTGTGTCTCTCTCTGTCAAATAAATAAATAAAATCTTTAAAAAAAATAAAAATAAATAAAAATAAATAAAAAAAAAATTTGTTGTGTTTCTATACACTAGTAACAAACTATCAGAAAGAGAAATCAAGAAAACAATCCCATTTACAATCACAACAAAAAGAATAAAATACCTAGGAATAAATTTAACGAAGGAGATGAAAGACCTGTACTCTGAAAACTGTAAGACATTGACGAAAGAACTTGAAGAAGAAACAAATAAATGGAAAGATATTTTGTGCTCATGGATTAGAAGAATTAGTATGGTTAAAATGTCCACAAAAACCCAAAGCAATGAGATTCAGGACAACCCCTATCAAAATTCCAATGACATATTTCACAGAAATAGGACAAATAATTCTAAAATTTGTGTGGAACCACAAATGATCCAGAATAACTAAAACAATCTTGAGAAAGAAGAACAAAACTAGAGTTATCACACTGCTTGCTTTTAAACTATGCTGCAAACCTAAAGTTATTAGCATAAAAACAGACACATAAATAAATGGAACAGACTAGAGGGCCCAAAAATAAACCCATGCTTATATGGTCAATTAATTTATTACAAAGGAGACAAGAATATATAGTGGGGAGAGGACAGTCTCCCCAGTAAATGGTGTTGGGAAACAGGACAAATACACGCAAAAGAATAAACCTGGACCACTATTTTACACCATATACAAAAAATTAACTCAAAATGGATTAAAAACTTCAATGTAAGACCTGAAACCATAAGACTCCTAAAAGAAACCACAGGTGGAAAGCTCTTTAGTATCGGTCTTAATGATATTTTTCTAGATCTAACTCCAAAAGCCAGGAAAACAAAAGCAAAAATAAACAAACATGACTACATCAAACTAAAAGCTTTCTGCACAGAAAAGGGAACCTTCAATAAAATGAGAAGGCAATCTACTGAATCTAGGCCCCAAAGGAATTCTATGAAGTCTCAAGGAGTATGTGTTCTCATTCAAAAGTCATAAAACACAGTAAGGGCCTTTGAGTGAGAAAAAACAGTTCAGATCCACAAAAAACTTCAGGTATTTGGACAGTATATAAAAGTGTATCTGTGATATGTTTAAAGAAATAAAGAAAGGATTAGAAGTATCAAAAAGAGCAAGACTCTGCAATATGACCAGGCCAATATTTAAAAGAATCAAATATAATTTCTAGAAATGAAAAATAAAATAATTTAAATAAAAACTCCATTGACAGATTTAACAGTGGATTAGAAACATCCAAAAAGATAATTAGTAAACAGAGAGATGGACCTGCAATATAGCCAGAGTATAAGACACAGAATTTCTGTAATGGAAAATACTAAAGAGAAGTGAAGAAACATGGAAAATAAATAGGAAAGATCTAACGTAAGGTCTATTCAGAATTCCAGAAATAAGAGAAATAAGTCAGAGGCAATATTTTAAAAAGATAATAAAATCTCAGAATTGATGAAAACCCAGTCCTCAGATTCCAGAAGCCCAGTGGGATAAAATAAAAAGAAACCCACACCTAGACCCATCACAGAGATATTGAACAGACCCCACAATAGAAAATCTTAAAAGCAACCACGATCAACCTCAAAGGAATGACCAGCTGAGATCTCACTTCTCCATAACATGAATGGAAACCAGAAGACAGGAATATTGTCAATATGCTGAGAGAAATCACGTGAGACACGCAGATGTAGAAAGGCTGAAGTTTGTCAGGCAAAGTCTAATGAAAAGCAAGCTGATGTGAACCTTCAAGTTAAAAAGCCTCTTAGAAGTAAAGAAGGTAATGCTATTGATTAAAGAGTCACCTGGAAGAGCTAACAATACTAATTTATACGTACCTAATAGCATTGCTTCACTGAAGAACTATAGGAAGAAATAGACAAAATCCACTGACAAATGAGAAATTTTTGCACACTCCCTCAGTAATTGATAGCTCAACCAGATAAATCAGTGAGGAAAAGATTTGAGCAAAATAAGTAATGGGCTTTATCTAAATGGTAATATAGAATACTGTCCCCTACAGAATATATATTCTTCTCAAACATATAAGGAACAGTTATGAGACCTAACCACAAACCGAGCCGTAGGAAAGCCTCAAGAAATGTCAAAGGATTCATAAGAGTAACGTACTTTTTTTTTTTTTTTTTAATTTTATTTATTTGAGAGAGAGAGAATGAGAGACAGAGAGCATGAGAGGGGTTAGGGTCAGAGGGAGAAGCAGACCCCCTGCCGAGCAGGGAGCCCGATGCGGGACTCGATCCAGGGACTCCAGGATCATGACCTGAGCTGAAGGCAGTCGCTTAACCAACTGAGCCACCCAGGCGCCCCAAGAGTAACGTACTTTTTATATGCTCATGTTATTAAACTTGAAAGATGTGGAAAAGTCGAGAGAAGAGAACAAAAATCACCCACAATTCTACCACTTAGAGATAATTTCTATTCACTTACTGAGTTATCCCCCTCTTCTATATTGTTTCAAATAGAATGAGATCATTCTGGATATAGTGGGGTTTTTTTAATCTTCTCTTTTCACTTAACATAATAAGCCCTTTCTTATATCATGAGCAATTCTTTGTGACCCTTCTATTGGCTGCATAATATTCCATCAATTGGATATGACATAAATTCCTTACCTATTTCTTTATTGTTGAATATTGGGGTTTTTCCAGTTTTCTGAGACCATAAACATCCCTGTAATTAACTTTGTGGTATTTACAAGCGCCTTTCATCCAAGGACCTCAAAGTGTTTCAGAATGATCTAATTTTGCTCTCTAGCCAGTGAGATGAGTGAATAGCATTTTTATTCCTTATTGCCAGCAATATATTTCCACTTCCAACCAATGTGTTACCTGGAGATGTTTTATTCACAGTCTAGGCAGTACCCACCCCCTTCGGCGGCTTCCCTGCAGACAGAACTGACTTTCCCACCAGCCCTTTCGCACACATCGCTCCAGGCACCTTCTGGCTTAGCCTCAGGCAAATGATTTCAAAAGCTTGAACATGCTTCTCTGGCTGTGATCCCTGCCAAAACCAGCAGCCTCTCCCTCCAACACTGTAACTTGTCAAGGAGTGTTCCTTAGAAAGACACTGCTGTTCATCAAAGCTTGGTACTTCGTCTGGCACTCCTTTCACACGTGCAAGTAACTTCTAAGCACTGGGATGTTAAATTCATATTTCCCTGTAATTTGTTTGTGTTACAGAGGAGAGGTGGGTAATTATTTTTATCCTCCTATTTTTTAATTACAAAATTGTTTAACAACTTCTTTTGAAACAGCAAACGAGGCTGAGTAAAGTCAGCATGGTTCATTGAGTTCAGCAAGAGGCAAGGGCAATAATCCAAATTGTGCATCTCACCAGTGAAAATGGGAGACTGAATTGCTTTGGGGAGAACACAACTGCTCTAATATCTAGTTAATTGTGTTATGAACAGGGCATTAAAACTTGTTCCCTTGCCTGTTCATTTGATCTTCTGCCATATAGTAATTCGCTTTAATTGTCTTTTCAGAAAAGCATTTAGTGCCTTTCAAGGAGAGAAGTATTTTTGCCTCTCTTTCCCCCTTGATCTGTCTGTGTCTTCATCCTCCGACCCTCACCTCTGCCCAAACCCCTCTATCTCACTTTCCTTCGTTTCTCGAATACCCACGCATGTCATCACAGGATGATGGAAGTGGGTACTGTGATGACCACTGTGGTCTTTACTCTTTCCACAACTCAGCTCCCAACTCCACTTGAGCCACTAACAAACCATCCACATTTCCAGGTAGAGTGTGTGAACTTGGCTGAGAAATGTACCCCCCTGGCAAGCTTTTAATATTCTATTCCTCAAACACCCTCAGGCAAGGCTCCTCTCTCAGTTTTGGCATCCAGTTCTGACAACTCCACCGGCCCAAACCCAGAAGCAGACAGAAGGACCGTAGCTTTGTTTAAGGCTCACAGTCCCCTTGTTTTGCATTCCTCTGGGGAGGTCCTTAAGGTCCTTAAGATAGCCTATCTCACTTCCTTAAGGCGTAGACATGGATGGTTAATAACAATGGTTAAAATAGAGAGGGTAATGGAATAGTGTAGAGAGTAGTACATAGAAAGTATGTAGAGACTATTACTATCCCCACTTTATGGACAAGGGGATGAGGCAGACAGAGATTATATGACTTGCCCACAGTCATATAGCTAGTTAAGGGGTGGAACTGAGATTTGAATCCAGGCTTGTGATTCCAGGGCCCAAGCATGCTTCACCAGGGGAACCAAATGTTGGTGGTAATGTCCTCGACCCTTCATTCAACCAAGAGATATTTACTGAGCACCAAACTTGTTCTGGGCCATGTTCTAGTGCCAGGGAACCACAGGTGAGTTAAAAAAAAGGTCCCTGGCCTTCAGGAATTTGCAAGCCAAATGGAGGAGGAAACCAACAAGAAAGGTTGCAGCCCCCTGATGTCAGGACTTCTGGGGAAGATGCCCCCAGGGTCCCCTGGGAGGCAGGGCAAGTGGGCACCCTCAGAGGATGAAGACCAAACCTAACCGCCAACTCGTCATGGCCACCCTTCAGCCACTTACTCAGCAAGAGAGATTCTAGTGGTGACTTACCTCCCCTGACGCCGCCGGCCACCCTGGAGTGTAATTTGAACGGGGATGCTGAACAGCTACATGAGACCAGCGGGCTGGGCAAAATGGACTCCTTTCACCTGAGTCATCGCCTCTGAGGGTGCAGGAAGGGTGAAGCTGACGCATCAACGGAAGTGGGGTCCCACCGGGAGCCACCAGTCCCAGTGCAGGCAGGCATCAGAAGCACCCTCGCCTCCAGGGCGCCACGGGGTGGTGTGCGGAGCCCGCTTACCAGGAGAGGAGGGAAGTCGAGGCAGGCGGGCCCAGGATTTCTGCAGGTTCTTGGCAAGGCGGAGCAGTCGAGCCCAGACGCTCAAGAAGACCCTGCACAGCCTTGCGCAGCCAGACTTCCCCATGGTTGCCCAGCGCCTGCCTCCGCCTTGTCCCCTGCGTTCCGCTTCGGCAGCCCGGTGCATTGCCATAGAGACCCAACTGCTTGCAGAAAGTTGAGGCCCAAGGGACCCTATGTAATGGGTGAGGGACATACCCAGTTCAAGGTTTATAATAAGAGGAAATGTTTTACCCTGACCACGTTTCTTTTTTCACAAATTGTCTCTTAGAGTGCAAGCTTAGGGAAAGTTAATTGCATGTTCCGATTAAGAGAATTCGTTTTTATGCCATATGTGATTTCCCAAATTTTCAAGGGCCATAAAATAACTCACCATTAAAACTATATCAAAGTTTTAAAGAACTGTATGAAATAACATTTTATCTTTCTTTGATAACCCAGAAGACATTTGGAGATCTTTCAATACCCTCAAATCATGAACATCAATTACCATTATAATGTAGCTTACTAAAACTGGATAATAGATTGTCAGATAGACCTTTTTTGCTGTATGGTTTTAGTAAAGATAATATCATCTTACCATTTTCCAAAACATCAGTGTGAGCAAAATGTAAGCATAATCTTGTCTGTAAATATCCATGTTTATATAGCCAGATTAACTGCTACTTATAGCTATTTTAATATTATTTACTGAAATATATATATATAGATATACTTCTGATTTGTATTATTTTTCTATTAGAGTTATGGACTAAGCCCTTTATAAACTATTTGTTTCTGAGGAACTGATGCAATTTGGAATAAAAACTAATAGCAACTAATTTTTTTCCCTTCTGCTCCCTACTTGCAACTTAGCCTTGTAAATCTATAACCTTTCTTTTTCAGATTTAGATGTGCTAATAAATTCCCCTGCAAATTGGTATGTAACTCTCCTCGAAGAGGTAAATAATTTGCTACTATTTTTGCAGATTTGATTCAGTCTCAGAAACATAATACTCTTTGAGCCTGTGAGATTCCTACTTGGCTCCCAGCACTTGCATCTGCCTTTCCTGGGGCTTTCTGGTCATCCCCCTTTTCTGATGCTTATTCCATTTATGTGAAAATACTCCTGCATGATCTTTAAACATTCATCTCGAGAGGGTAGTGAGAGAGAAAGTGAATTATTTCAAATTATTTTTAGTCTCCATTCAAGAGTTCTGATAGACCCAGACATTTATTTTAGGTCCTGGACAAGTCAGGGCCTGAATATGTCTGAGGTGTAGCTGTCATACCTGGCCATCTGAGACTGATCTCAGACCTATCCTGTGCTTTGTTTTCTCTTCCTTTTTAAAGAGGGCCAAGATGACAAGTGAGAGGGAGTAACATAACCTGTTGCCCTTTGATTTCCCTCCTACTGCGGCTTCACTTGGTAAGTGACTCACCTCTGCCCACCAATACCAGGCCACTCCCCCCTGGCACACACATACTTCCCTCAAGGCTCACACTCTCAAAAATCTAGAGTAGTCAGTATGAACTGCAATCCCACTGTGTCTATTCAGGAGCATGGCAAGTAAGGCAGAAGGAGTGTGGTGGTAAGAGGCATCAGTACCTGTGCCTTTGCTGTACATCAGGATCTCTGGTCCCCACTCTTGGTCCCCTAGACCATCCCAGAGCTCCAAGCTTTTTCCTTCCTCTCAGAATTGCCAGAGATCACTTCCTGCTCCACAAAATATCAGCTATATGAGTCAACTGTCAAACCCACCATGTGGGTCCCCTTCCTCTCTGGGCCAGAAGCTTTGGGTACTGGGTTCAAATCCCAGCTTTGTAACTTCAAATAACCCTTTAAACATTCACTGCCCTGGTTTTCCTCAGTAAAAAGGAAGTAAAGAAAACTCGGTGTGAAGTGTATTAGTACGGTGAGACTTAATTAGTGTCTATAAACTGTTGTGAGATCTATAGATGAAAGAGGATGTCATTGCAAAATGCTGGCATCATGGATTCCTGGTTCCAGAGTCCATAGTAATTTTCTTTTGCATTTAACAAATGCTTTGCTCAAGGAAAAAAGAACCACCTTCCTCTTTCATCATGCTGGAGAAACTACTTCTTCATTCTTTTCACATTCTCTCAATTACATACTACCTATGACAGCTAAGAATTCTTTTATGGCTAAAATTCTCCGTGTTCATGAACACTGTATCTCTCTTTTTAAATTGAGATACGCACAAATAATTTACAACAACCTAAAAAGTATACAACAGCCTATGTACTTGTGTGTTCTCTGTGTATTTGTGTGTAGGAGAATAAATAAATCCCTAACTGAACCATCATTCCAATATGAGTAGTTTCTGCTGATGCACACAACAATTTAAACTGTCAAAAGTAAAGTCATATCTGATCTTACATTCTCTTCACAGGTAAAAACAACAAGGCAGTATGATCTGTACCATGCACTTAGGGAGTCTTGATGGGATCTTCCATTTCCTTTATCTTAATGACTGTCTCCAACCATCTTTGCTAGTCAAATGGACACTGATCCTATGATCGAAGTTCATGTCTGAGAAACCAGCATCACCTCTCTGCAGATGCTCTTCCTGCTCTAATGAGAAATAATACTAATGATTAACATTTACTGAGCACTTAGTGTGAGCCCCTCACAGTTCTAAGGCTTTACATGTATTGAGTCATTTCTTGGGCTTTTGCAAGAGCAGAGAGCCACACTGAGTTATGCGATTTCAAGGAGCCTCAGAACTGAGCGTATCCTGGCATAGAGACAACTCACTGGATAATTGAAGCAGAAACTAATAGAAATAATAGCTGAAATTGTTAGATAGTTCAACAGCCCTAGGTTTATGTTCCTATTTCGAATCCACTGTGACCAAGTCTTCAGGTGGCACTGGGTATGGGCATACTTTATAATATCATAAATGACCAATATTGATCATTACATGAGTGGTACTTGACTTCAAGTGTGGCCTGCTATGAAATGCAGGTTACCAGGTGCCATCTCTAGAGATTCTGATAAAATAGTTTGGGTGTAGGACCCAGGAACTGCATATTAAAAAGCTCCTCATATGATTCTTTTTTTTTAAGATTTTTAAAAATTTATTTATATGAGAGAGAGAGAGAGCACAAACAGGGGGAGGGGCAGAGGGAGAAGCAGACTCCCTGCTGAACAGGGACCCCAACATGGGGCTGGATCCCAGGACCTGGGGATCATGACCCAAGCCAAAGGCAGATGCCCAACCAACTGGGCCACCCAGGAGCCCCTCCTCATATGATTCTAATACAGGTGGTCCTACATTCATACTTTGGAAAACCCCACATCACATTATGGGTTAATTAGGTCTTGAAGGCCTGACCTTAGAAAACTAAACACTATGTCTAGTCCCAGATCACACAACCTCCCTGGATCTCAGCTTATTCCTCAGTACAGTGTGGGGGTTGGAGCTGATGATTTAATGTACTTTCTACTTTTAAGACTCAATGAAATCTATGAAACCATAAGTTTGTTTGCAAGAAAATGTGATCTCCTCTCCTGGAGTTACAAGAATGTAAGAAGTCCCCACATGAGCTGATGAGTAGCCCCACTCACCTAGAAAGAAGAGAACCAACCACCCACCCTCACCCCGCATCTGCCGGGAGTAATGATCACCCTGCACTAGGCATCATGCTCAGGGCTTTGGGAACATTATTTGCTCAGTCACATGACCCGAAGAGGTAGTACTTCACATATCCCTATAGGTGAGGCCACAGAGCTCAGAGAGGACGAGTAACCCCCAAATCACAAAACCACAGCAATATGGGGCGGGTCCTCACCCAGTGGCTGGGGATATGTGTCTTATTCTTAAGGTTTGCCCAAGAATGTTGGTGGCCAGGTCTTCACACAGAGAGGGCATTCACAAATTTTGCTAGGTATTGGGGGTGTCCTAGTTACTTTCAAATCAATTCTTGTTCCCAACCTGACCAAATCTCCATGTCTTGGCAAGTGATATCTCTTCATTAATTCTAATACAACCTTACAAATTATAGAATAACTGTGTTCACGAGAACTCAATCAGAATTATCAATTAACTAGAAGTTGTTTGGGTTGTTTTGTTTTGTTTCTATTTCTCTTTCTGAGAAGAAAAAGACAAATGACAGGAAAATGAACGAGTATTAGAAACTGAATTTTTTAAAAATAAAATTCCAGGAGAGTTCCTGGATTAGTAGTGATTCCAGTAACTCTTCTGTTTCAAGTAAGACACACTTGTGGCTAGTGGGTTCCTGATCTCATGGCAGACACCTTTACTGTCAGCTCTTCCTGAGCTCAAAATGTTAGCTCCATGAGGGCCCAAATCTGTGTCTGTTTTATTCATTACTGTATCTCTAGCTCCTAGAACAGTGCCTAGCATAGATGCCCAGTAAGTAGTGCTGAAACAATTGAATAAGCTGGACACTACCCCCAAAATTATTCTGTATATGATATTGAGGGCAACTACTTCCAACCCATTGGGGTAGGCTTGAAAGACAAGAACATTTGGCTCTCCTTGTCTAGATCTTCCATGTATAGCTACAGCCTCTCCACATTGTGAATTAAAGTTCAAAATGATGGTTGTCGGGGCACCTGGGTGGCTCAGTCATTAAGTGTCTGCCTTCGGCTCAGGTTATGATCCCAGGGTCCTGGGATCGAGCCCCGCATCAGGCTCCCTGCTCAGGAGGAAGCCTGCTTCTCCCTCACCCACTCCCCCTGCTTGTGTTCCCCTCTCTCGCTGTGTCTCTCTCTGTCAAATAAATAAATAAAATCTTTAAAAAAAAAAAAAAAAGCAAAAAACAAAAAACAAAATGATGGTTGTGAGGCTCTGCAAGGTTCGTAATCATTCTATTCAACAAGCACTTAGTGAGCCTCTCCTAAGTGCAGAGTTCAACTACATTCACGTATTCCACCACAGTGGTTCGGTGCCACCCCCTGGTGGGCATTTTGGAAATCTGTGGCATGTTTCTTGGTTGTCCCCATGATTGGAGTGAACAGCCAGATGTGGCTGATGTCCTGTAGTTCTGCAGGAAAGTCCCACACAACAAAGAATTGCCCTGAGTGCCATGGAACTTTCCATGTCCCACTAGACATTCATGTAGATGAAAAGCCTGTTTATAATGATCTGAGCTAAAACCTAACTTCATTTTACATATAAACACACAGTATCTATGTTTGAGTATATTTGCATTTTTTTCAATATCCACTGAATTTTCCAAAAATGCATCTACTCTATAAATTAAGAGAAATATGTACTTGCTTTGTTCAGAACTTCATCAAAAGTTCTTCACATCTTAGGGGTGCCTGGGTGACTCAGTGGATTGAGCTTCTGACTCTTGATTTCAGCTCAGGTCATGATCTCAGGGTCATGATCTCAGGGCCTTGACCTCAGGGTCCTGATACTGAGCCCCGCATCAGGCTCTGCACTCAGTGGGGAGTCTGTTCAAGATTGTCTCTCTCCCTCTCCCTCTGCCCCTCCCCCGGTTCTCTCTATCTATCTCAAATAAATAAATAAATCTTTTTTTAAAAAAATAGTTCTTCACATTCTAGAAAATCACATCACCATCAGCAAAGCTGTTTGAGTTGGTATTTGAGTTACCAATACAATAAAATCCCCAAATTGGCCTATGTTTGCAGGTGCCACATCCACAGTGATTGTCCATATAGATGTCACTCTCTGTGGCCTTCCTTGTACTAGTGATGTAGCCATGCTCAAGTATTTACATGGAGGATCACATATTTAATGGTAAGTTACTTAACTTTAATTTTCCTATATAATAAAGTTTGGGCATTATGTTATTTTTTAAATGTATTGGCAGGTTATGTCCTCTATGAATCTCATTTCAGAATAGTAAAGTTATCTGCTATGAAGGAGGCATTGGGTCTGAAGGGACTGAACATTACGGTTGTCCTTGTTAAGAAAGTGGACAATTAGGTGGCAGAAATTATTTTTTAAGCTTGATTCAGCATACTCTTTTCCACAGTTTTTGGTACAGTGTGCCAGCATCTTTCTTGGGCCACATGGAACATGTCTACTCAAGTGGATTTATACCTTATGTCAATTGGCTCATTTGGGGAAATAAGTCAGTTTCAATGTGCTATACGAAGAGAAACCCACCTAATTCCTGCACTGCAAACACGCAGCCTTCTCTGAGTTTCTAAGTTCACACACTGGACATAAGAATAGCTAAGCTGTGCTTTTCTTCCCCACCCCTCCTCATCCCTACCACCCTGCACTATCCTTGTTGTGTGGACCTCCCTGGTCTTCCAGGTCCTGCCACACAGTAGGCTCAAAATAAAAGGTTTGAATGAATAAATGGCCTTTTGAAGGTATTTGTGCTGGAGGTAACACATTGAAAAAGAAGAAGCAGAGAGATGACGTAGTAGGGAGGCTGCCTATATTTTCATCAGATACGCAGACTGGCGCCAATTTATTTTAACCAAAAAAACATGGCTTTTGTGCATCAAATATTGTGAGTATTTGAAACATCTTATGAAATTTCCACCATGCCTCTTTCTTTGCAGAAATGAGGAGTAAGATTTTTTTGCCTCATCTCCTTCAGCTTCCCTCCTCCCTCCTGAAAATTCTGTTGCCACCTCTTTACCTGCCCACCTTCTCCTTCCTTTCCCTCCCAGAGGAAGAGGGTTCTCCTTTCTAAGAAACCTTCTCAGCCTGCACTTTCGCTCGCCTCCCTCTCTATCCCCTGCAAGATCTTGATCTGTCTCCACTTTTATAACTTCCATCTTCCATTCTCCTTACAAAAATGTCCAGGTCTACCCTCTCTTCTCACTTTGCGCCAGGCACTATGCTAAATGCTGTGTGTGTGTGTTTGTGTGTGTGTGTGTGTGTGTGTGTGTGTAAAACCTTCATTCATTGTTTCCTTTGATTTTCCAAGCACCCTCTAAGGCAGCTAATATTATTCCTATGTTACAGTGAGGAATGGGGGGGCGGGGACTGAGTCCCCAAGTCCCCCAAGTCCCACAGCTCATCAGTTAGTGAGTAGAAGGGTCAGAGTTCCGATAGCCCACCTGTTTCTGCCCACCAGAGAATTTTAGTCTTTAGCCTCTACTCCCCCTTTCTCTGTCTCTTTAACCCCTCATGTTCTGACTTCCCTTCCCCATTCATAGAAAGTTGCTTTCTTTAGTCATTTAAGGTTAATAATCAAACCTATCTAGCACATCTTACTTGTAATAGGAAATTTTAATCACTTGTTTCACATCATTTCATTTTGAATTCACTAATTAATTCCACCAGTGGTTCTCCATCCTGTCTACATCTGGATCACCCATAAAGATTTTTTAATTCACACATTTATTCTGTAACAGTAGTATGTAACCGTGGCTCACCACTTTGCAATAAGGAGTCTTCCTCCTGTCCCTGTCATGCAGCTGCCCAGACCTCTCCCCAGAGGCAACAAATGTTACCAGTTTCCTGTGTACCCAGGAGCCTTTACAAAATACAGACTGCTTTAGGAAACTCAGACTTAATAGGTCAGTATTTTGAAAAGTGAAGGTAATTCTGTCTTACTGGCAAGTTTGACAATTCCTAAACTTTTTTCTAAAATTTCTGCCCCCTTCCAAGTCACCAAGATCACAAAGTAAATGTTTTCTGCCATTTGGAAAATGAAACCTGACCATATCTCTCTGTGGTTGAGAACACCTCAATGGCTCCCCGTGCCAAATCTGCCGTAGAATTGAAAGGCTGTTCTATGAAAAAACCATCTCATGGTCAAATCTGCTTGGGAAATGCCCTATTACTAGTCCAGCATTAGGAAATGCAAAACACACATTAGCATATTGTCCCAATTAGCTTCGTTTAAATGTAATAATGCTTGTGAAGCCTTTAACCCAATGTCTGGTTCATGGCATGGGCTAAAAGAGTGTTAATTCTTGTTCTTATTAACCATTCTATCTGTATCCTATAACACATTCTTCTTTCTGGGACTTCTCTCACTTGTAAATACTTAACATATCATTTGTAGCTATTTGTTTAATTCCTACTTTCCTCGTTGGCCTGCAAGCCCCATGAGCATGGGACAGTATGTCTTGTTCTCCCTGTGTCCCCCCCTGCCTATCACAGGATGATGCACAGAGCTCAGGAAAAATGGGTACCAACTGGACAGTATTAATACTGCCTTTTAAGTCAGTGTTCCCCCAAATTAGCTAATCATAAAACCCTTTTACTATGCAAAAGTCATTATCATCACAAAACAAGTATCCTTTAAAATGTATTTTGGAGGGATGCCTGGTTGGCTCAGTCAGTTGAGCATCTGACCCTTGATTTCAGCTCAGGTCACGATCTCAGGGTCGTGAGATCAAGCCCCACGTCAGGCTCCATAGCTGAGCGTGGAACCTGTTTGGGATTCTCTCTCTCTCTCTCTCTGGTTCTCCCCCTCTGCCCCTCCCCCCCCCAGCTTATGCATTCTCTCGTTCTCTAAAAATTAATAAATAAAATATTTTTTAAAATAAATAAATAAAATATATTTCGGAAAACACTCAGTCTGTAGGTTAAAATTCAAGAGCCTTATGTGGCCCAGAGACTGCTTTGCTTTGGTCCCATGCCACTCCGTGTCCATGCCTTCCTGTTTTTTGTTCTTGCTGTTCCCTCCCTGCCCCTATCCTTCGTCTGACCAGCTTGTGTTCATCCCCCAAGACTTTACCCTACTATGGCCCTCACAAATCAGATTGAAATCATCTGCCCTCTTATCTTGAATTGCCCTTTAGACTGTCAGCTCCTCAAAGACAAGGACTTGATCTTACTCATCCCTGTCCTCAGCCTCTAGCACAAGGCCTGCTATGTCATCCACAACTTACAAATGGTTAGTGAATAAACAACTAATTTTCTTTCACAATTAAAATTTCACCCCAGGGATGGCATTACATAAAATTACCAACTGAATTATGGCTGTGGATCTCAAATCTGTGATAACACAGCAGACCAAAGGATGCAATGAATCAAAAGTGAATAGAATGAGCCTGAGCTAGCCCTCATGTTGTACGTCATTGAGTCTCCCTGTGGGGGGGGGGGGCGGTGAGGTAGTCATCCTCCCCAGCACAGATACTATTATGATTAATGAGGCTGATCTCACAAGAGCTAGTGACTGTAACTCAGGTTAGGTGAAAATAGAGTCATTCAAGAGCTAAGAACGTCAGAACCATGACTCTGGAGTTATCCCAAGAGAGCCTCTTGTATCCCAGGCTTGTGAATAGGAGCATGTGAACAGGATGTGAATGGGAGGATGGCTCAGATAAACTTAACTTGACACAATAAGGATGATCTGAACTCTTTTGCAACTGACTGGCTCAAGTGTCAAAGACTTTTTTCTTTAGTGGCATGGTTTTTGGATAAATGGCTGTTAAATTGGTTAATTTAGTGATTGCGTCACTAACACTGACTTCACTCCTACATATCAGATTCACACATCCAGTTTCCCAATGCACCCACCAACTTGTCTATTCCACACAAATAATTGTGGGATTGAATTCTAAGTCTTTGTCAGACACCAGGGATCCAAAGACAAACCCTGCAGAATTCCTGCTGGCAAAATGCTCACGGCCCAATTGGGGAGAAAGATAGGTACGCAAACAAGGACACAATGCTGTGTGAAGGTGTGTAATTAAAGATTGGAACGAGGTACTAAGAGAGCAAGGAAGAGGAATGACTAGTGCTTGGAGGTCAGGGCAAGGGAGGGTTTTCGAGAGGACAATTCTGAACTGAATCTAAGAGTCTGCTTGGCAGACCAGGTGGGCAGTTTGGGCTGAGGGAGTTGGACAGCTCCAAGGGGACAGCCCTCCAATTCAGCCAGCACAAAATCCATCAAGTCTTCTTCCCCAGCATAGACCAGACAAGATGTGGTCTCAACAATCAAGAATCAATAACACTCCATGAATCGTTTATGGAGCACCTCTGTGTAGAAGGCGCTGTTCCAGACCTTCCAATATAACAGTGAGCGTAGGAGGGGAGGTCCCTGCCTTCCAGGAGCTTTCATTCTTATGAGGAAACAGATAGGAAACAAGGACCCAAATGAAAGAATTCCAAATATGTTAATGTGATGAGGAAAGAGAAATGGGGATGATGATGTAGAAAGAGACGGGTAGAAGGGCGGGCCACATTGAATGGGAACATGGCAGGTCAGCTGGGGCCTGAGGCAGAGAGAATCCAAGCAGGCCAGGGAGCCGAGCATGGCAGGCAGGGGCACAGCCAGGGCAAAGGCTCCGGGGTGGGAGGAAGTTGGGTCAGCAGAAGGAACAAGAATAAACCTGGCGACTATGGCCGGGACACCCAAGTGGGGGAAGCAGGATCTCAGAGTTGGAAGAGGCAAGCCTACTGGCTCCTGGCCATGCAAATAGTCAAGCAAAGCAACACTGTGGGGCATCCCCTCTGTGACCGATATCCAGGAGTCAAGCTCGTCACGGAGGGATTTTGTCCATGTGAGGTGCGGCCCTGACCAACACGCCAGAAAGGCAGACAGAAGGGGCTTGCAAAAGTTGAGCAGGACACCAGGGCCCAGCCATTAGACCAGTTCTCAGGGCAGCACTAGAGTATGAGGACTAGGGAGGAGAAGGTGAGGCAGCTTACTGTGTTCTGAAACTCAGGCCACCCAAGCCCCAGGACTCACTCCCAGGGTCATCAAGCCCTAGGTCCGAACCTGAGTCCTGGAGGCACACAAAGGCTAGACCACCCGACCCTCATAAAAGCTAGATCCAGCCAGACCACTGGATCCCGGGGCTAGCAGAAGGAGCCCCACCAGATAGGGGCAGGCATTGGAGAAAGGGGGATGGTTACTCCCACGTCTCATCAGTGGAGGCTCAAGAACTGACACGAGAAGAGGGATGTACCTGAGAGGCTGGGAACCATCTCCGCCTGTGAGCTCAATCTGAATTAATGGCAGCAACATCCCCCCCATCGGTCACCCAAGCTGGAAGGCTGAGTCATCTCCTTTACCTCACCCCCCATCCGTGAGTCACTACAGCCTGCTGCTAACTCCTCTGAACCATCTCTTGAATCTGTGCCCTGCTCCCACTCACACCGGACCTGCTTTCGTTGAGTCTTCTTTCTCTCTCACGGGGCAGAAAGGAAAAGGCAGAGGTAGAGTCAGACAGCCTGAGTCTGAGCGCTGGCCTCTCTGGTTACTGGGGCGTAGTGTGCGGTTAGTTGCTTAACCTCTCTGTACCTTCCTTTCCTCACCTGTGGAATGAGACCAGTTACAAGCTTCATGGGGTTGTTATAAGGATTAGTGGAAGAACTGTGTAAAAAAAAAAAACCAACTCTATTAATATAGGTATTTATAATCAGGGCAAACTTACATTTCCTTAGGTCTCAAGATAGTGTTGCAAAGAATAGAAAACAAATCCAACATCAAAAGTTTTAAACGATAAGTGCAAGCTTCTGGGGCACCTGGCTGGCATGTGACTCCTGATCTCAGGGCCGTGAGTCCAAGCCCCACATTGGGTGTAGAGCTTCCTTTTAAAAAATGCAAGCTTTGGGGTACCTGGGTGGCTCAGTCGTTAAGCGTCTGCCTTTGGCTCAGGTCATGATCCGAGGGTCCTGGGACCGAGCCCCTCATCAGGCTCCCTGCTCAGCAGGGAGTCTGCTATTCCCTCTCCCACTCCCCCTGCTTGTGTTCCCTCTCTCGCTGTGTCTGTCAAATAAATAAATAAAATCTTTCAAAATAATTTAATTAATTAAAAAGGCAAGCTTTTATTGAAGTCTCTTAATATTTGTTGTTTCAGCTAGCCAACTTCTATTCTCCCTTCTGCCGGTGCCCCAATTTTCTTATGGCACCACACCTCCTTCACTCTCAGTTCTTGTCCTATGTCTCTGTCTCCCCTGACACAGGTGACTCAGGCTTGGCCAATCAGAACATCACACTCTTGGGGCGCCTGGGTGGCTCGGTTGAGCGTCTGCCTTCGGCTCAGGTCACGATTCCAAGGTCCTGGGATCGAGTCCCACGTCATCGGGCTCCCTACTCAGCGGGAAGCCTGCTTCTCTCTCTGCCCCTCTCCCCCTTGTGCAGGCTTTCTCTCACGTGTGCTCTCTCTCTCTCTCTCTCTCTCCCTCTCTCTCTCTGATAAGTAAGTAAATAAAATCTTTAAAAAAAAAAAATAACATCACACTCTTTGGTCAGTTGTGTGACTAGGGGTGGGCTTGTGACTAAGTTAGAGCCAATTAGACAAAAGGAACGTTTTCTGGGGTTAGTGCCCATCATTTCCACCACAGTGATGAGTACTTGGTCCAGACTGTCCAGCTCACATGTACCATCCCTCTGGTCACAGGGATGAATTCAAAGATGAATGCAAAGCCTAACCTGAGCAAATGAGTGTTTTCTCTGAGAATAATGTCAGGGCAATGGAAGAGAAACGTTCTATACTCACTCAGCGTTGCTAAGCTAGAGAATATGGGCCCTGGGCTATTGTCACCCATCTTACCTGCCTGTAAAACAGACAAGGCGAAGCGATAGAGGAACATTGCCTGGATGATAGGGTTTGAACCCCCAGATCCAGCTGTGCCTGAAGCTATCCACTCCTGGCTACACTTCTCCGGATATGAGTAAATAGATTCACTTTTTGCTGATGCTAGAGAGTTGAGTTTCTGCCGATCTCTAAGCCACTTAGAAAGCCATTTAAAGTAAGCATTCCTATTTTCTGCTTTCCTTTACGGAAGACCTGACCCATTCACAAACTGGTAAAGATGATGAAGAGAGCATGTCAGCTTACCCACTTTAAATGCTTAATGATCCACAAAGGAGCAAATAAGCCAGAAAAACAAATTTGCTCTTTGTGCCAATTATTAATCAGAAACTGAAGCCCATAACTATCTACCAATATTGGCAAAGTTAAATTATCAGACATCCGTGATTTTGGCAATAAGGAAGCAGGCCTCCCTGTAAGGACATATTACACCATGATTATTTCCAGAGCACACAATTAGGTGCCCAGCTTTGCAGCCACAGGGGCAAAGACAATCAGCAACTTCATGGATCACCCTATCTCATTCACCCAAGCTGAGAAATCTAGGCCCTATTTCTCCACCAAGTTAAAAACAAAGTGGGGGGGGGCTGCAAAGGAAACCCCACAAGTCATAATCCTGGACTGGATGGCAAGCACCAAATGCAAAGATCTACTTACCCTTTTGCAAACTGTGTTTTATAGCAGGGCCTGTCAATCTTACTAACACTTTATTAATAAACTAAATGAATTTCCATTTCTCTTCCTCAGGAAGAGAACTACAGAAGCTGGATTTCACAAACCTGGTATGTGCCCGGCTACGCTTCCATTTCGGGTGAGGTAACTGAGATGCTTCGGGTAAGGGGTCAGGGGTAGGACAACAGCACAAATTGCCTGAGAAATTTGAAGGAAAACCATATTGTCGCGTCCTGACACTCGGTACTGGGTCTCTTTCCTTTTCCTTCATGAAATGTTTTCTGTCCTCTAAGAAGCCGAGGGTTTGTTGAGCCCCTTGCCTTGACATGGATTCTGTTATTACAAGAAACGTTTTGAAAACCCAGTAATGGGAGTTCCTCTTTTGCCTCGTCACCTGCATGATCTCTCTACAGGCATTCCGGGGCGCCTCGGCAGAGAGCAAGAGGCATGGGGTTTTTACAACAGGAATGGCATGAGGAAGGACTCAGTGTTCAGTCTCTGACATCCAATTATGTGATTTGGGATGGACCGCAGCACAGTAGATTTGGAAAGCCAGGCTTTGTGAGGACAAAAGGATTTGCTAAATGCCCTTATGTTCCTTTTCAACAAAAATGAAGCAGGTCAGGTGAACTCAGAAGCTTAATTTCTTGAAAACCATAGGAGGATGTGGCTGATTTTCCCCTACAACATAAGACTGGCAGTGTGAGGTGAGAGGAGCAGAGGAAGTGAAAATCCCGCAGGCCACCCAAAGCCTGGGCCCCGGGGGAGGGCTCCGTAACTTCTTACCCACCTGAACGGGAGCACTCAGGGGGGAGGGCACAATCCGAGGGCTTTCCCGTCCTGGTGCCATTAGCATTCTGGGCTGAATTTCACCTCACTGAAGTATGAATCCAGGAAGTCAGAAGAATCCAAAACAGATCATCCACCCACAATCTCACTCTTCAGCTCCAAACTGCAAATTTGGAAAACGGACGGAATTCATTCCCACTTTGTTTACATCCTGTGTGTCTGTTCCGGGCTGAAGCTGCAGCTGTGACCCAACTCGGTGCTATTATATTCTGAAGATATAAACTTGGTCCTTCTCCAGGGCCACATCTGTGACATTGAAAATGAGGCCAGAAGGTCACTGAGTTGTTTCTCAGCATCAAAAGTGTGTCAAGCCTGGACCAAACTAGCCCTGAGGTCTACCCACCCCCCCCTCCAGCAGGAGAGACCCCAAGGGCATCAAGCAGCCTGAATACCCCCAGCTCCCTCCAGGCATGAGCTCACCTCTCTATGCACAAAAAAACACCAGTAACATCAATCCTTTAGGATGGGGAGAAGCGGGGGCTCATAATAATAGGATCATAGGATCAGGAAAATGGGTCACATCAACTTAAAATAAATGGTAGGGCCAGTGTCATTCCTTCAAAAAATGTTTGGTGAGCAAATATTTGTCGTGTACCAGATGCCAGGATAAAAGATGTACAAGGCCAGGCTACTAACTAAGCGCTCCAACTCATCGCCAGGCAGAGCCGCCGAAGGACTGCCCAGGCTGTGCCCTGCACACCTCCAGGAGGCACCATTCACACCAGCTACCATGCGAATGGTGCCCCTGGGAGTTTACATTACCAGAGGCATTCATCTTCCTGCTGAGGACAAAGCTATAAAAAAATAATCACGTATGACAAGCGTAGAAATAAAGGTATGTGCGAGGGCTCGTGGGAACCTGCTCAAGTAATGAAATGGCTCGATCCATCCTGCTCGACATCCACCACGTGCCCCAAGTTAAGGAGCAGCAGGCCCAGGGTTGGGATGGGCAAAGGCCTCCCTGCATGGTACATTCCTGTGCATCTAGGAAGAGCTTTTAGAAAGCAATTCAGACCAGAGGAAAGGAAGATTTTGTAGCTTCCAGATCCACTCCCAAAGCACAGATCCTGGGCAGTAGTGATGTGTGGAGCTGACTTTAGATGCTCATAGCCCACAGAGCAGGTGACTCAAGAATCCGAAACACTGATTCCTCCTTTTGCCTTTTCTTCCCAGGATTCTGCCACTGATCAGCTGGTGTTAAAGAGTAAAACCAACAGGTGGTTAAATGTTTTTTAAATTTAATCCCTTTGGTGATTTCTCCCCATTTTCTAGAAGGGAAACCTGAGTGCCAAGTTCATCAGAGCCTTTTGAGTCTCTCTACTGCTGGGGCCGTGGGGAGCAGGCTGAGGACATCAGATAATGTCAGATGCCTTAGTTGACTCAGGGGACACACAGAAGAATCCCACTTCAACCGCCCACGGGGGCAACGTAGCTAAAACAAGCACCCTCTGAGACAAGGTAATATTTAGAGTCACAAGTCACAAGTGAGAATATTTTCTTTCCTGATTTATATTATAATTCTTTGCTTTATGCATCAAAGTAAATAGATTACACAGAAAACAAAAAAGCAAAGTAACCCTAATGGAAATCAGGCAAGAGATGAAAACCTGCTCCAAAAAAGACTAGTTTTATGTGTTTGTTAAATAATAATTAAATCATAATCTTAAATATTACAAGATCAAAATAATAATAACTACCATTTCTTGAGCCCTCATCATCACATAAGGAAATTGAGACTCAGAGAAGGGAGGTCACTTTCCAAGAACACACAGTAGTAAGTATTGTGACTAACATCCAAATCCAGGTTTTTCTGACCCCAGAGCTTGTTTTCCTCATCACTATGAATAATCAATATTGACAAAATAAAATTAAAATTTGTGATGAATAAATATTGATGAAATAAAATAAGAGTGCGCCATAAATCTATTATCCTTAACATTTCAGATTGCCGCATTTCCTAAAGAAAGTGTGTAGACTCTTTGCCTTTTTTTCTTTTTCATCATTCTGCTTGGGGAACGCTGTTGGTGATTAGGGTTGTGGAGAGACACAAGGGGCCCATGCGAAGATGCCCCTCGCACCTGCTACAGTGTTTTCTCTCCCCTGCTTCCTAGGGAACCTCCATGGTCTACAGCTATACCCAGGAAAGGAGGGGACATGTCTTCTTTCCTGAACAGTCTTATTATGTCTTTCAACATTCCTACATCCTGAGGGCAGGAAGCTTCAAAAGCCTGGACTACAACTAACTAGAAAGACCATCAGGGCAAGAGTAAAGGGGGAGAGACATGAGTGTGCACGGCTCTAGAAAGTGAGCACCTGGATCACGTGAAGGATCAAACCTGAGGATACAGACTTCCATTTCCAAAGCCACCCACTTCCTGTGACCGCCTAAACTTCTTTGCACCTTGGTTCTTTTTAAGAGCTAGAGCTTGTGCTAAAACCCTCATGTCCTGGTTTCCTCTTTGGGTCCGCATGGGTATTAAAAATCACAATCAGAGAGAAGAGAAGATTGGGGAAAATTTATTTCAACAGGGTCACAGGCGCTTGGTTTGGCACCTTACATGTACTATTTCATTTAACCCTTACAACCCTATAGGAAATAGATGTGTTTATTCCTCACATGAGGACACTGAGGCCCAGTGAGGTTTCATAGATGCCCAAAATCACACAGCTAGCAAGTGGGGCTTATAACTCACACTCTCTTATTAAAGTCTTTGAAATTCATGCTTGAAGCCACTTAGAGCTGAACTTTCACAATAGCAACCTAGAACAATAGGCTATATTTTTGAAATCATCTAACCCATCACTATCCAATTGAATACAATATGAGCCATATACATAGTTCAGATTTTTCTAGTAGCCACATTTTAAAAAGTAAAAAAGAGGTGAAAATCATTTTAATAATACATTTTATTTAACCCAATATATCTACAATATTATCATTTCAACATGTAACCAATACAAAAAAAAAAAAACTATTAATGAGATATTTTACAGTCTTCTGCATACTTTGAAATAGTGTATATCTTACACTTGCGATGCATCTCAATAAGGACACTAAATTTTCAACAGCTAACTTGAAATGTCCCACCAATGCTATAAAGTTGTATTTAAGAGAAAAATTGTTACACTGTTTTAGTTTTTTATTTTTTTGGAATTTTATTTTATTGTGTTATGTTAGTCACCATACAGTACATCATTAGTTGTTTTTTTTTTTTTTAAGATTTATTTGACAGAGAGAGACACAGCGAGAGAGGGAACACAAGCAGGGCGAGTGGCAGAGGGAGAAGCAGGCTTCCCACTGAGCAGGGAGCCCGATGCGGGGCTCGATCCCAGGACCCTGGGACCATGACCTGAGCTGAAGGCAGACGCTTAATGACTGAGCCACCCAGGTGCCCCACATCATTAGTTTTTGATGTAGTGTTCCATGATTCATTGTTTTCATATAACACCCAGTGCTCCATGCAGTACGTGCCCTCCTTAATACCCATCACCAGGCTCACCCATCCCCCACCCCACCCCCTCTAAAACCCTCCGTTTGTTTCTCGGAGTCCATAGTCTCTCATGGTTCATCTCCCCCTCTGATTTCCCCTCATTCATTTTTCCCTTCCTTCTCATAATGTCCTCCATGCTATTCCTTATGCTTTAGTTTTTTAAATTTAAATTCAAATTCATTAAAATTAAATTTAAAATTCAGTTGTTTTCAATCCCATCAACCACATTTCAAGTGTTCAGTAACCACACGTGACTGGTGGCTACTCTATTGGACAGTGTAGATCTAGCCCAAACCCTCTATACTTACAAAGACACTGAAGCCCAAAGAGGTTAAGTGGCTTGCTCAGGGTTGTTGCCAGTTAGTAGCTGAGCCAGAACTAACCCACGCGCTTCCTAAGACTGATCTTTCTACCACACCATGGGTAGTGAGGCACTGTTGAATGGATGGTCTGCTGTGGTTGGTCTGCAGGCATTTTTTGGGTCATCCCTCAAATGAACAACATTCCCACCCCATCCCTCCTCCTCCCTCGTAAGTTCACCAAGGTGATTCCTGCTTCCACACCGTGATTCACTCTGGAAACCCCAACCACTGAGTGCCCCCAAGCCAGGTCCCATGTAGCCCTGCTGGTAAAGAAAGTCAGAAGTACAAATATAGGTGTTTTTTTTTTTAATATATGACTTAATGACTTCAAAGTTAGTCATTTTAGCACTATTTTCAGGGGCAATTTAATATTACATGTCAAGAATTTTTTAAGCATACTTCCATCTTTCAACAGGAAGAATATAGTAAATGTCTCCTATTAACATTACTATATGGATAGAAGAATGTGATGCTAATAAGTTGGGCAATTTACCTAAGATTATATAAGGATTCAGAGCAGACTTCAGGTTGGCACACTCTCTATTTCTTCTCTGGGTCTATCTCTCTAAGTCATAGCATTTCTTTTATACTACTTGTATTTTTCAAACGAGGAATGAGGTCTGAATTTAAGGCAGAAGAGATTGATGTGTAATAGCCCAGTAATTGAGACTCTTATCAGCCCAACAAAAATCCAGGTAAAACTAGTATATTTAATTCAAGATGCCATGCATATTAATAACAAGGTAATGCACAAATAATACCAAGAACAACAGACAGCGCTGTCTACAGAGACTAATTTTTCATGTTGATTTAAGAGGAGTCCTTAGCAAGTATGATACTCATCAGGAGCAATCTGGAGGTCTAGTCAGTCCTGAAATTGATTTATACCTCACCACATGTCTTAGATCTCTATTTTTCTAGGCATAGGAAGAACTGCATTGTTCTTAGCTGATTGTAGCCATGGAATCCTAAGCCTTGAAATCTGGATGTAATGACCCTGAAAGAATCATCTTTCTCCAGGAAGCAGATATGCTGGGTGAGAGCTGGAATTGTTCTGCAGAATCAAGGAACCCATACAGTGAACCTCAGAGAAAATAAGGGAATGAGTAATAGGGGGAAAGGAGGTGCCTCATAAAAATGCCTTGGAAATTCCTCCAGGAAAAATAAATGCAATTGTTTTCTTTCACATTTGGTTTGAAGATCAAGCTGTTCCTCTGCGGATATGCTACAAACAAAAATCTGCCTATGCGAAGCTTCCACAAAGTGTCCTCATTTGCTCTCCTTCTGCCACAGGTTGGGCTTTCGGATATCCAAAGATAGCGATCTTGTCTCCTGCCCAAGACTTCTCCTTCTCCAAGTTAATCACCCTCTGTTCCTCACCTCCTCTCTATAGGATTGGTGCATGCATTCATCCAACGTGATTGAGTCCTATTATATACCTGGCCATATACACTGAGAACACAGAGATGAAGATGCTGCTGCCCCACCCATTCACTTCCTGCCTCAGGGCTTACTTCCAACAGGCAAAAAAATGCTGCAAAAAGTGTGCTGATTGGCAGTAAATTAAATTACAATTCCAGGTAAGTTGTGTTGAAACAATGTTTACCCTTTGCACACTTTTTTGACAACCTCTTATGCACAGAGCCTATGGTAGGCACTTCTAAGTCAGAGGATCCTTAGAAATAGAAGAGAGGAAAGCAGTTTTTGCCCTCAAGAACTAAAACCTTATCTTTAAGTCTATTGCTTGTGTTTTATGACGATAAAACTATTTTCATGGACATTAGTTATTTATATACACTATCCTCAAAGGAGCGGCGGCTGTGCATCTCTTTCCCTGGAAAGTCATAAGCCTGGTCAGACCAAAGCAGTGAGCGGGTGTGCCTGCATGTGTTCACATAGCGACAAGCATCCTCTTTGTTTCCTTCTGTTACGGGACTATTAGCTTTCAATACAACTCTAGTGCCAGAAAATCATCCGTTCATTCATTCATTCAATGAATACTTGAGTGCCTGTCCATGGCAGGTTTAGGTCTGGAAAAACCATGGTAAATACAAGAGAGCCAAATCCCTGCCCTTGTGGAGCTTATCAAAAGCTGTAATTCCATTTTTGTCGGAGAAATAAGGATTTGCAAGATTCCAACCAGCTCAAGCATTACTTAAAAACAAACAAATAACTCTTCATAAGATTGATCCCCTGGAAAGACAAAAATGTTCACGTGTAGAAACTACCAGTCATTATATTGCAGAATCAGCCCATCGACGCTGTTAAAACAACTTGGAAAGACATGCAGAAATATTCCAGCAACTTATTGGTTAGAAACTGCAGTTAACTCTCTCCTGCTTTCTTCTCTATCCTTAACTTTACCTTTATGTAAGGAGAGGGGAGACACATTCCTCCAGGAAATTATTTCAAAGAATCCCCTTCATTTGGCTCATTTCCAAGTAAACATTAGTTTGCAGATTAACTAATTAGTCTGATGGGAATTTAAATGTTTTCAAAACACTGATTAAAGGGGACTCGCCAGTTTAGGGGATTGAGCGGACCATGCTCTGCTCTCAGCTTCTAGGTAATAATTAACTGGAGGCCTTCCCCAAGCAATGGACATCCTCTGATGTCCTCCATTAAATGATCTCCTGATAGCAGTGAGTAGGAAAGTTTCCTTCCTGAGTCCTCCCTTGATGGCACTTACTCAAATCTTACCGAGAGTCACTTGCCCAGGCTCAAGGACAGAGAAGCTCATGTACCACCTGGAGGTAACATCTAAAAAGGAGAACTGACTGATTACAACCTCTTCCCCAATAACTTAAACTACTTTTGGCAGTTTTCGAAAAGGTTGTCTATGACCACAAAACTCCACTCTGTCAACACCCACCTACATTACTCATGAAAGGAAGGACAGGCCAAATCTACTGAGAAAAAGGTATGTAATTCAATAAAGAAAATGAGTAAAACTTAAACAGATGCTTCACAAAACAGGAAATCCAAATTGCCAATGAAAAGGTACTAAATTTCATTAGTCATCATGGAAATGCAAATTCCAACCACAATGATATATACTATACTGACACTGGAATTGCTACAAAAAGAAGGAAAGGAAAAGAAAGGGAAAAGGGTAAAGAAATACCAAATGTTGATAAAGATGCAGAACCCATGGAACTCTATTCATACGTTGCTAGTGAGATTGTAAATTGGCACAATCACTGTGGAAAACAACTTGGTAGTATCTAGTAAAGTTGAAGATCTACCTACCCAGGATGTAGCAATTATGTTCCTGGGTATATATCCTAGAAAAAGTATGTACATATAAACCAGAATACATATGAAATGTACATATACATGAAAATGTACATAGGAAGGAATCTATTTTCAGTAGAATGCATTATATATATATATAGAATATTCATGCAGGAATATCACTGAGCAACAAAATTAATGAATTTCAACTACATTCAATAATATGGGTGACTTACAACAAAATGTTGAGCGAAAACCAAGACACAAAAAAATATATACAGTATGATTTATACACAGTTTTAAAACAGGCAAAAACTGCACAATATTGTTTAAGGGATACCATTTCTCACCTGGGAAGTGCTTTCTTTGAGAAGAAATAAGAACTTTAGAGATGATTTTTATCTAATAGATTATCTATACATAACAGAAAAGCAGAAGAAAAGAGAGTTTAGCAGAATAAAAAAAAGAATTGATTCCATGTCTTTGAAGCCTAAATATTCTAGTGTTAATTTCACTGTGAAGTCTGTGATATAAATCCCTGCATTCTCTAAATCTCCATCACTCCTCAGTAAGGGAAAATAGTGGGGAAAGAACACTTGCAAGTGAAGCATTCAGAGCATATAAAACCTCATTCAAAAAAAAAAAAAAAAGACTTCAATCAAATCTTCTATGAAAACAAACAAGCAGGAACTCCCGGCTGGCTCAATTGGAAGAGCATGAAACTCTTAATGTCACAGGGTCTGAATTCAAGCCCCATACTGGGTGTAGAGATTACTTAAAAAAAAAAAAAGAAAAGAAAGAAAAGAAAAGAAAAAGCAAGCAGACTGACTTCAGAAAAAAGAAAACCATGCAGGAGAAAAAAAAAATTGCAAAACAAAAACTCACTACTGAAAGTTTTACTGCTTATTTATATCAAGGACTCCAATAAAGATCACTCCACTCACTCATTCACTCACTCATTCATTCATTCAACAAACTTTATTGAGTCTCAACTCTGTTAGGCATTGTGGGAATAAAACCTGGTTGCTATCCTGAAAGGGCTTATAACTGAGTAAAAAAGAATATTTGTATGCACTTCTCTAGTTGGCTCCCAATTATTGAGACTTAACCAAGTGCCAAACACTACATGCTAAATCATAATTATCTCATTTAATCCTCATAAACCATCCTTTCAGGAGGTTGGCAGATATAGAAACAGACTCAGAGAGATTAAGCAATTTACCTCAGGGAAAACATCCAGTAGCCTAGAGCTTAGCCTTGCCTGACCCCACAGCCCATGCTTTTTACACATGGTATGGTGCCTCTCCATTTACAGAACACAAGAGAGGATAAGTTAAATGCTGTACATACAAACCAGTTACTGAAGTATGTTTGCTTCCTTAGTGATGGAATTTCTTACTACACCATGTATTACTTAAGCAATTTTTAAAAAAGATTTTATTTATTTATTTGACAGAAAGAGCAAGAGAGCATAAGCAGGGGGAGGGGTAGAGGGAGAGGGAGAAGCAGAATTCCTGCTGAGCAGGGAGCCCAATGCAGGGCTCTATCCCAGGACCCAGAGATCATGACCCAAGCTGAAGGCAGATGCCCAACTGACTGAGCCACCCAGGCGCCCCTTGAGTAATTTTTAATGAGAAAAAAAGCATAATACCATGGAATGTAGGGCAAACTTCAGTTTAGATTATCTTAACCTGAGATTATAACTTTCCGAAATCTTAATTTAGGAACATTTAGAATGGAAAGAGAAATTCAACCAAAACAACTCTTGAATTCTCAAGTTTCTGTAAAAATTTGGGGTCTTAACTTGCCCACTTGACATACTTCAAATTTTCTTTCTGATTCCTGAGCAGGGTTTTGTGTTCCTGCTTCCGCTCTTCAATTTCTAATTTCACAGCTAACATGTGATTAAAGACAAATAATTAGGTCCCTCTTGTACTTTATTAACACCACCTGGAAAAGTACCTCTCGTATCCTGAGTAAAGGAAGAAGAGGACACCGTAGGCAAGCAATCGAGGGGCAGTCCTCCTCTTGTGTCTGGGAGCTGCCTACGGACTCCTGTGACCAGGCGCAGCAGATGGTGTGGGAGGACTCCTCGCTGAGGAACGGTCTCTGTGTGCCTGCCATCTCACTCCCTTCAGAAAGAGGGGACTTGTTATAAGCTGACACCTGGAATCTTGACTCATGCCCAGGTTTCTCTCCCCACAGTTATGTTCTGGTTGGAGCAACCTGACCTTGACGGTCAGCTTCTAGATGCACACTAACCAACGTATGAACATTTTCACAAACAACTTAACCAAAATGAAAGTGTACTTTGAACTCTCCCCCTCTTACCAAGGGAATTTGGACTATATTTCTCACATACTTTGCAATAATTAAGAAGAGAGAGTGAAAGAAATTAAATAGACACACCCTGGGGAATAAGAAGGTGGAAGAGGCAAGGTTTCCCATCTTTTGCCATAACTAAGCACTTAGAAGATTGAGCAAAACTCACATGGGAATTGAGATGGGCAGAGATGGAGGAGAAGGTGTTTCCTGTGGACTTTGGAAGATACAGTATGGCAGGCAGAAGGGGGCAGGCGGGACATTACAAGAGGAAAGCGAGTGCAAGGTCTGTTGGAGAAACTTGGAGAGGACCAGTTTGGCTGTCACCTAGCACAGGGAGGAGGATAAAAGGAGATAAAACTAAAAGTTAGAACAGAGTAGAAGCCCTAACCGTAAATAATAGTGAAAACCAGGCTAAGGCATTCAAAAAACTCAGAAGGTAATTTCTTTAAATGTACAATCCAGCAGCTTGTTGTGTATTCATACAGTTGGGTATCTATCATTACAGTCAATTTTAGGACATTTCGTTGCCCTAAAAAGAAGCCCTACACCCCTAACCATCACCCCCTCACTACCCCCTCTCCCTGCAACCCTAGATAATCACTAATATACTTTCTATCTCTATAGATGTGCCTGTTTGGGACAGTTCATAAATGGAATTAAACAATATATGGTCATTGGGAACTGGCTTCTTTCACTTACCATGTTTTCAAAGTTCATCCATGTTGTGGCATGTATCAGTGCGTCATTTCTTTTTTTGCTGACTAACATTCCATTGTGTGGATATATCACATTTTATTCATTCATCAGTTGATGGACATGTGGATTGTTTCCACATGTTGGCTATTAAAAATAATGCTGCTCTGGGGATTGAGCCCCGCATCAGGCTCCTTGCTCAGCAGGGAAGCCTGCTTCTCCCTCTCCCACTCCCCCTGCTTGTGTTCCCTCTCTTGCTGTATCTCTCTCTGTCAAATAAATAAATAAAAAATCTTTTAAAAAAATATAATGCTGCTCTGAACATTTGGGTACAAGTTTTTGTGTGGATGTTGGTCTTCAATTCTCTTGGGTATAAATACCTAGGAGTGGAATTGCTGGGTCATATGGTTCCATGTTTAAATTGTTGAGGAACTGCCAAATCATTTTCCAAAGCAGTTGCACAATTTTATAATCCCACCAGCAATGTATGGGGTTCCAATTTCTCCATATTATCACCAACACTTGTCATTATCTTTTTTTATTATAGCCATCCTAGTGGGTTAAAGTGATATTTCATTGTGATTTTGATTTTCATTTCCCTGATGTTGAGCACCTTTTCATGTGCTTATTGGCCATGGTCTATGTTCTTTGAGGAAATGCCTCTTCCTTTGCCTATTTTAAATTGAGTTATCTTTTTATTAAGTTGTAATAGCTCTTTATATATCCAGATGCAAGTCTCTCTTTTTTAAAGATTTTATTTATTTATTTGACAGAGAGAGACACAGAGAGCAAGGGAACACAAGCAGGCGGAGTGGGAGAGGGAGAAGCAGACTTCCCGCGGAGCAGGGAGCCCGATGCGGGGCTCGATCCCAGGACCCTGGAATCATGACCTGAGCTGAAGGCAGACGCTTAATAACTGAGCCACCCAGGCGCCCCCAGGTGTAAGTCTCTTATCAGATGTATATTTGCAAAATGTTTCTTCCAGTCTTTGAGACATGGGAGTTTTTTATTTTAATGATGCCCAGTTTATCCATTTTTTCTTTTATTCCTTGTGCTTTTGGTGTCCTATCTAAGAAATCATTGTCTAGGTGCCTGGGTGGCTCAGTCAGTTAAGCGTCAGACTCTTGATTTTGGCTCAAGGTCATGATCTCAGGGTTGTGAGATCCAGCTCCACGTAGGGCTCTGCTTAAGATTCTCTCTCTTCCTCTCTCCCTCTCCCCCTATTCCTCCCTACCCCTCTTAAAAAAAAAAAAAAGAAATCATTGTCTAATCCAAGGTCACAAAGTTTATACATAGGTTTTCCTCCAAGAATTTTATAGCTTTAGCTCCTACATTTAAGTCTTTGATCTATTTTGAGTTAATTTTTGTGCATGGTGAGGAGAGGCAGAAGGTCTTTTTTTATCTTTAATCTTTTAAATGCACCAAGTTGGGTTTTAGAAAGATTCACTGGTCAGGAATATGTAGGCTGGATTAGTTAGCTAAAAGACTAAAGGTGGGGAGGTTACTGTACAAGTCCAAACACAGGGTAATAGAAACAGCAGTCGAGGAAATTAAACTCCTGGAGGTAGGGGCACAGGCATCAATTTTTTTAAAACTCACAGGTGATTCTAATGTGCAGAAAACCCTTAGAGGAAGACGTGGGAAAAGACATTGCAGAATAATGAATGAAAGGCAAAGGCAAAAGGGTCCTTCTAAGGTGCCATGTCAAGCAGGTTGGTCCCGAGGTTGCTCTAGTGTAGACTGACTACTCCAGGAAAAAGAAGAGGTATAGCAGGACCTCTTACAGAAGGGCTGGAAATGCCCAGTGAGCATAGGTTGCTAAAATTTTTTAAAAAGTAGCTCAGAATGGGGGCGCCTGGGTGGCTCAGTCGTTAAGCGTCTGCCTTCGGCTCAGGTCGTGATCCCAGGGTCCTGGGATCGAGTCCCATATCGGGCTCCCTGCTCCGCAAGAAGCCTGCTTCTCCCTCTCCAACTCCCCCTGCTTGTGTTCCCTCTCTCGCTGTGTCTCTCTCTGTCAAATAAATAAAATATTAAAAAAAAAAAAAGTAGCTCAGAATGTAATCAATTTGAGTCCTTGTTTTAAATTACCTATAAAAAAATAAAAATAAATTAAAAATAAATTACCTTTAGGGCGCCTGGGTGGCTCAGTTGGTTAAGCGACTGCCTTCGGCTCAGGTCATGATCCTGGAGTCCCGGGATCGAGTCCCGCATCCGGCTCCCTGCTCAGCAGGGAGTCTGCTTCTCCCTCTGACCCTCCTCCCTCTCGTGCTCTCTCTCATTCTCTCTCTCGCAAATTAAAAAAAAAAAAAAGTTTTAAAAAAATAAATAAATAAAAATAAATTACCTTTAAAACACATTTTTCTCTTTTGTAATAGGTAAAAAACTCATGTTTTGGACACCATTCTTATTTCATAAACTTAGGTAGTTATCTCTGCACATGCCCTTCAGTTGTATTTTTTATACCAAATGATTCTTAACTTGGGGGACCTGGTCATGGAAATTCACCTGATGAGACAACTAAGTTTAATTTGGAAGTTCAATTGCAAAGGAAAGAACCGTCTTTGGGGAAATGCTTTCTCCACTCAGGAGCAGGAGACTAATTAGAAGAAAACACCTTAGCAGATTGAACTGATGCGTTAACATGTCGGGTTAATTAGCATTTCCACCCTGAGGAAACCTGAAGACGGTTCAGCTGGTCTTTGTGAACTAGGTTAACCAAACCAGCATAGACTTTAATCCTAGGAAGTCTAATTGAAAGGTTGCCCAGAACACAGAACATCCTCAACCCTTGCCTCTCATTAAAACTTCTCATTGGATTGATTTCTTTTCTTTTTAATGCTCATTCCCCAGCCCTTATCCCAGAGTTCCTTGTTGAGGCCTTTCTGTGGTAGGTTTGGAGTATCTGCATTTTTAGAAAGTTCAACAGGTGATTCCTATGCTAACCAGGATTTAGAATCAGAAAACGGAGCTGGAATGAGGAAATCTGGTTCTCACCCAGGTCTGCCATAACCAGCTACTTTAAGCTTGAACAATTCCCTGAAATCTGAGCCTAGAGTCCTCATTAAGAAAAAAAAGATAATAATGACCATAATGACCTCCCAATGACTCATGTGAGAAAAACCTGACATTCCAGTTTTCATAAAAGTGCTCCAAAATGTATTACATAAACACTGAGTCATTGTTCTTATTAAATCCAATAGTCACCTTATTTTACTCAACAGTTTACCAGCATTAGACTCATTTGGCCTCTCCCTTCTTGAAACAGTGTACTCTGTGGCTTCTGTGACGTGACACTCCCCTCACTCTCTCTTACCTCAGGGACCACTCCTCTTCTGTGTTCTTTTCTGGTTTCACTTACTCTGTTGGAGCTTTAAATATTGGACCACTCAGGGCTCAATCATTGTTCCTCTCATTTTTTCTCTATATACTCTCTCCTTTGGTGATCCCAACCAATTTAGTGAAATCTATGGTTTAAAATAAGCATCTCTATAATCATGGTTCCCAAAACTTATGTTTCCAGCTCAATCCTTTCTCTCTCTCTCTCTCTCTCTCTCTCTCTCTCTGGGTGTGTGTGCGTGTGTGATTCACCACAAAGAATTAGCTTATTTGATTATGAGGGCTGTCTAAGCAAATTCAAAATCTGTAAGACAGAGAGTATCAGGAAGGGAAGATCTGGCAGGCTCAAACTTTGAACTTCACAGGTGCAGGCTGAAGCCATCATTTTTCTCTCTTTCTTTCTCTCTCTCTCTCCCTCAGGCCATCTGACAATGGGCCACTAATCGAATTATTCAGTGGACATTCCATGCTGGCATTTGGTATCCCTGGCGTTTGGTATTGTCAAGCACTATAATAGCCTTCTCAAAAATTCTACTCAGGCATTTCTCTTTTTTTTTTTTAAGATTTGTTTATTAATTTGAGAGAGCACGCACACAGAGCAGAGGGGAGGGGCAGAGGCAGAGGGAAAGAGAGTCTTAAGCAGACTTGCCACTGATCACAGAGCCCATGGCAGGGATCAATCTCACTACCCTGAGACCACAGCCCTAAGCCAAAATCAAGAGTCAGTTGCTTAACTAACTGCACCACTCAGGCACTCCTCAAAGAAATTTGTAAGTCTATCTCCTTCACTTCCTTCCGATCCACACACTTTAGTAAGGTAGCTTGCTCAATGAATGTGGCTATCCCCAGATAGAGATCATTTCCATTTTTTTTTTTTCCACATATCATTTGAGTTGCATGGATACAGAGAACCAAAATTTGGATATAGAGCAAAATTTATCCTATTACAATTAATTTGCCTCTCTGGATCATTCACATGGTAATTAAGTTTACTTGGCTCCAAATTGTGTAAGATATTGTTTTAAAGACAAATCCTTCTTGGGACACCTGGATGACTCAGTCAGTTAAGCACTGGACTCATGATTTCGACTCAGGTCGTGACCTCAAGGGCCTGGGATCAAGCCCCGCCTTGGGCTCTGGGCTAAGCAGGGAGTCCGCTTGGAATTCTCTCTCTCCCTCTCTCTCTGCCCCTTCCTGCTGTATCTCTCCTCTTTCCCTAAAATAAATAAATAAATCTTTAAAAAAAATAAAATAAAGACAAATCCTTCCTTTTTTCTTTATAATCTATGAGTTGTGGGATTTTTTTCCTTGTAAGGTTCTTCGAAGTCTTATCCTAAAATACTTTCTTGAGTTAAAAGAAGAAAAGAAAATCTCTCTTGAAATTTTTCTCTCTTGGACCACAGTTAATTTATGATACAGGATGTTTAACAGATATCTCTAAGGAAAGATTTTTTTTCTTTTAAGAAATAATTGACATGGGGGCGCCTGGGTGGCTCAGTCGTTGGGCGTCTGCCTTCGGCTCAGGTCATGGTCCCAGGGTCCTGGGATCGAGCCCCACATCGGGCTCCCCGCTCGGCGGGAGGCCTGCTTCTCTCTCTCCCACTCCCCCTGATTGTGTTCCCTCTCTCGCTGTGTCTCTATCAAATAAATAAATAAAATCTTTAAAAAAAATAAATAAATAAATAAAATAAAAAAAAAAAAAGAAATAATTGACATGTATTATATCAGTTTCAGGTGTACCACATAATGATTTGACATTTGTATAAATTGCAAAATGATTACCTCAGTAAATTTAGTTAACATCCATCACCACACAAAGTCACAAATTTTTTCCTGTGATAAGAACTTTTAAGATCTACTCTCTTAGCAGTTTTCAAATATACAATACAATATGATTAACTGTAGTCACCATGCTGTACAATACATCCCCAGAACTTATTTCATAAAAGGAAGTTTATACCTTTTTACCACATCTACCCATTTCACCCATCCCTCAGCCTTCTCATATGTAAAGAGAGAGTCATAATATACACCCCACAGGGTTGCTAAGAGGTTTAAATGAGTATAATGCCTGGCATCTCGTAGGTGAATAATGATACTGTCACTAATAAATGATTTCTACAGAATTTACAGAGTTCTAAAACTTAATTTGGTTTTAAGTTCCAAATTAGGCTTCAGAAATCTTTGATGCACATGAAATTCTCTGGGAAACTTTTTAAAAATTGATTCCTGGGTTTCACCCTAGAGATCCTGATTTAGTCTGCAGCCTGGGCTTTTTTTTTTTTTTTAACACACTTTTTGTACATGATTGTTCATAGTAGATTGCTTTGTAATAGTCCCAAAAGGGAAACCAGCAAAATGTCCTGTAATGCATGAATGGTTAAACAAACTGTGGTACCTCCATACCATGGAATACCACTCTGCAATAAAAAGGAACAATCTATTGATACCAGCAACAACTTAAATGGATCTCAAGGGCATTATGCTGAGTGGGAGGAAAAAAAGTCAATCTGAAAAGGTTACAGGTACATGATTCTATTTATATGACATTCTTAAAAATGACAGAATTATAGAGATGGAGAACAGATAAATGGTTGCAAGGGGTTAGAGATGGGGTAGAAGGGGGAAGAGGGATGGGTGTGGCTGTAAGAGGGTAACACAGGGATCTGTGTGGTGATGGAGTAGTTCTTCACCTTGATTGTGGTGTTGGGCACATGAATCTACATATGTTAAAACTGCATAGAACAGGGACGCCTGGGTGGCTCAGTCGGTTAAGCATCCAACTCTTGATTTCACCTCAAGTCATGATTTCAGGGTCGTGATATTGAGCCCCCATCGGGTTCCTCTCTCAGCACAGAGTCTGCTTAAGATTCTCTCCCTCTCCCTCTGCCCCTCCCACCTGCCATGCACTAAGAAAAAAAAAAATTACATAGAACCATATAGACTTGCGGCGCCTGGGTGGCTCAGTCGGTTAAGTGTCTGCCTTCGGCTCAGGTCATGATCCCAGAGTCCTGGGATCCAGCCCCACATCGGGCTCCCTGCTCAGCGGGGAGCCTGCTTCTCCCTCTCCCTCTGCCTGCCGCTCCCCCTGCTTGTGCTCTCTCTCTCTCTCTGTGTCAAATAAATAAATAAATAAATAAATAAATAAATAAATAAAATCTTTAAAAAAGAACTATATAGATTCACACACACACACAAATGAGTGTACAGAAAACTGGTAAAATCTGAATAAGGTCTGCGGATTGTACCAATGTCAGTTTCCTGGTTTTCATATTGTACCTAGTTATCTAAGATGGTACCATTGAGGGAAACAGGAGTTCTCTGTACTGTTTTTGCAATATCCTGTGAATCTATAACTATTTCAAGATAAAAAGGAGTAAGAAAAACTATTGCTTCATGCAACAGTTTGGATAGGTCTCAAGGGTATTATGCAGAATGAGAAAAGCCAATCTCAAAAGGCCACATACTGTATGATTCCATTTATACAACATTCTCAACCTGGCCAAAATATAGAGCTGGAACACAGATTAGTTGCCAGAGGTTACATGGTAAGTGGAGGAAACGAGGGACATGTGATTATTAAGGGACAGCTTAGGGGAGATCTTTGTGGTTCTGGAATAGTTCCATATTTGTACAGCAGCGATGGTTACAGTAATCTCCACAGGTAACAAAATGGCATGGGACAACATAAACACATTGTACCAATATGGATTTCCTGGTTTGGCTGCTGTATACTAACGTTACACAAAATGTAACCATTGGGGGAACCTGAGTGAGGGGTACCGGCCCTCTGTACCGTCTTTGCAGCTTCCTGTGAATCTATAGCTATTTCAAAATAAAAAGTTTAAAAAGTAAGACCCCAGGTGACCTATATGAACACAAATGTTTGAAAAACACTGACTCTGTTAACCCAGTCACAAATATTAAATAAGCAGGAATAGAATCATGATTTGTTCAGACCATTAGTTAACAACCTAGTTACCTGGGGTGTTAAAAACAAAACAAAACAAAACAAAAATAGCCCAGGCTGATTAAATCTGATTCTGACACAGTTCTCAGATTCTAGGGCCTGAGATTCTGCATTTCTAACAAGAGCTCAGCAATAGCAAGGAATAACTTCTGTCAAGAAAGGAGCACTGCTAGACTAAAAAGATGTGGTACCGCTTAAGCAGGTGCTTTGGTTATTATGTCCAAGAAAACTTGTCACTAATTTGTTCGTTTTCTTTTTTATCTCCTCACCAAAGTGGTAATAGCAACAGCTATTACTGGAAAGCATTATGAGACTTTAAGCTATTATGAAAATGAAATATACTTGCAAATACAAGAAATAAAATCTTTATTTACAAATATTTGCATAATCACCAACACTAAAATAGCCTTCACAGATACAGAAGAGAGCTGTAGAGAGAAAGCGTAAGTCATTCTTTAACAAGAGTTGGAAGAATCCTTTGTTCGCAATCAGCAAAACTATGAGAATAATGAGTCCAGAACTGCTAGGAGCCATCCCTAGCTACGATGCGTCTGCTAGTAGCCACACCTCTCTAGTCCCTCTGTCCCCACTGAGCACCGATAACTCTGATCTGCAGTGAGGGGAAAATGAATGAGATGCACAGACAGCATCAGACCAGAGAGACAGACAGACAGAGAGAGACAGGGACAGAGAGATTACTTTGTGGTTCCAGTTGTTTTCATCTATCTACCTTCCTTTCTCAGTTATTACGATTTTTTTACATAAGTCGTCAATTATTTTCAGTACTTATTTTTGTTTCAATTCTTGCGATTATTGGACTTGATTTTTAATTTTGATTTTATCCAAGTGATAGATGTATATGTTCCTAAAAGATCAAATAGTACTTTAGATTTTAAAAAAGAAAAGTAGCAATCCCTGCTCTACCATGCCCCACTTCTAAGTCCCATTTCTTACTGCCTTTTCACTACTTGACCTATTTTTACTTCCCTATTTCTATATATTTATACTACCATCTTCGAATCAGTTTTAGAGGTTATTTATTAACTTTCTGTAATGGCTGAGGACTCAGCACTCAAAAACTCATTTCACTATGCATAACTTTTACCTCTTCTTATCTTCTTGGAAGAATTACATCATTGTTAAAAAATTTCACTCTCCAGTGTTTACATTATCATGATTAAATAACATTCTCAGATATTGAATAACATACTGTGATAATATGCTGAGAAAAAAGTACCATGATTATATATGCATTCTTTGGGTTTAATTTAGAATAACAACCATTGATATTTGCTTAGGAATTTCTTATTTACCTATTACAAAATCTCAGAACTATGAAAACTCCTTCAATGTGTTCAAACATAAGAAATAATCTGCCAGTCCAATTTCATTTTTTTTATAATTCTGCATTTGTTTTTCTGATTTTACTTTTTTTTCTAATTTTAATTCCAGTATAATTAACATACAGTGTTATATTAGTTTCATGTGTATAAGTTATGGTGACTTTATTAAAGTAATGTTTTACTTATCAAAGTAATATATGTATATATTTTTAAAAGTTAAATCATTTTATTAGGCTTCTAATATACAACTGCAGTCCCTTCCTCCACCCCTCTCCATACCCTTTTGTTTTTGTTTTTTAAAGATCTTAATTATTTGTCAGAGAGAGAAGAGAGAGCACAAGCTGGGGGAGCGTCAGGCAGAGGGAGAAGCAGGCTCCCCGCTGAGCAGGGATGCAGGGATGCAGGGCTCAATCCCTCTTCCTCTGCCTCTCCTCCCCTCCCCCCCACCGCCCCCGCTCTCTCTCAAATAAATAAATCTTAAAAAATAACAATTACTCTACTGGTTTATCTACTTACTTATTTTTAAATGTACTTTTGTCTCAAGCTCTGCCCCTTCTTGCTCTAATCGGAGTTGTTTGTATTCTAGGCCTGCTGTGCTACAGTGCTCTGGGAATTCTCTCCCCCATCACCCATCCCATCATCCCTCTCCTTTCTCTGATGTTGTGTTCCTGATTTACTGGAGCCCCCATATTCCACTTTTGATTCACTCCCTTGTTTTCATGGAGTACATCTCCAGAGCGTCCTGAAGAAGAGCACATTGGAGTAAAGATTCTGAAGTCTTACTGGTCTTTTCTTCTGGTCTTGCTGGTCTCTTCTACCCTCACGTTTGACTGGTAGCTATAGCCTTCGAGATTGGGGTTCATTTTCCCAGAATGTTGAAGGTGCTGCCTTAGAGTGGTGCCGCTTTCCTTTCCTTGGTTTGTGATCTCTTCCCCGGGCATCCCTAGAGTTTTAGAATCTTCTTTTTAACCCTAATATTTTAAAATCTCACAATGCTTTGTCTTCATGTAGGATTTGTGTTGTTTTGTTCATTCAATTTGCTGGGCTGTCAGCGGACTCTTTCAGTCTGGAGACTCGTGTACTTCTGTTCTGAGAAATTTTCTTGTATTTTTTTCCTTGATTATTTCCTCTTCTCTTTTCTATGTTCTATCTTTTGGGAATTCCTTTATTTGAAGATGGGTTCTGATAAAATGGGCCTATTTCCTTATATTTTCTCTCCTTATTTAGCTCTTTTTTCCCCACTTTGAAGAAGTCTACCTTCCAAAGCTTCTATTAATTTTTAGCTTAGCTAATGTGTTTTTAATTTCCAAAAACCTCTTTCTTGAACACCGAATATTCATTTTTAGAGCACCCTTTTCTTATTGCATAGATTCAATAACATCTTCACCTTGGATTGTCTCTTTTCCTCTAGATTTTTTAAATGTTTGTTTCATTTTCTCTTTCATATTAAATACTTTTCTCAAACTTCTCATGGTTCTCAGGTTCTTTCCATATTTAAGAGTAAGGCACCAAAAAAGCTGGTTAGAAGCTAAATGTGGGTTTCACTAAAGGGTGATAAGGCTGGGACCCAGCTACTTCCCTTGGGGCCCACTTTCCCTACAGCCAATATCTGTAAGCTTTTTCTTTGGATTAACTGGGTCCCCAAAAGAGCAATCGTCTCATTTGTAAGCCTAAAAATTAGTCTTATGATAGCTGAGTTGGGGCAGGAGACTAGAGTCCAGCTCTTAATTATGCAAACTTTCCCTCACTTCCCAGTAGAATCTCCCTTCCTTTTGCTACTTCTCATATTCCCAAATCAAGGCTCTCTAATTCAACCTCTCTACAGAGTAAAATCTCAGTTTTCTATTGGGGTAGTGAATTGGAGCCTGGTATGTAGAGACATAGTTCTAGAGGCTTTTTTAATTTGTTCAGGCTGCTATAACAAACGTAGCATAGACTGTTCTATTTTTTTTTAAGATTTTTATTTATTTATTTATTTGAGAGAAAGAGAGAGAGGGCACAAGTGGGGAGGAGGGGCAGAGGGAGAGGGAGAAGCAGACTCCCTGCTGAGCAGGGAGCCCCACGCAGGACTCGTTCCCAGGACCTTGGGATCATGACCTGAGCTGAAGGCAGATGCTCAACTGACTGAGCCACCCAGGCGCCCAGACTGAGTGTTTTAAACAACAAATATTTATTTCTCACAGTTCTGGAAGCTGGGAAGTCTAATACCAAGACATGGGCAGTTTTGGTGTCTGGTGAGAGCCTGCTTCCTGGTTCAGAGACAGCTGTTTTCTCACTGTGTCCTCAAATGATGGAAGGGACAAAGGAGTTCTCTGTGGTCTCTTCTGTAAGGGCACTAATCCCAAACATGAGGGCTCCACCCTCACAACCTAATCACCTCCCAGAGGCCCCACCTACTAATAACATCACATTAGGGGTTAGGATTTCAACATATGAATTTGGGGGGCAGGGACAGTGGTAGACACAAATATTCAGTCCATAATAAAGCCTAACTTTTTTTTGAGAGAGAGAGAGAGTGAGGGAGGGGCAGATGGAGAAGCAGAGAGAATCTCAAGCGGGTTCCACGCCCAGTGCGGAGCCCAATGTGGGGCTCAATCTCACAACCCTGAGATCATGACCTGAGCTGAAGTCAAGAGTCAGATACTCTACTAACTGAGCCACCCAGGAGCACCCCCCACAACTGCTTCCTTATGTAGACTTTCATTTTCATATAGACTTTCTCAAATGTTCAATCCCATTCATTCCTATGCCTGCTGTATCTAATTCAAGCCTTTCCAGGATACTGCTGTGAAAATTGGCTTGCTTCTTGGAGTTACCCTTTTGTAGGCAGTTGGATTTGAGAAAAATGAAAATCAGCCCTGGTGGTATTCAGACTGTGATATTCCTAACAGAACATAAACAACGTTTCCAATGGGCTGGACAAGAGCACATAAACAGTATTTCTATACAAAGCTATACCACTGCTGCAAAAATGACTAACAATATTTTCTTGTAACTGCTGTTTTGCTACCAGTGCCCTGTCTGGTTTTATTCCTTCAGTTTCCTGAACAAAGATATCTAAGATATTCAATTGCTGAAATTCCCCTATTTCTCAACTATAGCCCATCCTCTTTCCTAATCCCCCTTTAGAATCATGCAGCACAAACCAGCCCTCTAAGAATCCTTCCCAATTCTCCTGTATTGAGATGCTTCCAAGATTCCTCTGGTGTGTGTTCTCCCTTGTTGCAGAAAACTAAATAAACATAACTTTGTTTAACTCCAGGTATGTTGCTGGTGATTTCTGGTGAATGTTGACAGAACTCAGCTTTTTGTGGTCTGCTAAGTTAGCTAACCCTCAGGTATCTACTTTCCAGATTCTAAAATGTTGACCTCTCTCTGAGGTTGCCACAAGTTGTATTATCTCTTGCCTGCTTATTGCCAACCAACACTATTGCTGAAGATGTTTCAAATTGGATTTCTATCACTTGCAACAGGTTCTTGACAGTATTAAAGGAGGAAAATATACTGAAACAGGAATCAGTGAATGAACAAATATGACCTAGCATCTCCCACGCTGGGCATGTAAACCATGGCGTTGAATCCTGACCATATGTGCGTATCTTCAGAGCCAGTCCTTCCACAAAGTGTTAGACCTGCCGACCAAACTCCAACTGTATGTTGCATTGAGCCAGACCAAAACTTAATTCATCCTTTTTTGCCACCAGGCTTGCTCCCCTCCCCCTTGCTTATGCCATTTAATCTACCATTCCATCAGTTACACAAGGCAGACACTGGGAATTCTGTCTCACTGTTCCCTCTTCCTCACTTCCAAACATCCTATTGTCACCAAGTCCTGACAATTTTACCTCCTACATACATCTTGAATTTGTTCTGTTCCTCTGTCCCTAATGCTCCTGCCCCGTTTCAAAGTCTTTATCATCTGTCACTTAGAATGATGCAATAGCTTCTAACTTATCTCTCTATCTCTAGGGAAGCACCCCCTCTTCCGTGCTGTTCTTGCTAAAATGCAAACCTGATGTTTATGCTACCATTTATCAATATGTTCCTATTGGCTACAGCATAAATGCTAAGCTTCTTGGTAAGACAAACAAAACCCTCCCATACCTGGTCCCTGTCCATTTTTCCAGTCTAAAAACACATCCACCTTCAAATTTAACCTTTTCTTCCAGAAATGCCAAAACATGTTTCTCATTTCCTTTGTATATGCATTCCCGCTGGCCAACAAATTCTCCCCTCTTTACCACATGGCTGATTCCTGCTAATCTTCCAAGAAGCCCTTTCTACCCTGCACTCCCCAGCCCAGAAAACATTTGTCTAGCCCCAAAGACTACCAGGTTTTCATGGGTAGGGGCTTGCTTTTATTCAACTTTGTATTCCCCAGTGAGTAGCATAAACACAGGCACTTAATATGCATTCTATAAATAATTGCTACCAGGTTAAAAGAGGATGTTATAATTGTATGATATTTTATGTAAGCCTCATGGTAACCACAAAGGAAAAATTTATCATAGATACACAAAAGACTGTGATAAGGAAGTAAAAGCATATTGCCACCAAAACTCAACAAATCACAAAGAAAGACAGAAGAAAGGAAGCAATGAACAAAGGATCTACAAAACAACCAGAAAACAATGAACAAAATGGAAATAGCAAGTCCTTACCTTTCAGTAATTACTTTAGCATAAACAGATTAAATTCTCTAAAAACACATAGAATGGATGAGTGGATTAAAAAAATTAGATCCAGAGGTGCCTGGGTGGCTTAGTCAGTTAAGTGTCTGCCTTTGGCTCAGGTCATGATCTCAGGGTCCTAGGATCAAACCCTGTATTTGGCTCCCTGCTCAGTGGGGAGTTTGCTTCTCCCTCCCCCTCTGCCCCTCCCTGTAACCCCCGCTCATGCTCTGTCTCTCAAATAAATAAATTTTTAGAAAGTAAAAAAAATTAGATCCAATGATATGCTGCCTACAAGAGATTCATTTTAGCTTTAAGGACACATATAGGCTGAGAGTAAAGGGATGGAAAAAGATATTCCAAGCAAATATTAACCAAAAGAAAGAAGGAATAGACTTCAGCTAAAATAGACCTTAAGTTAAAAATGGTCAAAAGAGACAAGATGGTCATTATAAATGATAAAGGGGTCAATTCCTGAAGAAGGTATAACAATTGTAAATATTCTTGCACCCAACATCGGAGCCCCTAAATATATGAAGCAAATACTAACTGAAAAAAAAAAAAGAGAAATAAACAGCAATGCAGTAATAGATGGGACTTTAGCACCCCACTCTTAACAAAGGATAGATCATCAAAAAGGAAACTGCAGATTTGAAGAGCATTATACACCAAATGGACCTAGCAGACATAAACAGAACATTCTTTCCAACAGCAGCAGGATACACATTCTTCCCAAGTACAAATGGGACATTTTCTAGGATAGATCATATGTTAGGTCACAAAACAAGTCTCAACAAATACAAGAAGATAAAAATTATATGAAGTCTCTTTTCTTTTTCTTTTTTTTTTAAAGATTTTATTTATTTATTTGACAGAGAGAGACACAGAGAGAGGGGGAGTGGGAGAGGGAGAAGCAGGAAGCCTGATGTGGGGCTCGATCCCAGGACCCCAGGACCATGACCCGAGCCGAAGGCAGACGCTTAACGACTGAGCCACCCAGGCGCCCCTGAAGTCTCTTTTCTGACCACAATAGTATGAAACTAGAAATCAGTAAAGAGAAAAGTTGGGAAATTAACAAATATGTTGATATTAAACAACACATTCCTGAACAATCAATGGATCAAAGAAGAAACCAAAAGAGATCAAAAAATATCTTGAGACAAAAGTGGAAACACAACATACCAAAAATTACAGGATGCCACAAAAGCAGGTCTAAGAGGAAAGTTTATAGCTATAAATGCCTACATTAAGAAAAAGAAAGATCTCAAACAACCTGACATTACACCTCAAGAAACTACAAAAAGAACAAACTAAGCCCAAAATTAGCAGAAGGAATGAAATAATAAACATTGGAGCAGAAATAAATGAAAAGGGGAATAAGAAAATAATAGAAAAGATTAATGAGACTTAAGAGTTGGTTCTTTGAAAAGATAAAATTGACATTTAGGGGGCGCCTGGGTGGCTCAGATGGTTAAGCGTCTGCCTTCGGCTCAGGTCATGATCCCAGGATCCTGGGATCGAGGCCCACGTCCGGCTCCTGGCTTGGTGGGGAGCCTGCTTCTCCCTCTCCCTCTGCCTCTCCCCCTGCTCATGCTCTCTCTCTCTCTGTATCTCTGTGTCTTGAATGAATAAATAAAATCTTTAAAAAAAAATTGGCATTTAGCCAGACTATACACTAACAATGAACAACATGAAAAATAAAATAATCCCATCCACAATAGCATCAAAAATAATAAAATACTTAGTAATAAACTTAACCAAGGAGGTGAAAAATCTAAACACTGAAAACTATAAGGCATTGATGAAAAGAATCGAAGAAGATACAAATAAATGGAAAAATATCCCGTGGTCATGAACCAGAAGAATGTTGTTAAAATGCCTATACTGCCAAAACCATCTACTGTGTCTATAGAGTCAATGCAATCCCTATGGAAATTCCAATGACATTTTTTTTTTACAGAAGTAGAAAAAACAATCTTAAATTTGTATGGAACCATACAAGACCTTGAATAGTCAAAGCAATCTTCAGAGAAAAGAACAAAGCTGGAGGCATTACTCTGATTTTAAATGATATTATAAAGCTACAGTAATCAGAACAGTTACTAGCATATAAAGAACTCATAAAACTCACCACCCAAAAAACAAATAATCCAATTAAAAAATGGGCAGAAGACATGAACAGACATTTCTCCAAAGAAGACATCCAGATGGCCAACAGACACATGAAAAGATGTTCATCATCACTTACCATCAGGGAAATGCAAATCAAAACTACAATGAGATATCACCTCACACCTGTCAGAATGCCTAACATCAACAACCCAGGAAACAACAGGTATCAACAAGGATATGGAGAAAAAGGAATCTTCATGCACTATTGGTGGGAATGCAAACTGCTACTGCCACTGTGGGAAACAGTATGGAGATTCCTCAAAAAGTTAATAGTAGAACTACCTTGTGATCTAGCAATTGCATACTAGATGTTTACCCAAAGAATATAAGAACAGTAATTCAAAGAATACATGCACCCTTATTTTTACAGCAACATTATTTACAATAGCCAAGATAGGGAAGCATCCCAAGTGTCCATTGATTGATGAATGGATAAAGAAGATGTGGTATATATATAGAAGATGTGTGTTTTTATATACATATGTTTGTGTGTATACACATATACACACAAACATATATATAATGGAGTATTATTCAGCCATGAAAAAGAATGAAATCTTGCCTTAACAAGCTCTTTGATATTGTCTTAGCAATAATTTTTTTTTATATGACACCAAAAGCTAAGCAATGAAAGCAAAAATAAACAACTGGGAATACATCAAACTAAAACATTTCTGCAGAGCAAAAGAAACAATGAAATGAAAAGGAAATGTAAGAAATATGAGAAAATCTTTGCAAACCCTTCTATCTGAAGGGTTAATATCCAAAATATATACAGAATTCATCTCAGTAACAAAAAACAAATAATCTGATTTAAAAATGGGCAAAAGATGTGAACAGGCGTTTTTCCAAAAAAAAAAAGATATACAATGGCCAACAGGTGCATGAAAAGGTGCTCAATAACACTAATCACCGGGGACATGTAAATCAAAACCACAAAGAGCTATAACCTTGCACCTGTTAGAATAACTATTACCCAAAAAAACATAACAAGGGCTACATGTATGTAGAAAAATGGGAACACTTGTACACTGCTCATGGGAATGTAAATTGGTGCAGCCACTACAGAAAACACTATGGAGGTTCCTCAAAAAGTTTAAAATAGAACTATCATTTCATCCAACAATTCCACTTCTGTGTATATATATCTGAAGGAAGTGAAATCACTATCTTGAAGAGATGTTTGCACTACCATGTGCACTGCAGCATTATTTACAATAGCCAAGACCTGGAAACAACTGAAGAGTCCATCCATGGATGATGGATAAAGAATTATTCAGCCATAAAAAAGAAGGAAATCCTGCTATTTGCAACAACAGGGATGAACTTTGATTGTGTTACACGAAGTAAATTAAGTCAGATGGAGAAAGACAAATACTATATGATCTCACTTATATGTGGAATCTAAAAAAACCAAACTCACAGACACAGAGAATAAACTGATGCTTTCAGGGACCAGTGGGGAAGTAGTGAGGGAAGTAGTGAAGGTGGTCAAAGGGTACAAACTTTCACTTATAAGATAAATAAGTTCTGGGGATCTAATGTTCAGCATGGTGACTACAGTTAACAATACTATATTGTATACCTGAAAGTCGCTAAAAGAGTAGATCTTAAAAGTTCTCACTACACATGCAAAAAAAAAAGGTAACTATGTGAGGTGATAGATGTGTTCGCTAACCTTCTTGTGGTGACCACTTTGTGATATATACATACAGCAAATCATCATCTTGTACACATTAAAGTTACACAATATTATATGTCAATTGTATCTCAATAAAGCTGGAAAAAAAAGATTTAAAAATGGGTCAAGGTCTTTGGCAGAAAATAATAATTTTGAATTTGCTCTCCCCACACAAATTTGGAAAGAAATGTCACTAAATAATGTTAGCAAAAGCTTATAAAAAAAATCAAATAAATATTTTTGGCCATTTTACTTTCTCTTTCATTTTCAGCCTATACTTATGCCATTGAATTTGAAGTAAGTTTCTTATAAGCAGCATATTGTTGGATCGAATTTTATTTTATTTTAGTGTAGCTGACACACAACGTTACATTAGTTTCAGGTGTACAACATAGTGATTCAACTTCTTTTCGCAGTGTGCTATGCTCACCACAAGTATAGCTCCCATCTGTCACCATACAACACTATCACAGTACCACTGACTATATTTCCTATGCTGTGCCTTTTAGTCCGGTGCCTTATTCATTCCATAACTGGAAGCCTGTATCTCCCACTCCCCTTCATCCATTTTGCCCATCGTCCCACTCCCCATGGATCAAAAACAATTTGAAGCCATACTGCCAGTCTTTTAATGATATTTCTATTTTTTTTTTTTTTAAGATTTTATTTATTTATTTGACAGAGAGAAAGCGAGAGAGGGAACACAGGCAGGGGGAGTGGGAAAGGGAGAAGCAGGCTTCCCACCAAGCAGGGAGCCCGATGCGGGGCTCGATCCCAGGACCCCGAGATCATGACCTGAGCCGAAGGCAGTCACTTAACCGACTGAGCCACCCAGGTGCCCCAATATTTCTATTTTTTTTAAACCACCCACATTTATTTTTTTCAGGAGTTTACATTTTGTTTTTATGTATTTTTTATTATTAACATATAATGTATTATTTGTTTCAGAGGTACAGGTCTGTGATTCATCAGTCTTACACAATTCACAGCACTCGCCATAGCACATACCCTCCCCAGTGTCCATCACCCAGCCACCCCATCCCTCCCATCCCCCACCACTCCAGCAACTCTCAGTTTGTTTCCTGAGATTAAGAGTCTCTTATGGTTTGTCTCCCTCTCTGGTTTCATCTTGTTTCATTTTTCCCTCCCTTCCCCTATGATCCTCTGTCTTGTTTCTCAAATTCCACATATCAGTGAGATCATATGATAATTGCCTTTCTCTGATTGAATTAGTTTGCTTAGCATAACCCTCTAGTTCCAACCATTTCATTGCAAATGGCAAGATTTCATTTTTGATGGCGGCATAATATTCCTGTGTGTGTGTGTACGTGTATATTACATCTTCTTTATCCATTCATCTGTTGATGGACATCTAGGCTCTGTTTCCTGTTTCTCATTCCTATGTTTCTCTTTTCCTACCTTCCTACGGATTATTTGGACACATAGAATTTCTTCTTGATTTATTTGAAATGTTTTTTTAGTATATTGCATTGTATGGTTTTCTTAGTGTTGTGTATTAGAATATACATATGCAAATTACCAGAGACTACTGGTATGAATGTTTTACCACTTTGAGGGAAACGTAGAAACCATATTTCATTTGGGTCCCTTTACCCTCTCCACTTTTTAAATATAGTAATCTTGTGTACTTCCTTTACATACAATGCATACCACATCAGATAATGTTATGATTTTTGCTTCAATAATCAAATATGACTTAAGAAACTCAGGAAAAAGCTAACACACACACACACACAAACTTCGTGCATATGTGACTTCATAGTTGTGCTGGTATGTTTTAAGGGTAAATTTCTAGAAGTGGAACTTATCAATTGAATGGCAAATTTATCTGTAATTTTGCTAATATTGTCCAGGTCTTCCCCCAGGTGTTGTGTCGTTTTGTATTCATGAAATTGCCTGTTTCCTTACAAACCTCTACAAAAGAGTTTACTTGCAAATTTTTGGATTTATGCCAATCTCACAGTGAGAAATGATAGCTAGAGGTAGTTTTAATTTGTATTTATATTGTTATGAATTAACTTGAGCATTTCTTTTATATGTTTAAAGGCCATTTCTATTTCTTTCTCTGTGAACCATTTTGTCTCCATTTTTTAAAAGCTTTCCTTGTTTCTCCTCACAACCACCTCTTCCTACTTCTCATAGGCCAGATGTATTTTAATACTACCTCTATCTTCAAGGAAGTCTGGAAAACACAGTTCAGCCTCACATCAAGTCAGAATTTCTTTCATAAGGGAGAAGGCAAGATAGGGAACTGAAAATCTCAGTCTCAATTTATCTTGATTTCCATTTAACCTTTCATTTTCAAAGGTCCTTACAGAGATAAAAATGAAGCAGCCAAAGAAGCAAGAAGTGTTAATAGTGATAAGCTGGGAAAATGGGACTGAAATGGGACTGAATTACGTATGTTGCACCCAATAATGTTTCGTTTCTCCTTGGAAAATGAGATTTCTGAATCTGCTTAATATCATGAAGCCAAATAAATTAATAAAAACAGAGTAATTTCCCTCTCTCCCAACCCCTCCCTCACCACAAGGCTAGTTATTTTGTTTTGAAACTCTGCCTGCTTTTTGTAAACTGGTAAAGACTAAGAGTAGAAAAGATTCCTTAAAGTGCAAATTTTTGGAGTTCTTTTTGTAACAAAATTTGAATATATGAAAGTAAAAAACATAAATTCATCTTTCATAAATCAATGCTATGAAACATGTGGGAAGGAAATTCTCTAGCTTAACTGAGACTAAAGAGACATGACAACTAGTTTTCATTATGGACCTTGTCTGGATCTTGTTTTTGAACAAACCAACTGAAAAATGATGTATAGAAGACAGAAATGTGTGTTTTTGATGATATTGAGGAATTAATGTTCTTTCTTGTTAGGTGTGAAAATGACATCGTGTTCGTGTAAGAAAATGTCCGTATTCTATAGAGAATTATGTAGAAGTGAAATGACCTGTGATCTTCTTGAAATGCTTGAGATAAGAGAGAAAAGGATAAAAGGAATTAAGGGAGGGTGGGAGAGCAAAAGGAAAAAGAGAACAGAGAAAGCAAGTAGGGTGCCTGGGTGGCTCAGATGGTTAAGCGTCTGCCTTCGGCTCAGGTCATGATCTCAAGGTCCTGGGATCGAGTCCCGCATCGGGCTCCCTGCTCCTTGGGAGACTGCTTCTCCCTCTGCCTCTCTCTCTCTCTCTGTCTCTCATGAAAAAATAAATAAAATCTTTAAAAAAAAAAGAGAGAGAAAGCAAGTAAAGTATGGCTTGATAATTATTGAAAATGGGATGCTGAGTATATGAGGGTTCATTTATTATTCTCTCTACTGTATGTTTGAAAAAGTTTATAAAAGCTATGAAAAATACCCAAAGAGCATGCAGAGTAAAAATGAAAAAATAAATTTAAGTGAGATTCTCATCCAAATAAACTACCCTTTAAATATACCAAACCTTATCATTTTTATGAGCAAATCAATGATACATCCCTTTAAAAAATACGTTTTTAAGGTTTCAAGTTTTTATTTAAATTCTAGTTATTTAACATACAGTGTAATATTAGCTTCAGGAGTAGAATTTAGTGATTCATCACTTACACATAACACCCAGTGCTCAACACAACAAGTGCCTCCTTAATACCCATCACCCATTTTAACCCATCCCCCACCAACCCCCTCCTCCATCAACCCTCAGTTTGTTCTTTATAGATAAGAGTCTCTTATGGGGGCGCCTGGGTGGCTCAGTCGGTTAAGTGTCTGCCTTTGGCTCAGGTCATGATCCCGGGTTCCTGGGATCGAGCCCCACGTCGGGCTCCTTGCTCAGCGGGGGGCCTCCTTCTCTCTCTTCCTCTGTTGCTCCCCCCAGCTTGTTCTCTGTGTGTGTCAAATAAATAAATAAAATTAAAAAAAAAAAAAGAGTCTTGGGCGCCTGGGTGGCTCGGTCATTAGGCGTCTGCCTTCAGCTCAGGTCATGATCCCAGGGTCCTGGGATCGAGTCCCATGTTGGGCTCCCTGCTTGGTGGGAAGCCTGCTTCTCCCTCTCCCACTCCCCTGCTTGTGTTCCTGCTCTCGCTATCTCTCTCTCTGTCAAATAAATAAATAAAATCTTTTAAAAAAAATAAAAAATTAAAAAATTAAAAAAAGAGTCTCTTATGATTTGCCTCCCTCTTTCTTTCCTTTCCTCTATATTCATCTGTTTGTTTCTTGAATTCCACATATGACTGAAATCATATGGTATTTGTCTTTCTCTGACTTACTTCACTTAGCATAATATACTCTAGCTCCATCCATGTCATTGCAAGTGGCCAGATTTCACTTTTTTATGGCTGAGTGTGTATATATACCACCTTTTCTTTATCCATTCATCAGTCAATGGACATTTGGGCTCTTTCCATAATTTGGCTATTGTAAATAATGCTGCTATAAACATCAGGGTGCATATATCCCTTTGAATCAGTATTTTTGTATCCTTTGGGTAAATACCTAGTAGTACAATTGCTGGGTCGTAGGTCAGTTTTTTTTTTAACTTTTTGAGGAATCTCCATACTGTTTTCCACAGTGGCTGCACCAGTTTGCATCCCCACTAAGAGTGTAAAAGGGTGCCCTTTCTCCACATTCTCCCAAGCATCTGTTGTTTCCTGTGTTGTAAATTTTAGCCATTCTGACAGGTGCAAGGTGGTATCTCATTGTAGTTTTGATTTGTATTTCCCTGATGATGAGTGATGTTGGGCATTTTTTCATGTGTCTGTTAGCCATCTGTATGTCTTCTTTGGAAAAATGTCTATTCACGTCTTCTGCCCATTTCTTAACTGGATTACTTCTTTTTTGGGTGTTGAATTTGATAAGTTCTTTATGTGTTTTGGATACTAACCCTTAATCACATATGTCATTTGCAAATATCTTCTCCCATTCTGAAGGTTGCCTTTTGTTTTGTTGATTGTTTCCTTCACTGTGCAAAAGCTTTTTATTTTGATGATGTCCCAAGTTCATTTTTGCTTTTGTTTCCCTTGCCTCCAGAGATGTGTCTAGTAAGAAGTTGCTACGGCTAAGGTCAAAGATGTTGCTGCCTGTGTTCTCCTCTAGGATTTTGATGGTTTCCTGTCTCACATTTAGGCCTTTCATCCATTTTAAATTTATTTTTGTGTATGGTATAAGAAAGTGGTCCAGTTTCATTCTTCTGCATGTGACTGTCCAGGTTTCCCAACACCATTTGTTGAAGAGACTTTTTCCCACTGGATATTCTTTCCTACTTTGTTAAAGATTAGTAAACCACACAGTTGTGGGTCCATTTCTGGGTTTTCTGTTTTCCTTTCTGTTCCATTGATTTGTGTGTCTGTTTTTGTGCCTGTACCATACTGTCTTGATCACTACAGCTTTGTAATACAGCCTGAAGCCGTGAATCATAATGCCTCCAGCTTTGCTTTTCTTTTGCAAGATTGCTATTCAGAGTCTTTTGTGATTCCATACAAATTTTAGGATTGTTTATTCTAGCTCTGTGAAAGATGCTGGTGGTATTTTGATAGGGATTGCATTAAATGTGTAGATTGTTTTGGGTAGTATAGATATTTTAACAATATTTGTTCTTCCAATCCATCAGCATGGAATGTTTTTCCATTTCTTTGTGTCATTTTCAATTTCTTTCCTAAGTGTTCTATAGTTTTCAGCATACAGATCTTTTACCTTTTTGGTTAGGTTTATTCCTAGGTATCTTATGGTTTTTGGTGCAATTGCAAATGGGATCGATTCCTCGATTGCTCTTTCTGCTGTTTCATTATTGGTGTATAAAAATGCAACAGATGTCTGTACGTTAATTTTGTATCCTGTGACTTTGGTGAATTCATGTATTAGTTCTAGCAATTTTTTGGTGGAGTCTTTCAGGTTTTTTACATAGAGTATCATGTTGTCTGTGGATAGTGAAAGTTTGACTTCTTCCTTGCCAATTTGGATGCCTTTTATTTATTTCTGTTGTCTGATTGTTGAAGCTAGGACTTCCAGTACTTTGTTAAATAATAGTGGTGAAGAGTGGACATCCCTTTTTTCTGACCATAGAGGAAAAGCTCTGTTTTTCCCCATTGAGGATGATATTAGCTGTGGGTCTTTCATATTTGGGATACTGAGGTATGTTCCCTTTATCCCTACTTTGCTGAGGGTTTTTATCAAGAACGGATGCTGTACTTTGTCAAATGCTTTTTCTGCATCTATTGAGAGGATCATGTGGTTCTTATCCTTTCTTTTATTAATGTGGTATATCACGTTGATTGATTTGTGAATATTGAGCCATGCTTGCAGCCAAGGAATAAATCCCACTTAATTGTGGTGAATGATTCTTTTAATGTACTGTTGGATTCAATTTGCTAGTATTTTGTTGAGAATTTTTGCATCATGTTCATCAGGGATATTGGCCAGTAATTCTTTTTAGTGGGGTCTTTATCTGGTTTTGGAATCAAGGTAATGCTGGCCTCATAGAATGAGTTTGGAAGTTTTCCTTTCAGTTCTATTTTTTGGAACAGCTTGAAAAGAATGGGTATTTTCTCTTTAAATGTTTGGTAGAATTCCCTTGGGAAACCATTGGCCTGGACTTTTGTTTGTTGGGAGATTTTTTATTACTGATTCAATTTCTTTGCTGGTTTTCGGTCTGTTCAAATTTTCCTCCTGTTTCAGTTTTGGTAGTTTATATATTTCTAGGAATTTATTCATTTCTTCCAGATTGCCCAATTTATTGGCATATAATTTTTCAAAATAATCTAATTGTTCATATTTCTGTGGTGTTGTGATTTCTCCTCTCTTATTCATGATTTTATTTATTTGGATCCTTTTTCTTTACTTTTTGAGAAGTCTGGCTAGGGGTTTATAAATTTTATTAATTCAAAGAACCAGCTCCTGGTTTCATTCATTTGTTCTAGTGGGGGGGGGGGGAATGTATCTATATCATTTATTTCTGCTCTAGTCTTTATTATTTCCCTTCTTCTGCCGACTTTAGGCTTCATTTGTTGTTTTTCCAGCTCCTTCAGGTGTAAGATTAGGTTGTGCATTTGAGACTTTTCTTGCCTCTTAAGAAGGCCTGTATTGCTATATACTTCCCTCTTATGCCCACTTTTGCTGCATCCCAAAGGTTTTGGACTGTCGTGTTTTCATTTTCATTTTCTTCTATGTATTTGTTTTATTTATTCTTTAATTTCCTGGTTAACCCATTCATTCTTTAGTAGAATGTTCTTTACCCTCCATGTATTTGTGGTCTTTCCAAATCTTTTCTTGTTGCTGACTTCAAGTTTCATAGTGTTGTGGTCAGAAAATATGAATGGTGTGATCTCAATCTTTTTGTATTTGTTGAGGCCTGATTTGTGACCCAGTATGTGATCTATTCTAGAGAATGTCCCATGTGTACTCAAAAAGAATGTGTTCTGCTGCTTTAGGATGAAATGTTCTGAATGTATCTGTTAAGTCCATCTGGTCCAGTGTGTCATTCAAAGCCATTGTTTCCTTGTTGATTTCCTGCTTAGATGATCTGTCTATTGATGTAAGTGGGTTGTTAATGTCCCCTACTATCATTGTATTATTATCAATGAGTTTCTTTATGTTCATTATTAATTGTTTTATATATTTGGCTGCTCCCAAGTTGGGGGCATAAATATTTACAATTCTTAGATCTTCTTGTTGGATAGACCTCTTTACTATGATACAGTGCCCTTCTTCAACCCTTGTTACAATCTTTGGTTTAAAATCTAGTTTCGGGATGCCTGGGTGGCTCAGTTGGTTAAGAGTCTGCCTTTAGGGGCGCCTGGGTGGCTCAGTTGGTTAAGCGACTGCCTTCGGCTCAGGTCATGATCCTGGAGTCCCGGGATCGAGTCCCGCATCGGGCTCCCTGCTGTCAGCAGGGAGTCTGCTTCTCCCTCTGACCCTCCCCCCTCATGCTCTCTCTCTCTATCTCATTCTCTCTCTCAAATAAATAAATAAAATCTTTAAAAAAAAAAAAAAAAAAGAGTGTGCATTTGGCTCAGGTCATGATCCCAGGGTCCTGGGATCGAGTCCCACATCTGGGTTCCTTGCTCAGTGGGGAGCCTGCTTCTCCCTCTGCCTGCCACTCCCCCTGCTTGTGCTCTCTCTCTCTCTCCCTCTCTCTCTCTGACAAATAAATAAATAAAATCTTTAAAAAAAAAAATCTAGTTTGTCTGATAGAAGTATGGCTACTCCAGCTTTCCTTTGATGTCCATTAGCATGACAAATTTTTCTCTATCCTCTCACTTTCACTCTGCAGGTGTCTTTAGGTCTGAAATGAGTCTCTTGTAGGCAGCATATAGATAGGTCTTGTTTTTTTTTTAATCCATTTGGATACCCTGTGTCTTTTGATTGGAGCATTATTCCATTTACATTCAGAGTGATAATTGATAGATATGAATTTAGTGTTAAAGTGTTACTTAAGTCATTGTTTCTGGAGATTTTCTCTGTTCCTGTCTAGTCTTTGCTGCTTTTGGTCTTTCTTTCCCACTCAAAGAGTCCCTTTAATATTTCTTGTAGGGTTGGTTTAGTGGTCACAAACTCCTCTAGTTTTTGTTTATTTGGGAAACTCTTTATTTCTCCTTCTATGCTGAATGACAGCCTTGCAGGATAGAGTATTCTTGGCTGCAGATTTTTCCCACTCAGCATGTTGACTATATCATGCCACTGTCTTCCAGCCTGCCAAGTTTCTGTGGAAAAATCCGCTGCTACCCTTAGTTGTCTTCCTTTGTAACTTAGGGATTTCTTTTCCCTTGCCAATTTTAGGATTTTTTTCCTTGATTGTATATTTTGCAAATTTTACTACAATATATCTTGGGGTGTTGGCCTGCTTTTGTTAATTTTGATGGGAGTTCTCTGTGCCTCCTGGATTTGGAGGTCTGTTTCCTTCCCTAGATTAAAGATGTTTTTGACTATAATTTGCTCAAATAAACCTTCTGCCCCTTTCCCCTCTCTTCTTCTTCTGGGACCCCTATAATACAAATGTTATTATGCTTCATGGTGTCACTGAATTCCCTAAGTCTACATTCATGATCCAATATTTTTCTTTCCCTCTTCTTTTCAGCTCCATTATTTTCCATAATTTTATCTTCTATATCCCTTATTCATTCCTCCACTTCTTCCATCCTTGTGGTCATTACATTCAGTCAGTTTTGCATCTCGGTTATGGCATTTTTTATTTTGGCCTGATTACTTTTTAGGTCTTTTATCTCTGCAGTAAGGGACTCCCTAGTGTCTTCTATGCTTTTCTCAAGCTCAGCTAATATACTTATGATTGTTGTTTTAAATTCTGGATTACACATATTACTTTTATCTGTTTTTGGGGGGCACGTGGGTGGCTCAATTGTTAAGTGTCTGCCTTCAGCTCAGGTCATGATCTCATCATCCCAGCATCCTGGGATCGAGCGCCACATCGGGCTCCCTACTCAGTGGGAAGCCTGCTCCTCCCTCTCCCACTCCCCCTGCTTGTGTTCCCTCTCTCACTCTCTCTCTCTGTCAAATAAATAAATATTTGTTTTTGATTAGATCCTTGGCCATGACCTTTTCTTGTTCTTTCTTTCTTTTTTTTTTTTTTTTTTAAGATTTTATTGATTTATTTGAGAGAGAGAGAAACAGCATGAGAAGGGAAAGGGTCAGAGGGAGAAGCAGGCTCCCCGCTGAGCCGGAAGCCCAACGTGGGACTTGGTCCCAGGACTCCGGGATCATGACCTGAGGCGAAGGCAATCACTTAACCAACTAAGCCACCCAGGTGCCCCTCTTGTTCTTTCTTTTAGGATGAATTCCTCCACCTTAGCATTTTGTCTAGGTCTCTGTCTTCTTTGTATTAGGAAAGTCTGTTATGTTTCCTGCTCCTGAGAGTAATGGCTTTATTAAGAAGAGGTCATACACTGTCCCGGGCCTGGCCCTTCAGGAAGTGTCTCTGGTATTTGCTGTGTGCACTCTGCTGCTGTGCTACGGCTGCTCTATCCCTCAGGTCAGTCTGCTGCGAGTTTCTCCTTGCCTGCAGTGGGGAGTGTTTGGACCTTGTCCACTGGGTGGTGAGTTTTAACTAGGTGTGCCCTGACCTGCTTGTCAAAAGAGGCCTGATCCTATTTCCACTAGAGCTGCAGCTTTGCAGTACTGTATGATCAGTAGACTTGGAGCATGAGGGGGGCTTGTGCTGGTCTTCTGGGGGAAGGGGCCCGCTGCTGCTCTGGCTCTCAGGCACACTTGCACTACTAAAAAAGAAGCTGCAGAGCACAGAAGGGTGGGGCTCAGTGTAAGCAGCTCAGGCCCCTACTGTGGACACTGTACCGCTAGCTGAAGTCTGTCTGTGCTGATGGGTGGGGGAGAAAAATGGCACCAGTCTTCTCCGTCCTCCCTAGAGAGGGGAGTTCATGCCCACTCTCTGGGAAGCCCTCACAGAAGAGCAAACAATCACTCCTCATTTGTCCCAGGCCTCCCTCAGATCCCTGCCTTCACCCTGTCTGTGTCCAGGCCATCTGCCCACCTGGCAGTGCAGTGCCCGTGTTTTATCTCAGGCATGCCAGCTGAGTTTCAAAACTCCAAACGTCAGGGGTGTGGTGTGGACCTGTCCTGGTCCTCTGGTGGAGGGTCTCTCCACACTCTGGCTGGTGCTGGTTTGTCCCAGAAGAGCAGTTGCACCAACATGCAGGAGCTTGGAGTCTAGAGTACAGTGCCTGAGTCCAGGTTAGCTGTCCTCAGCAGGAGTCTCTGCCCCTATGCTTAAGGGGCAGGGGAGCACAATAGTGCTGCCAGCTCTTTTGTCTCTGAGAGGCAATGCCACCTCTCCTAGATGCACTCCGAGAAGGCGTAACCATCTCTCTCAGTGTGCCCCAGGGGATCCTCAGATTATGGCTGTCTGCTCCCGGGCCCCTGCCCTCCTTCTCCACAGGAGCACTGCACTGCCCAACAAGCTCAACACCAGCCACCGCATGGGCTTCTAAAACTCCAGTCTTTTGAGCTCCACTAGTTGTTAAAACTCACGATAATCAGCCCTTCTCGTTTTCCCAGTCCATAGCTTTGGGAAAGCACTTTCCTTGTGTGATCCCCTGTGCACTGCTTGCTTTCTCTCTCTCTCTCCCCCCACCCCGGCTTTCTCTCCTCTCTCCATGATCAGGGCTCCCTCCCTCCTGCGGCACCCTCAAACCTTTTCTCCCCCAAATCATGTCTCCACACCTCCTACCTTCCACAATGTGGTCTCTTCTCTCCCTCTAGTTGTGCAATTTGTTCTGTTTAGTTCTCAGATTGATTTCTTGGATATTCAGAATTATTTGATATTTATCTAGGTGTGTTTGAGGGAGGAGGCAAGCACAGGGTCCTCCTACTATACTCTGCCATCTTAACTCGTCTCCTAAAAATTCTTAAACAAAGGGATTTTACATCTGCAAAAGGCAGAAAAATCAAGAGCTGCATTCGTTATGATGTTCCTCCTTAAATCTTTTTTCTTTTCTTAATGGCTTTAGTATGTTTCTTGTTCATGTCAGGTCTGCTATGGATGCTGATAGCTCTCCACACACAGAAGGGAGGGCTAGAGAAGCAGGAGCTGGAAATGAAAGGCCTCCACCTAGAAGTCACACATTAACACTTGTACAGGCATTTTCATGGCCCACACAAGTCATGTGACTCTACCTGACCTCAAACAGGACAGGGAGTATAATCCTCTGTATGCCTGAAAGCAGAGAGCACCAGAAACTGGATATTGTGCAACAGTAGTAATGCCTTCCACAAACCTAAACAATCAATTCGTTTTCTTCCTAGGGATAACAAATATACCTATTTACTGGGGACATGCTTCCTTTTCATCATCTTTTAATCTCAATCTCCCTTGACATGGCTCAGGCTTCAGATCTTTGCAGGTATATACGTCTAAGTCTAAACCTATCAAACAGATACAACACTTGACCTTCATTCAAAATAAAGTCAGCACTCTAGAAAATAAAAAGTGTCATATATGTAGAAATTACTATTAATATTCTAATAAGGAAGTCTAGTCAGATTTTATTCATTCATTCGTTTATTCGGTTAAAGAAAAAATAAAGAATAATAGCAATTGAAAATTCAGCACTGAGTGAAAAAGTTTGATAGTCAAGCAGGGAACTTGATCCAGAATAGAGTCTAGGTAGACTCTTAGTGATAAGGGTCAAGGAAGGGAAAATGGAGTAAGTCTTTTAAAGCCAAAAGACTCTGTTCCATTTTAAGGAATCAATGTCTGAGTGGGCTGACTAGCTGGCGAGATCTAGACTTGCTGGCTTTGAAAGCACTGGGCTGGCTGCTTGGAGGACCTCTGCTCTCTGAGTGGCTCATAATTATGGAGTCCAGGTGTCTCTGTTGGGGATGTGAGGTCCCTGACTCAAGGCTATGGCATGCGGCTGCCTCATGTCTGAGTCAGTAGTATGTCGCTCAGTCGGGTCTGCACTAGTGTTAGCAAGTTAGTGGCCAGGACAGAGTTTACCAATTCATTCAACAAGTTAAATACCTAGACTCTTTACCTGCCCCATCCTCCTTAGACCAAGCTAGGCCACCTGTCATGTGCTCCCATAACACTCTGTATTTACTTTATATAAGTTTGGTCATCACATCTAATGCTGTTTAATTGGCTATTTTCCCCACTCTATTATAAGGAGCAGCAAGGCAAGGGCTATATCTATCTTGATCACACTGTATCCCCAATACCCAGTATGGTGCTGGACCCAAGGTACATATGCAGTGAATATTTTATTTTTTTGTTCCCCCTCCCCATACACAGTGATTTTTTTTTTTGAGAGAGAGAGAGAAAGAGAGCAGGGGAGAGGGTCAGAGAGAGGGGGAGAAAGACTCTCAAGCAGACTCCAGGCTGAGCGCCGAGCCCCATGCGGGGCTTGATCTCATGACCCTGAGATCTACGACCCGCGCCAAAACCAAGAGTCAGTCGCTTAACCGACTGCACCATCTAGGCACCCCTGCAGTGAATATTTTATTTAAAAAATTAATGAGAGTCTATACAAGACACTGCTAAGCAGGGAGATGGAGCAGATTGGAATATAATAAAACCACAATTCAAAGTCTGTAAAGAAACAATATAATAAACAGGGGTGAAGACAGTTTTTGTGAGGAGGTGAAGCTTATGCAAACTGGGAGAATTAAATTGTTAAGAAAAAGAATATAAAATTATAAATACAAAATTTTATTTAAATACAAAATTATACAAGAACATCAAATTATAAATACCTCATCTTGGAAGAGGTTCATGAAATTGAGGGGACTTGAAACTTCAGCTTTGTTTCCTTCACAGTAAATGCATCTCTGGTGATAGGTGGACCAATGTACTAAATACTGTGGAGTCTCTGAAGAGTGATCAGAGATCTCTGCTGGGGATAATCAAAGCTTTCACAGAAGAGATAAATTGTGAGCTTGATCTTACAGACAGAAGCGAGGTAAAGACATTGCAGGTGGAAAAAACATGCTAAAACACACAGGTGAGAAAGACCTAGAGCCTATCTGTGGAATAGTGAGAAGCGCTACTGGCCAGTGTAGGTTTGGGTGGGGAAAGCCTTAGGATAGTGACTTTCAAAGTGTGATCCTGGGCCAACAACATCAGCATCACTCAGCTCCAGCTCAGATTTACCCATTTAGAAACTGAAACTAGTGCACAGAAATCTATAGTTTGACAAGACCTGTTGGTGATTCTGATGCAGTTAAAGTTTGAAAACCCATGCCTTAAGAAGTTAATTGAGCATCAGATGAAGCTATCCTTACAAATTTAATTTCAGGCTATTATACAAGATGGAGAGAAATGAGAAAAAAAGGATTATGACAGAAAGGGAATGAGTTCTCGTCATCTCACACCCCAAAATAAATTACAGATAAGCTAAAAAGTTAAAGTAAAAAATGCAACCAGATATTGGGTAGAAGAAAAGACTAATTTCACAACAATTTAAAACATTTGTACCATTAATAAAATTGAAAAGTAAACAACAAACTAGAAAGAAATACATGCAACATGTATCTCGGGTAAAAAGCTAAAAATTTTAACTTTCCTTTAAAAAGATAAAGAGCCCGTAGAAAAGTGGACAAAAGACATAAACTGAAAATTCTCAAGAGAAATACAAGTGGCCAGTAAACACATGAGAAAATATTCAAGTTCACAAAAAAACAAATACAAATTATGATGGAATACTATGTTTTATTTACCAAATTAACAGAGCATTTTTAAAAGATAGAAACAACTTATTCATCCACTATTTAACTGTATGGTTGGTTATGTATAGTGGAATTCCAAGGTGCCATTAACATTTATAGCATAAGGTATATTCATGCTATATTAAGTGGGGGAAAAAAGCTGCTACAGAATAACATAACACTAGCCAAACTTTTAAAACCAATTCTAAATGGATATAGATTTAAAAAAAATAATGTACAGCCCTTGAGCAAAATGTTACCATCGGTTAGCTCTGGGTTGTAGGATTATGATAACTTTTTCTTTTGCAATTCATACTTTGCTATTGTCTCCATTGTGTGATAAAGATGTATCCCTTTTCTAATCAGGAAAAAATTGAGCTATACTACAAGTGTGATAAAAAGTTGGGAGAAAATGATGAAGACTTAATATCCCTTCGGTCAAAATTATATTAGAAGATAGCAAACTCTACAACTCGGTACTCTTTTGAGATTTGAGGGTTTCATCCCCGGAGCCACTATCCTCCGTTAAGAAGAAGGAAAGGAAAAGGGGGACGCAAAAATGAAACTGGAAAACTTACTCCAGCTAATCAAAGAACGTCAAGTAGCCTCTGATTTGTGATTACGCTAAAGGACATGTCAACATTGTGATGCTCTTTGTAATTACTTCTCTGGGTAAGGGAAAATAGTGTGGGTTTGTTTAAGTAATGTGCTGGGCTGGCGGGGGCGGGGGGGGGGGGGTGTTTGCTCTCACTACAGAATGTTTTGAAATAAAACTTCAGCCTAGAATGTAAAGATTTTGTTTGGCACAAGGCTACATGAGCAAAACAGTAACTTAAAATGGTCCCATACCACCCCCTTGTGGCTTCCACTGTGTCACATCGGGAAACAGCCCAACCAGCCCAGAGGACGGAACCATGCATACCGTTTTCATAAATTCAACAAACACGTGTCCATTCTCTATTCGGTAGCAGGTGCTAACTATACTAGGATTAAATATACCACTAAATCTCTTCGTACTTTATTCAGGCCATGCCAGCATTCGTAAATATTCACTTATTTGGGCTGAGTACACACATAGAAGTTGAGGTCATAAAAACTGAGCATCGCAAACCGGTGTCTCTTTAAAATACGGCTTTATCTTCTGGGATAAAGGTGAAGGAATGGGGGTAAGGTCTGCGATTACTACTCTTCAGCGTTTGGTTGGTTGGGTAGCATGTGGTAATCAGAAAAAGCACAGTGGATGTGGATGAAAACACATGCACTGCAGCCCTAACTATCCGAGTGACCTTGAGCACGTGATAATCCACATGGGCCCCATTCATCTATTTAACAATTACTTGAACCCGGGTGCTGAAGTTACAAAAATGAGTAAGACCTGGTCTTTTAGACCCTCGCTTTTCTAATTTGTAAATTGGGACTGACAACTTCAATTTACTATCAAAAATTAAACATATACTACCCTTGTACAGAGATGTTCATTTTTGAAACCGTGTTCACAGATTTATTTATGCTTGTTCAACTTAATCCTCTCCACATCTGCTCATAGGAGCTCTAAATCCTTACAGGAATTAAATAATCTAATCCAATACCCTGTACTTTTACATTCAGTCCACCGGGATTTCTTGAATCAAGGAATCCGGCTGAAGCTTAATAACGACTCGCGATCTTCAAGATTCTCGCCCTCCTGCCCTGTGAACAGCATCGCAGCCCTGCGTAGTTCTTTGGTGGGGCCTCGGTAAAACCTTAACACGGCCGTCGCCCTTTACGTCCCCAGCAAGCAGAGGCCACTCTGGGGGTTGAAATGCCATTTGCCGTGCCTAACTCGTGCAAGACGACTCTCGCACGCCCCCTGGAGGAGCCGGGTGGGAAAGGGGCCGCTAGCTTGCTGCGCTTCTCCCACTTCTCTGAAAGCGAGAGGAAGGGCCGGGAGCCCGCAGGGCGGGGGAGAGGGGAAGTTCCCTCGGCGGCCATGCGGGGAGCAATTCTAGGGAGTGGAATCACCCGCTCGGCTCTGGAGAGGCCGTACCCAGGCCGGAAGAAGCCTGCGGCGGCACAGAAGTACCGGCAGGAGGCGCGGGCCGCCGGGCCACCCCCGGGGCCAAAGAGCTGTGGTCCCTCCCAGGTCCGGTGTGCGGCGTGGCCGCGCCGCCGGATCCCCTGTCGCCCCCCATCCCCCCCCCGCACTCTCACCTCGTCACCTCCCCGCCCAGTCAGCGGGTCCCTGAGGTGCGCGGCGCAGGCGCGGAGCGAGGCGGTGAGTGCGGCCGCCGAGCCTGGGCCTGGGGCCTGGCGGGCAGGGCGTGAGGCGCGCGGGAGGGAGAAGGGCCGGCCCGGGGGGAGCGCCCGGGAGCGCGAGGGCCACAGCGGCGCCGCCCGCCGGCAGGGCCGCGCGGCCGCTCCGCCGGCACTCGGGCGCCTCGGCTGCCGCCGCCTCGGAGCTGTGCCTGGGCTGGCCGGGCGGGCCCCGGGGTCCTGGTGAGTGTGAGGGAGGAGCGGGCCCGTGGCGTGCGGACGCAGCCTCCCACGGGAGAGGGCAGGGAAGACCCGACGGCGTCTTTTAAAATGAAACCCTGCCTCCGTTTTATGGCGGGATAGCGGCCCCTCCCCCATCCCGGAGGCAGTTCCACCCCCCCGCGTAAGACGTCTCGGCCCCCTGCTGCTGTTTTCCTTATGGCGCCTTTGGGATCGGAGTTTGGGCGTCCCCGCAGGTCGCCTGGCCCTCCTGGGCCCGGCGCGTGGCGCGGGCGTGGAGGCTGCTGGGTGCGGGGGGCTCCTGCGCGGCCCCTCTGACCGGCGTGTCCGGTGGCGGCTGGGCTCTCGACGTCCGTCGGTGCCAGGCTGGCCCCCGGCGGTGCGGAGCGGCTTTGGAGCCCTCTGGCAGCGCATCCCTTGTTCGCCCGCGAGCCACCGCCGCAGAAAGCAGGCGTGCGTCCTGGCGCTCTCGTCTCCGGCCCGTGGCCTGGGCCCCTCAGGGTGCTCATACACCCCTTTTGGTTTTCTTTTTTAGTACAACCTAGGGACGCGAGTAATGTGAAGCAGTTTCTCTCTTTGCAAAGAGGTAAAAATTTGTACTTGAGCAAAGACTGACACTCAAGTTGGACGTACCGTGGGTTCTAGTTCAAAAACTCTCCTGAAACATTTTTTTTGTGTTTCAATTCTTTTAAAGTCTGGAGAGTATATACTTATTTGAAATGAGTGTGAAAAAGAACTTGCTTTTAAAACCTTATTGTAAAAATGGAGCTTTTGATTATACTTGCCTTATTTTTATACCAGTTAGAGAATATTTATATTACATGAAAGGCCGTAGATGTTGATCTGTTTGATATAGGTACTGATTGCCTGTTATATGGCATTTTGTACAGACATTCTTGTTGAAAAAAATGACAGGTGGAAGGATGCTGGTATGTATTTTGTAAGTTGCTTTTTAAAAAAATTTTAATCTTTCATGTGGCATGATGTCATTTTTGTAAGTGTAAAATATATATGTATACCTTAGCATAGGAAAATGTCTAGATGTCTATATACCGAAATGTTAACAGCGGTTTTTCTGGGTGAATAGATTCAAGGTGATTTAATTAATTTAAATTAATTTCTAACCTTTTTTCTAATTTCCCTGCAGTGACATGTATTACGTTGGTAGTTTGTTAAGTGGGGAAGAGGGAGTGAATGATAAGGTGCATGTGATTCAGAATCGTCCCCATGAGAGGAAGACTAGTGAGCAATGTTCATATGACATCTTTGAGTAAAAAGCCAAACTTCATCAGGGCAGTTATGTATACAAAAAGCACATAAGAATATTTGCTGAAATGAAGGATGGTTAGCATTTCTGGTCTTTTTTTGTTTGTTTGTTTGTTTTTTTTAGATTTTATTTATTTATTTGACAGAGAGAGACACAGCGAGAGGGGGAGTGGGAGAGGGAGATGCAGGCTTCCCGCGGAGCAGGGAGCCCTATATGGGGCTTGATCCCAGGACCCTGGGACCATGACCTGAGCCGAAGGCAGACGCCTAACGACTGAGCCACCCAGGCGCCCCAGCATTTCTGGTCTTGAGTAGGATCTTAGCATCATGCTGAAAGGGTGTCTGATAAATGTTTGGATATTGTTCAGCTCTAAGTAGGAGTCAGACCTTTCTTGATCAAGGTGATCGTATTCCTCTCACCTGACAGTCTGAATCCAGGCCAGCTTGCAATGTTAATTTTAATGCCATGTGTGGTTTCCTTTCTTTACTTTTTGATTCTTCAAGTTGGAAAGAATTTAAAGTATATTCTGAAATAGCAAGAGGCTACTTTAATGTTTGGCTGATAGTTTCCATTGTTCTCCCTGATAGTTTTAGAACATTTAAAACATGAAGTGTAGTGCTCTGGGCTGTATAAATTCTGGAAGTGTACAGAAGAGGTATTAGGAACAAGTCTTGAGATTTTAGTTTATTACATAATAAGAAATTTTTGATTTTTGAGTGCACTTGATTGGGAAGGGTTCAAGGAATGCTATTTGTGTTAAATAAGGCATTATATATAGAGGTACTGTTTCTATAAATCTCATTGCTGTTGGTTTCTTTGGGTGATTCCCTTCCCTTCCTCCCATTTGGTGACTAAGAACTGGAAGATGTAGCTTGCTGGTAATAGTGAATAGCAATGAAAATTACTTACACAGAGTTAGTTGTTCAAAACTCAAGAGTCAGAAGACATGATTTTTCAGCTCTGGTTCTGCCACTTAGTTGAGTTGACTTTCACTGAATGCTTCCTCATCAGTAAAATTGGAGTGAGTTTGGTGGTATCCCCTCTATGTATGTCACAGGATTGTTGTGAAATAAAATAAGAGGAAAATGCTCAATAAACGAAAAAGCACTATCTTATTACTGGATGATCACATCACCTGTAGTGCTAATTTATATGTCCAGAACTTAGTGAAGCAGCAAAGACAGTGTGTGCACCTCAGGTGCCTTACCATTAGAAACAAGATGATCTCAGTAATGATACCAAGTTCTACCTGGTGTGTATATCACTTTGACAAAAAAGAAAAGTAGCATCGAAAGCTGGTGGAGAAAATGTCCATTTCTTTTTCTCACTGGCCCACTTCTGCAATGAAAGAACACTAACCTGAAATGGAAGAGGTGATTCTGATTCTGACACTAATCTGTTACTTCAATTCGGGTGATCACTTTATCTCCCTATTTGTTTCCAAAGCATGTGCTTTAAAATTAGATCTTTATTCAAATTCTAAGTCTACACTTATTAAGAATTGCCTTGACTTAATTTTACTATGCCTCAGTTTCCTCATTAATAACAAGGGGTAAATAATCAATTTTGAGAGAGTGTTGTATATTTTTCATATTATAGGATTAAATAAGATAAAGCATGTGTACAGCCTGGCACATGATTGGTGTTCAATAAATGGTCATTGTCCTTATATTGTTAAATAATCTATAAGGACTTAAACAGTTTGAAGTCTGATTTGGTTTGCTTTCATTGTATTTGTTTTCATTATGGCTGAATAAGCAGATTTATATTCCTGTTTTGGTGTTAAAATATACCTATAGCTTTAGAAGGTAAATTCATTTCCAAGAAATGACACATGCATATAGGTATTTATATATGTATATATGTATGTATTTATATGTGTGTATTATATGTATATTATGTATATATACATATATAAATATGTATATACATATAAATATACATATATGCATAAAATATAAATTATATACATATAACATACATATGTGTTATTATATATAATATATGTATACACATATATAAAGAAATGACACATGTATGTATATTTATATGTATATTTATATGTATACATATTTATCAGTTTTTAGTGTTTAATACAGTATATTCAAAAGATTATTTATACTTGAATTCATTCCATATAACTTTGCAGTTAATTAAAGACCTGGTGCCATTGTATTCTTGAGGCTCAGAAGTGAACTACACTTTTGCTTATATGACTTCTGTTGTGTTTTTCCTACAGGCATTTTTTACCATCTGTGAAAACTTCCCTGTAATTCATTTCTCCTCACTACAGTATTAAGAATTATACCAAGTAAGTGGAATGTGGTAAAACCAATTAGTCAATTTTATAACAGTTGATGGGAATTTAATCATTTAATGATTAAACAAAAGTTGCTACCTGTTTTGTTCTAAATAGAATGTTGAATGTGATCTTGTAAGTAAGAAAAGGATTTTTTCTTGAAAATTATATTCTGAGCTTCTGTGTGATGAGTATGTTTTCTGGAAGTCAGGGGATCAATATAGACTTGTGTAAATATTTTTTTAAGGGAATATATCCACCTTTAGCTAGAAAACTGTATCAAAATATTGCCAGTTGTAAGAAATGTACCTGTCTTAGGGTGCCTGGGTGCCTCAGTCAGTTAAGCGGCTGCCTTCCACTCAGGTCATGATCCCAGGGTCCTGGGATCAAGTCCCGCATTGGGCTCCATGCTCAGCAGGGAGCCTGCTTCTCCCTCTCCCTCTGCCTGCGTGTCTGCCTACCTGTGCTCTCTCTCTCCCTGTCAAATAAATAAATACAATCTTTAAAAAAAAGAAAAGAAAAAGAAATGTACCTGTCTTATTCTTAATACGGTACCATAACAATTTTTTTAATAAAAAGTAATTTAAGAGTATGGTTTATTGTAATTATACAGTTCTCAAAATTACATCAACATGTGAAATGGACTTCTCAACATCACCAAGAAAAAAAAAACAGGTATTGGTGTCCTGCCTTTAAATTCGATCAGAAAAATAAATCCAAATATAAATGGAAACATTGGGTTTTTTGGGGGTTTTTTTTTTGTTTTTTTTAAAGATTTTTTTTTATTTATTCATTTGAGACAGAGAGATACAGAAAGAGAGAGAGCATGAGCAGGGGGAGGTGCAGAGGGAGAGGGAGAAGCAGGCTCTCTGATGAGCAGGGAGCCGGATGCGGGACTCGATCCCAGGACCCTGGGATAATGACCTGAGCTGAAGGCAGCCGCTTAACTGACTGAGCCACCCAGGCGCCCCAAATGGAAGCATTGTTTAACACTTCTCTTACAAAGTAGATTTTCAAGTGGCGCACACATTTCTTATTACCAGTAAGTTCTTTGGTTAGAAGGAATTTTTATAAAATATTAACAATCTGTATTTGTGATATTTTTATTAAATTTTTCCATTTTTAGATTGAAAAGATATGAATGAATATCCTAAAAAAAGAAAAAGGAAGACATTACACCCTTCTCGTTACTCAGGTCAGTGGATTATTTTAAAGTTGGGCCCTGGATTAAGTCCCATGCAATTGTATTCTTATCCATTTTCTCATAAATGATCAGATAACAGTTAAATATGTGGGTCAATTTTTAGGTAACAGAAAACTTTAAGTTCTCTGAATATATATTCCTCATTGTCTACCATGTGCTAGGCACACATCAGAAGTTTACGGACATTATTTAATACTTACAACTTAAAGGTTGAAAGATATTTAAAATTAGATATCCAAGGTTGCATGCTTATACAGCATAACTGAGATTTGCTTGTGTGATTCCCAAGCTTGTCCTTAAGGCACAACATTAACCTTGGTGGAAGATATTTGGATCATTGGGAAAAAATTTTTTATCCTATACATTATTTTCAGAAATGTGAACTTTATTTTGATTGTGTTATTTTAGGTCCTTTGGTTGAGGTTGGCTCTGCTATCCTGGCAATAAGAGAGGTCTTAAGAAGACTCATGTGGAATTTAAGAAACAAAACAGAGGAGCATAGGGGACAGGAGGGAAAAATAAAACAAGATGAAATCAGAGGAAGACAAACCATAAGAGACTCTTAATCATAGGAAACAAACAGGGTTGCTGGAGGGGAGGGAGGGTGGGGAACGGGGTAACTGGGTGATGGACATTAAGGAGGGCACATGATATAATGAGCACTGGGTGTTATATAAGACTGATGAAATCCCTGAATTCTACCTCTGAAACTAATAATATATTATTTGTTAATTAATTGAATTTAAGTTAAAAAAATAATAAAGTATATATTGGTGCAAAAAAAAAAGAGAGGTCCCTGTGTGGCCACCTGTAACTAATCTCACATATCTATATTTCATTAATCTCACATATCTATATTTGAGACAGTCTCTGGCATACCTGCTAGCCCACCCAAGCTACACATTCTTCGTATCTGAGGAAATTAAGGCTGATTTACTGCCCCCATCCCCTCCCAGACAAGACTTGAAATGACTATTCAGAAGCCCTAATTGGTTCTTAGACCATTTCCCCTATGCCTTGTGCTTTCTCTTCACTACATGTCAGATCTTCTTGGTAGTTAATTCATTGTTTTTTGTAGTTAATACATTTATCACATATTTATAATTTGTGCAATTCTGACAGTAAGGCAGATCTATCTTTGTGCACTTCAAGTGTTGTATTGTAAATCATGTAATTTGTGGTTCTTTCATGAAGTTCAATGTCAGTATCTTTTCAGAATTGAAATATTAATACTTTTTTACAAATATAATTTATATATGTTGGATAAAGGGATGGCTGTTATTAAATGTATGTATGTTTACTTGAAATTTTTAAAATTTTGCTCTTATGTTCAGATTCTTCTGGAATAAGCAGAATTGCAGATGGATTCAATGGAATTTTTTCTGATCATTGTTATAGTGTTTGTTCTATGAGACAACCAGACTTAAAATATTTTGACAACAAAGGTATATATCATATTTTCCAAAATATCCTTTAAGTTGCTCTTGATGTATTTTTATTTCTTACTTGAAAATGTGAGTGAAAGTTACGACTTCTAAATGGGCAAGTATTCAATTTGTTTAAATGTAAGGAAATAAGGCTTTTTGTAAGAAAGCAAGTATGAATTTTTAATTTTTAACATTATTTCAGACCTATAAATAAAAAGCACACTCTCCTAAGTCCATTTTAGGTGGCAAGGAATTGGTAGAAAATCAGGACTGACCTAGAGTTGGGAGCATTTATGATGAAAGGTTAGGATAGTGTTAAACACAGTTCTTCCACTCAGCTGTAGTCTAGAGGGCTAATGGAAGGAAGGAACAGAGGGTGAAGGATTTGGTGTTTTTCAGTCTTGCATCTTTTATTGAGTCTTTTCGAGAGCATTGGGTAAATGATAAAAATTTGCATTTGCTCTCTTCTTTCTTTGCAACCATCAAAACTGCCAGTTTCCTTGAGCTCCTATCAGAGGCACAGAAACATAATTTTTTAAAAAGCATAAGGAGTTGGAGGCATTTTTATGAACTCATGTTTGGCTTAATAGAGACACAGATGGTTACATACAGAGATATTTATAGATACGTCTGTGTATATGTAGCAGTGTACAAACGTTTTTACTCTGTTAGCTGAGAGGGCCTAAAAAGAAATGACGCCCCAGTAGAAGTGAGCCCAGATTTTGGTTTCTAAAACCATTCTCCAACAAAAAGAACTAGCACTTGGAGAAATGGCTGATTCTAGTTCTGAGGCGGGGAAATACATAAGATGAGCCTGGAGCATTTTGTAGTGCCAGAAAATAAGGAAGTACTCAACACACGCACACAATACAGGTACTTCAAAGGAACACAGGAGCCAACTAAAAAAGCTCCCAGAAGCCAAAGCTGAAACAATTTGAGGAAAAAAAAAGAATTATAACCCAAAATATAAAATATTCCTGAGTCCATACTGATGTGATTGAATGAATAAATAAATTAGACAGAAACTGTATAGAAGAATTCCATATTATTTATGTGGAGGCTCCTCCCTCAAGGAGGTGGAACATAACTTTCCACTCCTTAAATGAGGACTGCATACAGGGAGTTTGTTCCAAAGCATAGAGTATGGAAAGTAAAAGTGTGACTTTACAGCAGAGAAACCTGATCAATACTACTTCACCCAGGTGATCACAGTCAACATCTACAGTAATAAATCATGTTAGTACTATGTACTCTTGATGTGATGTGATTAAAAATGGCAGCTTGCCTCTCTAGTCTACCTCTAATAACCCATAATCCCAGTCTAATCATGGGGTATCCTACAAAATACCTGACCTCTACTCCTCAAAACTGTCATGGTCATCAAAAACAAAGTCTGAGAAACTGCCACAGCTAACAGTATCCTAGAGAGAAGTGACAGCTAAATGTAATGTGGAATCTTAGGATCTTGAAACAGAAAAAGGACATTAGGTAAAAACTAAGGAAATCTGCTTAAGTATGGACTTTAGTTAATACCATCTTACCAGTATTGGTTATTAATTGGAACAAATGTATCATATTAAGAGCATGGAGATACTGAAATGTAATGTAAGAGAATGGAGAAACTGAGAATGCAGGATATAGGAATTCTTTGTACTATCTTCCCAGATTTTTTCTGAGAACTTCTAAAAAATAAAGTCTTAAACAACAGTGACATGATGTTGAAGCCCAGTTTTTTCTGCTGACCTGTATTTTAGTTTCCCCATGCTAACTTTAAAACACTGGGTCTGGGCTGAGGGAATAAAGCTTATTCAGACTTTCATTAAACTGAAAATTCCTAAGTAACTTTAAAAAGTATATTCTAGTCCAAATGGGGCACAGACGCAAAAGCAGTTGCTTGTTTGGACAGGTTTTTTTTTGTGTCTGTTGGATAACATCTCTTTTCCTGGCTAAATCTGAGTCCTTTAGTTCCTGTTGGAATTCAAAATTATATTTAAAATGTTCAGTGCTTTGTTTAGTAATAATTAATATTTAATGCTTTGATATAAATAATAAGTATTTTTCCAAATCTCTTTTTACAGATGATGATTCTGATACAGAGACATCAAATGACTTGCCAAAATTTACAGATGGAATCAAGGCCAGAAATAGAAATCAGAACTACCTGGTTCCCAGTCCTGTACTTAGAATTCTAGACCACACTGCCTTTTCTACAGGTTAGGGAAACCAGTTGATAGCATTTACTTATTTTATATAGATTAATGAAAAAATTAGGGATAAAATAAATTTTGTGCCAATTTATTCAGTGGGTCTTATTTAGTGATAATAGACGTGTTATATTTTTCAGAAAAATCTGCTGATATTGAAATTTGTGATGAAGAGTGTGACTCACCTGAGTCCGTCAACCAACAAACTCAAGAGGAGAGTCCTATAGAAGTTCACACTGCTGAAGATGTTCCAATTGCTGCAGAAGTGCATGCAATTTCTGAAGATTATGATATAGAGACAGAAAACAATTCCTCGGAAAGTCTCCAAGACCAAACTGATGAGGAGCCACCAGCTAAACTTTGCAAAATTCTTGACAAGAGCCAAGCTTTGAATGTGACTGCTCAACAGAAGTGGCCTTTACTGAGAGCCAATAGCAGTGGCCTCTATAAGTGTGAACTTTGTGAGTTCAACAGCAAATATTTTTCTGATTTAAAGCAGCATATGATCCTGAAGCATAAGCGTACTGATTCAAATGTGTGTCGAGTATGCAAGGAAAGTTTCTCTACCAACATGCTTTTGATTGAACATGCCAAACTGCATGAAGAGGATCCCTACATTTGTAAATACTGTGATTATAAAACAGTGATTTTTGAGAACCTCAGTCAGCACATTGCAGACACCCATTTTAGTGACCACCTCTATTGGTGTGAGCAGTGTGATGTACAGTTCTCCTCAAGCAGTGAACTCTACCTACATTTCCAGGAGCACAGCTGTGATGAACAGTACTTGTGTCAGTTTTGTGAACATGAAACAAATGATCCAGAAGACTTGCATAGCCATGTGGTAAATGAACATGCATGTAAATTAATTGAGTTAAGTGATAAGTATAACAATGGAGAACATGGACAGTACAGCCTCTTAAGCAAAATTACCTTTGACAAATGTAAAAACTTCTTTGTATGTCAAGTATGTGGTTTTCGGAGTAGACTTCATACAAATGTTAACAGGCATGTTGCTATTGAACATACTAAAATTTTTCCTCATGTTTGTGATGACTGTGGGAAAGGCTTTTCAAGTATGCTAGAATATTGCAAACATTTAAATTCACATTTATCTGAAGGGATCTATTTATGTCAATACTGTGAATATTCAACCGGACAAATTGAAGATCTTAAAATTCATCTAGATTTCAAACATTCAGCTGACTTACCTCATAAATGTAGTGACTGCTTGATGAGGTTTGGAAATGAGAGGGAATTAATAAGTCACCTTCCAGTCCATGAGACAACTTGATTATTTTTTTTAACTGCCGTAATGTTAATGTAAAATAATAAATTTGACTTTTTTGGAGATGTGAAAATGGATGATTTTAAACATAACTTATGAGAATTGCTTTTAACAAGTAAGATTTTTTTAATTGTCCAATTTTCTTAGCATTGCTACATTTTTCAGTATATAATGGTATCCTAAATGTGGTATTTTCAGTGCATGGTAGTTTTAACCACTCTTGGTATCTGTCGTCTTGTTTCTTACATAAGCTCTGATTTCATGAATTGATGAGAAACAGATGTACTAAAGAAACTAGACTACAGTTTTCCTTCCGTAACCATGGGTGCTATTAAATTTTTTAAACTCAAGATGAACTCAGTTTTTCATGTATGAAGTCATTAAAGTACTGCATTATCAGAACTTAAATGCAATGTACCATACAATTAAGTCCACTGATAGTCCCATTAAGAACCCAAACCCTCCCAGATAATCCCCATCAGGAATTATCCCCAAGACTCAGTGGACGCTCCATCTGTGTAATTCTTTTAACAACACTAGGAGGCAAGTGTTACAGTAGGAAGGGAAGATCTAGTTTTGTTGGCAGTCTTTTTTTTTCTTTTTTTTTAAATTCTCATTCAATTTTAGCCCCAATCTGTGAGTTAAATGATTTAAGATGGGAGTGAGGAGGAACTGGTAAGGGATTAGACAATAAAACCAGTTGTAACATTTCATAGCTCAACCTTTTCACAATTCATTTTCAGTTATGCGACAGCAAAGTAAGCCCAAGATGCTGATGTCAAATCATTTATTGACTGCGAAAACCCACTGAGGTATTAATCTAGAATTAGGAAGATGTGGAAGATAAGGGGTTCTGGCTTTCTTCTTGGCTTATAGATGGCCGTTTTCATTCACATGGTGTTCTCTTTGTATGCAAGTGTATTTCTCAAACTTCCCTTTTTTATAAGGTCACCAGTCATACCAGATTAGGGTTAACCCTGATGACCTTATTTTAACCTAGTAAAGATCCTGTCCCCAGATACGGTCATATTTTGAGGTGCTGGGGCTCAGGACTTGAACATTTGAATTGGGAGATGGGAGAAAGAGACATAACCACAATTCAATAGCAGCTTCTTAAATAGCGGTATCACAAAGATATGATTTGGTCTATCAATGAACTCCAGTAAACACTGCTGCTAACAAACGGCAGTGTTCAGGAATATTGCTATAGTTGAAGAGATCAATTTATGATCTATGGTTTTCCCACTACAAGAACTGTGGAAATTTAATCTATCTTGAGAATGGTGGCAGCAACAAGTCTTTTCAAAGCCAATCATTTTTAACTCTATTGTCAGATATGCATAACTGTATTCCTAGAAATTCATCAGGGCTACCTGATAGAAATGTTTCTGAGAAAACTTAATATCAGAATGGTTTAAACTGGACTAGAATCTTAGAAACCATCTGGTCTAACTCTAAGTTTCTTACAGAAATAGGCCAAGGTCACAAAACCAGTTGTAGCAGACAGGGTGGGATCCAAGTTATTTGGCTTCCAGTCTAATAATGTTTCCATTACACCATGTTACATTAAAATATAAGCTTTGTCCTTGGGGTGTTTTTCATGATTACTTAACCTAGCTGTTCGGCTACCTTCTTGGTAATTCTGTTTTTATGCCTTTTTTTATATACATACACCTTCAAGAATTTTATTTTTAGGAAACAAACTAATGTCTTGGTAGGTTTTTTTCAATTTTGTATTTTATTGCTTTACATTTGATCACATTAGTAATCAAAGTAATTGTAAGGAAACCTCAAGAGATATTAATCCAAGTTTAGAACCATATAATTTTGTGCTTTTGATGAATCTGCATCTTGAGGCCACATCCCACTGACAGTTTGTCCAGTAAAAACTTTTTGCTTTGACTCAGCTTTCAAATAAGTCAATGACACCATAATTTGCTTGGGTACCTGGTTTATATTTTTAGCTTATTAAAGAACTTCTTCAGAAAAACAACCCTAACTAAAAAGAGATTTTTCTAACTACTTCTGGGTTTTTCCCCCTCAAAAACAAACATTTCCACTGAACTCTTGTGATTTGAAGCACAGTTCAAGTCTGAGAATACATAACTGATAGTGATGTTTATTAGCACTACAATAGAATTCTTGGCAGCAAGAATTCTTGGCAGTATTGGGTCATTTTTTTTTTTCTTGCTTTTTTTATCTTCACCTTGCAATGAGTTATTACTTATGGAATTCCAAATTCCCCTGTACTCCAATATTTGAAAGTGACTGTGCACTACTCAAAAGCCTCTCCTCCTGTTTGTAAATTTGCCAGTTTTACCATTTTGAATCACCTCTTAGATTTCCTGAGTGTGTATCATCACATACTAACCAGTTTCTCCATTTCACAGGGCCCACAGCCTGTTGTCAGGTGATTGCTGAGCTGTTAGCAGGTGTAGTATACGTAGGGTTTTTGTTTTTGTTTTTTTTTCAATAGACTAACACTATTCCTAATTTTTAAATCTGACTTGGAAAGCATTGTATTACTTAATTTCTGACACTTTACCATTAGCTTTACTTTTGCTTGTTTTGTCAGTATTACTACCTTTTGCAAGACGTTTAATATGTTTCCCAAATGATTATGATTCATTTTTAATGGAATTTTAATGCCTAAAAAGCACTACTGACTTACACAAATTTGAAAAAGCTAATAAAAATCAAATGGCCACAATCCTCTTGGGAAGCAGATTGGTTTGCCAAAAAATCAATACTCGTTAAGAATTTAAGTGAAAACAAATAGTTAGACCAAACATCCCAATGGAGAAGCTAATTTGGTTGGTCAGGTTTACCCTATAATTAACACAGTCTCATTCCTATAAATTAAGATGAAATTTGGGGATATATATATATTAGTTTGCCTGTAACTTTCAGTTCTGATGACTGAAGATAGAATATCTACAAGAATTTTTGTTCAAGGCATTTAGGTTATGGAATTACATATACTCCTAATACTGGTTTAGCTTTCCATAAATTAATCTTTTAAGACAACATTCAGGGGCGCCTGGGTGGCTCAGTCGGTTAAGCAACTGCCTTCGGCTCAGGTCATGATCCTGGAGTCCCTGGATCGAGTCCCGCATCGGGCTCTCTGCTTGGCGAGGAGTCTGCTTCTCCCTCTAACCCTCCCCCCTCTCATGTAATCTTTCTCTCTCTCATTCTCGCTCTCTCAAATAAATAAATAAATCTTTAAAAAAAAAAAAAAAAAAAGACAACATTCAAATCAAAGAGAAAGAAATGTGTACATTTATGTTGTAAAATACAAATGCACAAAGCTAAAAGTTGTCACGTAATTTACATATTTATATGAAGTTATATGTTCAATTTGTAAGTTTAAAAACTAAAAATTTTAAGACCGCGTTGTTTGAAGCCTACTTCATACTAGCCATTGAAAATAATTTTCTGGATAAAGACTTCCTGTATTAAAGCATCAGTCATCACAACTTCCTTAAGTTCATTCTCCTTAGTAATCTTGGTGTTAAACTGGTAACTACCCAAACCCAAAATAAATCTCATTTGTGAAAAGTAATTTCTTCATTCTAAAAAGAAACAATTTTGGAGGGCAGCTGGCTCAGTCAGTAGAGCATGAGACTCTTGATCTCAGGGTTGTGAGTTCAAGCCTCATGTTGGGTGTAGAGATTACTTAAAATCCTTTAAAAAAATGAAAATTAAAAAAATAAATAATTTTCTCACATTGCTACATAGGAATATTATATTATCTACTAATATTATTCCCACATTTTAAGAAGGATGATTATTTAGACAGTTTTTTAAAGGAATTTTTGTTACCAAACCTTTAAAAGTGTGTTATTTTTGGTCTTAAAAAGGCAAGTGAATATAACCTGAATAGCTTTTTTCTTGCTAAAAATATTGAGCTAAATGACTTATGCCCTAAGAAATTTAATGAAAAGTATGTTTTGAATGAAAACTCAAAGTTTTCTAGTTTTTAACCCCACCCGGGTAGTGTCCACTACCAAAAAACATTAGTTGCCTTTCTTTTTCGAATAACCTGAGAGCAGGAATTGGAATCATACCCATCAAATGTAATTTCTGGTGGGTAATTTTTTTTCTTTATTTAATCCTCTATGTAAAGGCCATTCACCATTCTGTTCTGAATTTGAATTGACTGGAGTTTGAGAATATTAGATTCTCTTTTCCTGCCTACCCTGTTCATTTTATTTAGGGTTACCTCTTCTTTTAATGGCATTACTCATATTTCTAAAACATATTCCTCAAACAAAATCTGTGGTCGATTACCTTCATCTTTGCAACTCTTCCGTACCTCTTTTGAGTCCCCAGAAAGTTTCATAAGATTAAAGTTTTCCCAATTAGGGTGAGAGTAAATTTGTTTTCTTTAATTCTTCTATACTCCAAACTGTTAAAATAACTTACTTCCCTCACTCCATATACCACATCACTGGTTTCTGTACCCTATAAATATTTTATATGTTCCTGTCTAACAGCAGTTGGCCGCGCTGTATTTATAAATTCCGGTGTATCTATCTTGGATTTTAAGAAGCAGATTATCATGGCACAGATCTTAATAAATACTTCTTAATGGCCACAAGATTATGGTTATGTTCCTTATGGCACTGATCAGTGTTCTTTACTGAATAATTAAAATACTGAGGTATAGGAACTAACCTGGAATGATGAAATGTTTGTCTGGGAGGGACCTCAGAAGTCATCTAATCCAGACTCATAAAGTGTACAACATATAAAAATAATTGTATGTGGTACAAGTTTTATTTTCATGGTTATAAATTATATGTTAATCACATCAAATCTGATTCATGAATATTTTTACTTAGGACAAAACTCATTTTTTTAAGAAAAAAGATTGATTTGAAGAAAAATATGAAGTAAATAATAATACATAGACATGGAAAAAGTTGGGTAGGTGATACATGAAAGACTAAAATTTGAGAATACAAAATTCTGATCTAAGCTTGTTTATAGCTTAGAAAAATGGTTATCTAATATCATTAGTTAAATGCTTTTTTTTTTAAGATTTTATTTATTTTAGAGCGAGAGGGAGCGTGTGAGGCAGGAGGAGGAGCAGAGGCAGAGAAGAGGGAGATAATCTCCAGAAGACTCCATGTTGAGTGCAGAGCCTGAGGCAGGGCTCAAACCCATGACCCTGAGACCGTGACCTGAACTAAAACCAAGAATCAGACGCTTAACTGACTGAGCCACCCAGATGCCCCAGTCAAATGCTTTTTAAGCTAGAATAAATGGAACTTCTAATTTCTCCATCACTCTTCAAAAAAATTTCTTTAGATTTCTTTAGATTCTAAAGTTAAAATGTGCCCTATTTTTTTTCACAGAATGTTATACTAGACACCTGAAGAGAGAAAATGACAGATTAGAGAGTACTGGACCAAAACATGAGTGATTTTTAATCCGTTTGCTAACTATAAATCATATGACTATAACCATGAACAGTGGACATAATGTTACTAAATTTTTCTCAAATAGTCCATGAAGTCTCTTCAATTCCTTAAAAACTTCTATTTCACTACTCTTCAATTTAACAAATAGCTATGGAATATCTGTTATCAAGCCATGTGCTCAGTGATATGAGGATAAAAAACTATGGTTCTTGTCCTCAAAGAGATTTACCATATAATGCAGGAAACTCATCTCTCACATTTCTGAAGTCAATTCAGTTAAATATCAAACTGAGTGACTTTTGCATTTCTAAGTATTTGTTTTATGTACAAGGCTACCAGAACATTCTTGTATGTGTTGAGGTGTTTTGGCTTTGTTTTGGTTTTCTTTGGGGGTGTGTGGGTGGGTTGAGTTACATATACACATAGTATACTTGTGATTAAATACTTCCAAAATATTATCCAGAATGGCTAAAGTTTATATTCCCATTAGTAAATCGTATTTCCCTACATCCTCACCAAAAATTAATATCATACCACTTTTTAATTTTCTGTAAATCTGGGGGTCATAAAGTAGTACATTATTATTGTTTCAATTTGCATTATCAGATTACTAACAAGATTGAAAATATATTAATATACTTATGGGATATTTTGGTTTCTTATTCTGTGAACTGCCTCTCCTGGTTGACTTTCGAAAGTTCTTAATAAATTTTAAATATCAGTCCTTTGTTTCCTATATACACCGCAAAAAAAAAAAAAAAACCAGATTGTTATCTATTACTAATGTCTTTTGTTGAACAGAAATCTTTTTTTTTTTTTTTTAAGGTTTTATTTATTTATTTGACAGAGAGAGACACAGCAAGAGAGGGAACACAAGCAGGGGGAGTGGGAGAGGGAGAAGCAGGCTTCCCGCGGAGCAGGGAGCCTGATGCAGGGCTCCATGCGGGGCTCCATGCGGGGCTCCATGCGGGGCCCCATGCGGGGCTTGATCCCAGGACCCTGGGATCATGACCTGAGCCGAAGGCAGACGCTTAACGACTGAGCCACCCAGGTGCCCCGAACAGAAATCTTTAACGTAGACAGATCCATTACATTTTCCCTTTACAAGTTGTGCTTTCTGCATCTTGTTTACAGAATCCTCTTTAACCCCAATGTCATAAAGTTATTTTCCTACATTTTCTCCTAATAATTTTCTGTTTATACCTTGCATGTCCAGGTCTGAGTTTCTTTGTGTGTTGGTATGATTCAAGTTGTTGTTTTGTTGTTGTTGTTGTTGTTTTATTCAAGTGAGCCAATTTCCCTAATACTATTTGTTAATTAATGCATCTTCCCTCAGTGTTCATACCAATTTTATCACGGATCAACTGCCCATGGGCATAACTGGCATATAGGTCTGTGTCTGTACTCATTATATTCCTTTGTTCTAGCAACAGTACTCCAGGGTTAAATAGTTACAGTACGCTTAAAATATTAGGGCTTTGCAATGTGTATTAATATCAGGTAGTGTGAATTTATTCCCTCTACTCCTTGGGAGAACTGTACTAGTTATTGGTGGACTTTTTCTTCTTCCATGTAAATTTAGGATTAGTTCCAATTCCATCTGAACTTTTGTTGTAATTGCATTAAAATTTTAAATCATTTTAGAGGGAATTAACATCTTTACAACATTAAAATCTTTCCTTTTGTAAATATCGTATATTTCTGCATTTACTCAAGTCTCTTTTTAATGTTCTTTTAAATTTTTTCATGAAGGTCATATGTAGTTTTTGTTAAGTCAATGCCTAGATTCTTTACAGTTTGGGTTTCTTTAACATGCTTATTTTCTAATGGGTTATTACAGGTACATAAGAAGGCTTCTGGTTTTAAACACTGATTTTGGGGGCACCTGGGTGGCTCAGTCGTTAGGCGTCTGCCTTCGGCTCAGATCATGATCCCAGGGTCCTGGAATTGAGCCCCGCATCAGGCTCCCTGCTCAGGAGGAAGCCTGCTTCTCCCTCACCCACTCCCCCTGCTTGTGTTCCCCTCTCTCGCTATGTCTCTCTCTGTCAAATAAATAAATAAAATCTTTAAAAAATATATATATATAAACATTGATTTTGTATATAGACACCTTTTCAGGTTCTAGTCTTCTTAGTTCTAATAGCCATCTTTGCTCAATTTTTTTTTTTATAGTTTTTGTTTTTGTTTTTTTTAAAGATTTTATTTATTCATTTGAGACACAGAGATACAGAGACAGAGAGAGAGCATGAGCAGGGAGAGAGGCAGAGGGAGAGGGAGAAGCAGGCTCCTCGCTGAGCCAGGAGCCCGATGTGGGGCCCAATCCCAGGACCCTGGGATCATGACCTGAGCCGAAGGCAGATGCTTAACCGACTGAGCCACCCAGGCGCCCCTGCTCAATTTTTAATGTAAATAATTATATAATCTGCTCTGAATGACATAAACTTAAGGAATTAATGTCCTTAATAGTTTTTTTTCTTATCACAGAATTTGGTTATAATTTCTACTATTATTACTAATTAGCTCCATTATTAATGAGCAGAACTAACAATAACAGGCATTCCTTTTTTTGTTTCTAGTCTTAGATGTAAACTCCTAAAGTTTCCCCAGTAAGTTTACTTACTGTAGGTTTTGGTAGGTAGTCTTTATTGGGTTTCTTAGTTTTCTAAGAACTTTTATTTTAAATAGGTATTAAACTTAAGCAATGACTTTTTCTGCACCTATTGAGATAAATATGTGGGATTTCTCTTTACTAATATAATAAATTACACTGGTTGATTTTCAGATGTTGAATTATCTTTGTATTTCCAGGAAGACCCTGTTTGGAAAAAAACTCTTTTCGAATACAATGTTGGATTCAGTTAGCTAATATTTCATAGAGAATGTTTGCCTCTACATTCATAAATGTAATTTTTCTTACTTGTACCTCCTATCCAGTGTGGTATCAAGGTTATTCTACTCTTGTAAGTGAGTTGGGTGTTTCCTCTCTTGTTCTGTTCTCAGCAAAAACCTGTATAAGATAAGATTAATCGCTTTTTAAAGGATTTGGTAAAAAGTCACCTCTAAAATCATCTATGCCTGGCTTTTAAATTGGAAATTGCCATTTCAGTTTTCTGAGTGATTATTAACTTATTCAATTATTCTTAAGATAATTTTGGTATTTGATGGCTTCCCAGAAATTTTACACTTCATTTAAGTTTTCAAATTTATTGGCTTTATGGTATATATCTAGAGTTATTTTCCCCTTGATTTGTGTCTTCCTTGTTTTTGACATTCTTGAACAGATTTGGCAGTGGTATGTCAAATTTATAAGTTTTTTGAATAATTACATTTCAGTTTTTGTTAATCTGTATTTGTTTTAGTCTTTATATTTTAATTCTTTTCTTCTTTATGTTTACTCTGCTGGTTTTTGCCTATGAAGTCTGTTCCATTAAAAGAAAAAATGGATTAAATTATTTATTACTTATTATATTAAAACATCTGTTATGTGATTTGTAACTCATTTTTACTTTAAAATACAATAATTAGGGCGCCTGGGTGGCTCAGTTGGTTAAGCGACTGCCTTCGGCTCAGGTCATGATCCTGGAGTCCCGGAATCGAGTCCCGCATCGGGCTCCCTGCTCGGCAGGGAGTCTGCTTCTCCCTCTGACCCTCCCCCCTCTCATGTGCTCTCTCTCTCTCTCTCTCATTCTCTCTCTCAAATAAATAAATGAATAAAATCTTTAAAAAATAAAAATAAAAAAATAAAATACAATAATTATATAAACATGTAATTATTACTTACAGAACTAACAAAGGGACACCGTCATGATTTTAAAAATTCATGAATTTTTGAATATGAATAATATGAATAAAGCAAAAGTTCCTTTTGAGATTCCCTATGCTCAAAACTGATTTGAATAGTTAAGGATTTCACATAACTATTAAGTGGCATAGTCTAGATTTGAACTGAGGTCTTCAGATTTCGAGTTCCACACTTCTACATTAAAAGATTTCTTCTTCAGGGCGCCTGGGTGGCTCAGTTGGTTAAGTGACTGCCTTCGGCTCAGGTCATGATCCCGGAGTCCTGGGATCGAGTCCCACATCAGGCTCCCAGCTCAGCTCCCTCTGACCCTCTCCCCTCTCATGCTGTTTCTCTCTCTCTCATAAATAAATAAATAAAATCTTAAAAAAAAAAAAAGATTTCTTCTTCAATCCGTGTATTTGTTGAATGAACATATGAATAGATCTTAAAGGTGGTGAATGCTTTCAACCTCCACGTGCTGGTTGATGTTTGAAATTCGTCCTTAAAATTTCATTCCTCTTTGCTTAATGCCTTAACAACATTGTAAATTATAGTGCTTATCAGTCAGAATTGTTACTAGACATGTATATATTTTATTAGGAATTAAAAATAAAAACTATGTTTATATTTTTCTCATAGAAATACATGCTTAATATAGAAAATGTGAAAACAGAGAACTACAAAGGAAAAAAAAATCACATGTAATATCATCATCCAGAAATAAAATATATGTGTTGCACGATTTACAAAAATATTTTTATATACTGGTGAATATATCTGTGTCAAGTATTTTTCTAAAACAAACTTTAATGACTACATCATATTCCAGACTGTCCACATACCATAATTTATTTAACCCATCTCCTTTGGGGGGACACTTGGATTGTTTACAATTTTTCATGGTTTTAAATAATATTTTACTAAATATTTATTTGTATTTTTAAATATATTTATAATATTTGGTTATATGTTTATAGCTAAGTGTCTGTCCACTTGTTTATTTTCCTAGAATTGCTGCGTCAAAAGATCTTCACATTATAAATTTTGAAGATTTTTTTTTTTTTTTGACAGAGCACAAGCAGAGGGAGAGAGAGGGAGAAGCAGGCTCCCTGCTGAGCAAGGAACCCAATATGGGGCTCGATCCCAGGACCCTGGGATCATGACCCGGGCTGAAGGCAGCCGCTTAACCGACTGAGCCACCCAGGTGTCCCACACATCATAAATTTTGAATAATTTTCCCAAATAGTCCATAACAATGTGATAGACAATTTTATGTGTCAACTTGAGTAGGCTATAATACCCAGTTATTCAATCAAATGCTAATCTACGTGTTTCTGGGAAAGTATTAGTGATTAATATTTACAAGCAGTTGACTTTATGTAAAGAAAATTATTTTGGGATGATGTGGGTAGGCTTGACCCAACCAGTTAAAAGGCTTTAAGAGGAGAATAGAGGTTTTCCTAAAAAGGAATGGTGCCTGTGGCCTGCAGTATCAGGTCCTGCCCAAGGATTTCCATTCTGCCCCTTTAAGAGCCACTGAATTTGCCTCTTAATAAAAAAAAAAAGAAAGGAAGGAAGAAGAATTTCCATTCTGCCTTTATTGACAGCTTGCCCCAGAAATTTTGGATTTGCCTAGCCAGCCCTCACAATCACAGAAGAAAATTCTTTGTGATAAATTTCTTGCCCTCTGAATCCTGACTGATACACACTGTAACCCTCCCACCGGCCAAGTATGCGACTGCCCGTGGTCATTTACATTGTAATGCAAAGTTTTCTTACATAAACAGATCTTTCTCTATCGTAGATCTTTTTTTAAAATAAGATTTTATTTATTTATTTGAGAGAGGGAGTGAGCGAAAGAGCACATGAGCAGGGGGAGGGGTAGAGGGAGAAGCAGACTCCCTGCTGAGCAGGGAGCCCAACGCAGGGCTGGATCCCAGGACCCTGGGATCATGAACTGACCTGAAGGCAGACACTTAACCAACTGAGCCACCCAGGCGCCCTGAAATAGATCTTTATTGGAAAACAAATTCTGATAGAAGTACAATATCAGGATTCCTAGCTGAATGATTAGCATACTGTTTATGTGTGTGTTTATGGTGTGGAGAGAGATTGGTGAAACAAGATAAGGGATTAAAAAAGCATAGAACACTGAAGTCAAATGATTCCAGTTTATTTCTCAACTATGCCTAGGGCTTTAGTATATTACTGATATTAAAAGCCATTTTTTAAATTAAATGCCTCTAATTCCAGCCAGTGGGCTGGCCCTTTAATAAACGTTGTGTGGACTCTTGGTAGAGTCCAGTACCTACAGGGCAACCAAAGTGACCTTTTAAAATGTAAATCATATCAGTCCCCAAGTTTAAAACAGCTAGCCATTGCACTTACAATAAAATCCAAACTTCTGATCTTGGCCTATATGATTCTACAGCTACCTACCTCTTTAAACTTCCCACATTTTTTTCTCCCTCCCTGCATCCTAGATACATTGGCCTTTTCTTTTTCACCCACCATACCACTCTCCTTCCTATGGGCATTTGGACTTCCGATTCCCACTGTTTGGGGGCACTCTTCCTCTAATATTCCAAGGATTGGCTTCCTGGGAAAAATCAAGGAAATATTATCTCCCCAGAAAGGATCACCCTATGTGACTCAATTTTTCTCATTTTTCTTCCGATAGTCTATCCCATTGTCATTTTTTTTTTTTTTTTTTGGAGTAGGAAGCATATCTGAAATGATCTCATTTCATTTTTTAATTGATATTCATCTATTTCAATAGAATAATATTCCTTTACCCAGTTCTAACTATATACCCAGCAGTGTTATTAGCACTTTACATGCTATCGACCCATTTAATTTTCACAACCTACAAGGTAGGTATTATTAGTACTCCAGTTTTATAGATGAAGTGCCTGAGGCTCACAAAGATGAAGTGACTTCACTTGCAAAACTGCATCTCACTTACTAGCTCTGGAAAGAAACCTCCAGACCAACTATTATGCCGGGTATAGACCAGCAGCAGCCCCTCTCCAAGGATGTTAGAAATGCACACTCAGGCCTCATCTCTGACCCAATGAATTAGAATGTGCAGCTTAACAAGATCACAAGTGATTCTTAAGTATAAAATTTGAAAAACACTCAACAATATATCAATTTCCTAAGTCTCACCTCTAAAGTAATTCAACACACACACACACACACACACACACACACACACACACACAGAGCCATACTCCAAGCCCAGGAAGCCAATCACACAACAGAAGAGAGTACACGAAGCCAATTACACAACAGAAGAGAGTACTGGAGCGGTCAAAGGGTTTTCCTTTATTGGGGCTGCTGCGGCAAGCAGAAATCCCTTTTGTCTGGCAGCCCAAACCCCACCTCATCCCAGTTCACCCCACCTCCTTTTTAGATCTCCCTCACTAAAGTGGAAGCTTGCTATGCCTAAACTAGGCAGAGCTTTGGAGACTTTGATGGAAGAAGAGACGGGAGGCCGACACACGAGAACGGAAACCATTCTGGTATCATTCCCCAGCCTCAACAAGCCCAGCCTTCTGCCCTTAAGAAAAATGGCTGTCGGCGTAGCTCCACTTCCGGCCACGGAGCCAAACAAAATCGGGGCGGAGAAGAAACCGGAAGTGACCGCCCTTATGGCACTCCGCCCACCTCCTCTCCTTTTCCCAGCTTCTCCTGGGAGGATGAGGAGGCCTGGGGGCTGAGGCTGGTCTGCGGTTGCCGGGTGACAAGTTGGAGCCGGGACAGTGTGAGTGCTCGCTGCCTCGGCCGTCGGCCCGTTCACTTCGCTCGGGGTGACCTTCGTGCGGCCAGGGACAGGGGGCGGGGAGTCGTGCGCCGGAGCTCTGTGACGAGGCGCCGCCGCCGGTCTGCGGGAAAGGAGCTAGCGAGCGGATTTGCGAGCGGGGCCCTCGGCCGGGTCGAGCCCGCGGAGCCCGCGAGGCCGGAGCCCGGGGCCTGGGGAGCCGGGTCTGGGGCTGGCGCTCGCGGGGCGGTGGTGAGGTCCGGTCCCTAGCTCTGCGGGCGGGGCTCCAGCGCCCGGTGTGGAAGGCCTTTCCCCAAGGTAGGTGTTCACACCCGGTTGACCCGGGTCGTTGCCCTCACCCCGCTTTTCCCACGCAGCTCCTTCACTAAGTCATTTCCTGACCCTCTGGAAGGCTCGGCCTTTTTTTTGTGGCCACTCTGCTCCATTTCACACGCATACATACCGGGAGTAGACTGGCATGTAATCGTTTTTGTTTGGTGTCTTTTTCATGAGAAGTTGCCAGAAAAGGAAATTTGTTATAACTTACATTCTTTGAAGTTCTTGGTGCTTTGGCTGGAAACGTTAATGCTCGCTTTAAGCCTTGCCTGCTTATTTCTTGTGATGAGAACTAATTTTTTTTCAAGGTCGGAATTACATTATGGTACTGGAATTTTGTTTCCTCATTCTGGGTATCCACCTCCACCCGCTAGAGCTCCAGGTTGAGAAACTTGTTTGCGAACTTGCTTTATCTCACTAACCCTGTTACAGTTTTCCACAATTAGTTTCATCTTCACCAAAAGGAAATAAGGTAGAAATTGCAACCAAGATTTTGGCCAATAGAGTTAGTTATTTTAATGGGCTGTCACTGAAAAGTAGTCTTTAATTGCTTGTCTAAAACATTTCTCAAAAAATTATCCAAAAGTATTTTGACAGTTTATTTCACTGGGGAGTTAATGTGGTAGGATGGTGTCATTAATTTGCATGTCTTTATCATATAGTTTAACTTGTGCTTTTCTTTTTTCTTTTTAAAGATTTATTTATTTTAGAGAGAGACACAAGGAGAGAGTGGGAGGCGGGAAAGGGCCAGGAGAGAATCTTAAGCAGAAAGCAGACCCCCCCGCCCCACCAGCATGGAGGTTGACGTGGGGCTGGATCTCAGGACCCTGAGATCACAACCTGAGCGGAAACCAAGAGTCGGATGCCCACCCAGGCACCCCTAATTTGTACTTTTCTAACTTTTAATTTTCTTCCCCCAGTAACATAATGGCAGAAACTGCTTCTCCACTGAAGCACTTTGTGCTGGCCAAGAGGGCAATTACTGCAATCTTTGACCAATTACTGGAGTTTGTTACTGAAGGATCCCATTTTGTTGAAGGTTAGTTTTCTCTAAGTTTTGAAAAGAATATGGTTGAAAGTATATGCAGGTACTTTATCCTTTCACCCTTAGTTACTGAACACCTATACGAGGGATTGCTCTATATTCTTGGAGAGATGCCCTAACAAATAAAATCCTTTTCTGCCCTCCGAAGGAAGAAGATTAAGTGGTATTGATAACCTAAGATATAAGTGGTTGTATGTATGATACCACTAAGCTCTTTATTATATTAATAATGCATTTAATTCTCATATCAATGCTGGGACAGATTTTAATTGCAATTATTATATTTTATTATTTTTTAAAGATTTTATTTATTTATTTGTCAGAGAGGGAGAGAGGGCACAAGCAAGGGGAACGGCAGGCAGAGGGAGAAGCAGGCTCCCCTCTGAGCAGGGAGCCCAATGTGGGACTCTGCCCCAGGACCCTGGGATCATGACCTGAGCCACGGGCAGACGTTTAACTGAGCCACCCAGGTGTCCCTAATTGCAGTTATTTTAAAGATGAAGAAACCAAGGCACAGAAAATTTAAGCAACTGCCCAAGATCACCTAGCTAGTAAATGCCCAGACTAAAAATCAGGCAGCCCACATTTAAGCCATTATACTTATCTCTTCCCCAAGTCGGCTGTCAGCCTAGATCTCAGACCTATCTTCTCAGATGAGGCTGGAATGTGGTGGGGGAAAGGGACAAAGAAGTTTTCTTAAAGTGAGTGTAACTGTTCAAACAAGGTTGGTGAGGAATGTCTTACTGGGGAATACTGCTTTGGAGGTAACTGTTGAAATCTTTTCTGGTTCTTAAGATTACATGACTGTCAAGGGTACAATGAAAAGCGAGGGATTCTATATACTTCAGTGACATTGGGGAAACATTTGGTAGGTTGGTAGAGTCAAACTTTTTGAGGATAGCCCCTGTAATTTTTAATCATTTTGATATTTTGGGGGCCGGATTCTTATGACCTGTTGCAACAAGGCATTTACCTTTTATTCAGATACTGTGGCATTTTTACTTTTCAAAATGGCCATGTTAATGTAGAGCAGAGCCAAAATATGCGAAATGTGTGCATATCTTAGATATTCCCTTGTATAATTAACCCAATATTCATTTTTGTCACTTTTTCTAACACCATTTCAATTTTGTAGCAACATACAGGAATCCAGAACTTGATCAAATAGCTACTGAGGATGATCTGATAGAAATACAGGGTTATAGAAACAAGCTTTCCATCATTGGTGAGGTGCTGTCTCGGAGACATATGAAAGTGGCATTTTTTGGCAGGTAATCCTTTATTGTTTCTCTCAAGGGTAGTTTCCAGAAATCAGCTTTTCTAAGTCATATCTCCAACTTTGTTTCTGATATTTCAGCAAGTGGTATTCCTACCCTTGCGCCACAAAGAGTTTCTCCCTTTGCTAAATGTTAAAGCTATTAGCATGAGAAAGCATTTGTTCATTTTAGCTCTTGGTATAAAATGAAACTTTCTAAAGGTCAGTTGTATTTTTACTTTTTAAGGATGCTGATGTCTAAGAATTAGCTTCTTAGCCAGTCCAAAGAATAGAAATACAGATAAATGATATGCATAACTTGTGACTTTCTAAAGTTTCTCTTAATTATCAGGTGTGTCTTCCAAAAGGATTCTCAGCCTCACGATTCCCAGAGGGAGAATAGGAAACGCCATTTGTTAACATAACTATCTGGAGTGATAGAGCGATCTCTGACACAGCTCATGTTCATTTAAGAATCATTTGTTAACTTCCTGTGTACTGTGCACTCTGTTAGGCACTAGGGATTCGAAGACAGATGAGTAGGCCCGTATCATGTGCTGAGTATCAACAGAAACATTTACTCACTAAACTAACTTTTAAGCCCGTCTTAGGGCTTTTTTAGTACTTGTGATTTCCTATACTTAGAATTCCCTTTGCCTTGTTTTATCTATGTCTGGCTCTTTCTCACTCTTCAGATCTCATCCTAAATGTTACAACATCAGAAACCTTCCCTGACTGTTGTATCTAAAGTATTCCTTCTCATTTATTCTCTTCTAAAGTGCCCTGTTTATGCCCTTTAAACCTTTTCCACAAAGCTGTGCTGGGTTTTTGTGTGTGTTTTTTTTGTTTGTTTGTTTGTTTGTTTGTTTTTGTCTGCTTCTCCTGCTTGACCTTACTCTCAGGGCCTTACAGAGTGTAGTATGAGGTGGGTCCATAAATAGGCCCTAACTCAGATTAGGGTGGAGTGGGAATGAGAAGGAAGAGGGCTCCTGGTGAGGTGATGACTCCATTGTCCTATTTGAGAAGGAGAAATAGGTAATAGCTTTGGATATGAAAAAGATCCAGCCCAGATTTAAGGAGATGGGGACTTTAGACCACAGCTTGTGATGGGAAGAATTTGGGGTTGTGGTTTCAAATTGTCACAAGAAGCAAGAAAGATAAAAAAGGCAAGGATGGGAATTCTAAAAAGGTTGGCCTTCGACCCAATGAAAGAATAAAGTTTTTACTGTTATGTTTTATTTTCATGATTTTATATATTCTTCAGGACAAGCAGTGGGAAGAGCTCTGTTATCAATGCAATGTTGTGGGATAAAGTCCTCCCTAGTGGGATTGGCCATACAACCAATTGCTTCCTGAGTGTTGAAGGAACTGATGGAGATAAAGCCTATCTTATGACAGAAGGATCAGATGAAAAAAAGAGTGTGAAGGTATAATATTTGACTATTAGCAACAAAATGTACCTGAAATAATGTCCTTGTTCTTTTTAAAAAAAAATTGTAAGATGTCTACATTGCTGGAGATAGAAGAACCATTAATGTTTCTATTTGTAGCTTTAAAGCCATCACTAATATTTTGAATTCTCTAAAATTTTTTTGCTTCAGAGCTAAATCATTAGAAGAATATATCTTAAAGCATACCTTATTAGAAAAATAAAACTTGTCCTTAAAGTAAATTAGAGTTAAGAGTTTATTACATTTTAAAATAATGTTCCCAGTGAAAACAACATTATTGAAGTGTATTGTTGCTATTTAATCTCAAATCTAATTTCATCTTTTGAAAGAAAACTTTGTTTAAAAATTTGGCTCTGGAATGTTTTTGATGCATGTCTGTGCCTTTTGAAACTATTTTATCTTTGGAACGTTTATGAGCACATTCATGAGTAAATGTAACAGTTTTATCAGAAAGGGCCAATGGCAATTCCCTACCTTTCATAAATTTCTTAAGGAACCCAGTGCCACTAGGTTCCTTTAGCCAAAAGAAGGGAAAAAAGTGTTTCTCAGTATTATCACTTTCTCTTAAGTCTTCCCCGCCCCCCCCCCCCCAGTTTCTCTTAAGTCTTAAGATCTCTCCCACAAATGCAGTAGTTCAGTGTTTAAAATCCATGCCATATTAGTTTTTGCAAAACTGAGTTGAATTCACTGGTCTAGTTAATTGTTCTGTGAGTTTGCTGTTTGATTTAACTCAGGTAACTCAATTTGTGTAATACCCTTCAGATTAGTTACGAGGAATAAAGGAGGTGATGTTTAAGAAAATATTTTCAAAGTTTTAACCCATACAAATGACGGAATCACTTATTTCTTAATCAGGATTTTTACCAAATCAGAATTCAAACTGGCCTTAGATCCTTAAAGTAAAATGTATATGATATTTTAAAGTAATCGTCTCCTTTTTCTTGGCCTGTGCTCTCTACTTCCAATCCACTTCCTTCATTCTCTTTTGCTCCTCTCCCCAACTCCAAAATTTCAATTTGTTTACCTCAAGTTGTGGCCTGCTTTAAGGTACAGACTTTGAGTCCTGTGCTGTAGTAGTTTACTTAGTAAAAGAAATGGAATATTAACAGCTAATAAGCTTACTAAGTACCAGGTAGTATTCTAAGTACCTGCAGTAACTCAAACCTCACCACAACTCTGTCAGATAGGTGCTTTTATTTTTTATTTATTTTGTTTTTGTTTTTGTTTTTAAAGATTTTTAATTTATTTTTTGACAGAGAAAGAGACAGCGAGAGAGGGAACACAAGAAGGGGGAGTAGGAGAGGGGGAAGCAGGCTTCCTGTGGAGCAGGTACCCGATGCGGGGCTCCATCCCAGGACCCTGGGATCATGACCTGAGCCGAAGGCAGATGCTTAACGACTGAGCCACCCAGGGATAGGTGCTTTTATTATCTTAATTTTATAGACCAGGCATCAAGATTTTAGTACAAGTTTATAATTCTATCAAAAAGTTTATGAAAGCAAGCAAAAATAAAACCTAGCTAACATTGTCACTATGGAGATTCACCTCAACCCTGATCAGGACTATTGTGCCAATTTGAAAATAGATGTTTCCCTTTAAAAATGGATACCCCTACAGTTCATTTGTATGTGTGCTGGTGTCCTTTCCTTGAATATTAATTTTATATTAAGCCCTTTGTATCTATTGTATATTTAACACATACATGAATGGTATTAAAGTAACACATTAATAAATTAGCATATGTCAGAAATCATCTTGAGAAACAGAAATATTTTAGTGAATTCAAATGGAAAGAGAAGGCGTAGTCATTGATGTCCAAGCAGGCTTATGTGAGTAAATAACTGCCTGCTGAGAAAAATCCTTTCTTAAAATGATATGTCTTGAGCTTCTCTTGTATTGTTTTAGTCTTATTACTCTGGTGTTTTTAAACTATCTTAATAATGTTTCTTCTATTTTCACCCCTTACTACTGAGCAGTACATTTTAGAAGAGACAGAAAATACAAATGGGCAAAAAGAAACTCCAAAACTCACATGCTTCCTAAAGCCAGTGGAAACTTCCCTGTGGTATAGAGTTAAATGTGTTTGTTTTTTGTAAACAAAATGGTTTCATGTGTGCTATTTTGACTTGCCTTTTTTCTCTTAATATATTGTAAATTTGTTTTCATACATATAATATCAATTTCAGGTGTTACATAGGATTCCATTGCCAGAATTCACTTATTGGGCATTTATAGAGTGTTACCAGCTCTGCTTATTTTTGCAGAGTGGATGAGTAAACTGTTTTAAGATATCTCCTCCCCCCCCCCCCCCTTGGTAATTCTAAAACTCAGTTTCTCAAGATTGCTGAGATGGTTTTATTTCAGATTATTTAAAGTTCTGCTTTTTGTATATGTTTTGCAAAAATAAATATACCAAATCATAGTGTTTTTAATTTTTATTGAGTTTTATTACAAGCAGAGTTTTGTTTTTTCTTTCCCTTCCACTTTAGACAGTTAATCAACTGGCCCATGCCCTTCATATGGACAAAGACTTGAAAGCTGGCTGTCTTGTACATGTATTTTGGCCAAAGGCAAAATGTGCCCTCTTGAGAGATGACCTGGTTTTAGTGGACAGGTAAAATTACATATGAATTGCATTTTCTCCTTGTAAAAGTTTATTTAATAGAATAGTATTGCTTGCACTGTGAATTGTGTAAGACTGATGAATCACAGACCTGTATCCCTGAAACAAATAATACATTATATGTTAATAAAAAAATTAAAAAAAATAGTATTGCTTGCTTTAGCATATAATACATAAAAATTTAAATGTTTAGTTGCTGCTTTGTTCTCATTTGTTAGATTGTTAAGGAGCAGATAAGGTGTTGGTTTATGTTTTTTACTGGTTACATAAAGTGCCAGTTTCTTAGTCTAATTCTATTAGAAATTTCAAGGATAGTGAAACTTTTTTTCCCCTCTAGATTGTAGTTTGGGTAAGTAGCTGGGCATTAGAGATTATCTAATTCTAAATAACGAGGTAGGTAACTGATTAGGTAAATTTTTTTAACTAGTAATACTTTTTTTTTTTTTTTAAGAATTGAAAGAACGCACTTATGCAGTGGGGGAGGGGGGCGGCAGAGGGAGAGAACCTCAAGCAGACTTGGCACTGAGTTTGGAGTCTGATACAGGGCTTGGTCTCCCCACCCTGAGATTACAACCTGAGCTGAAACCAAGAGTCCAGCGCTTAACTGACTGAGCCACCCAGGCACCCTAGTAAAATTTATGTTGAGACCCGTTTCCCAAAATAACTTACTGGACAGTTTACATAGCTTTTCATTGTTCAAGAATTAATTGAATACTTCTGGAATTTTGTTTTGACTCTTCTGATGAGTCTTCATTTATTATGTGTTCTTTTACTACATTGGTGCTAAGTAAAATGATAATGTACATCTGCTAAGCAATGTCCTTAACTAAAAAAGGTAGTTAAATGATTTTTCAAAATTTTGGTATGCTCTTTTGTTTCCTCGGTTAAAATTTCAATGTTGTATGGAAACCGTTTTGGTTTTGGTGATGGGCTTTTAATTTTGCTTTATTTCATGGCCAGACTATGTCCATGACCGCAGCCTCTCATCTTGCCACATTGTCACAGGATACATCAAGCCAGTGTGTAGATAGTTGCACTATAATTTTTATAGTATAGATAGTATATTAAACTTAGGTCTTAGCAGAGGGTGTTTTATTATTTATGCTCATGAGCACTTAAATATTTTCTGAGCTGTACTGGACACAGCTGCTTGCACCTTTGATTTTGGTTATATATTAGCCTGTTTGGTTTTGGTTTTGGTTTTTTTAGTACTTTTCATCCATCCAAAGCATAAGGATTTAAAAGATTAAAATATTGACCATGTTACTTACTTTGTCAAAAATCACAAAGTTATTTATTTTATTTTTTTTAAGATTTTTATTTAGTTATTTGACAGAGAAAGATACAGCAAGAGAGGGAACACAAGCAGGGGGGAGTGGGAGAGGGAGAAGCAGGCTTCCCACCGAGCAGGGAGCCCGATGCGGGGCTCGATCCCAGGACCCTGGGATCGTGACCTGAGCTGAAGGCAGATGCTTAACGACTGAGCCACCCAGGCGCCCCTATTTGTTTTTATTTTAAAAATTTTATTTATTTATTAGAGCATGAGCAGGGGGGAGAGCCGGAGGGAGAGGGAGAAGCAGGCTTCCCACTGAGGGATCTGATGACATGGGGCTCCATCCCAGGACCCTGGGATCGTGACCTGAGCTGAAGACAAACCTTAACTGACTGAGCCACCCAGGCACCCAAGTTTATTTCTTTTTAGTAAATAAACTATTTTTTTTTTTAAGCATTTGTTGTCAATTGGATAGGCTCTGAGATGTCTTTGTCAGCAGAATAAATACTGAAGTTTATAAAACACAGAATCAGCTTGCCACAAGTGCTCTCTTATAGGTGAAAAAGTAAATGTCTTAGGCTTTGTGCTAAAAACTGGTAGAAATCCTGTCCTTTAGACTTCAATTTATAAAAGTTTAAAAAAATGTCTTTCTATAATCAAATTTTCTTTTTAAAAAATATTATAAAATACAGTATTATCCTCCCATTAGTCCAGGTACAGATGTCACTACAGAGCTGGATAGCTGGATTGATAAGTTCTGCTTAGATGCTGATGTCTTCGTTTTGGTTGCAAACTCTGAATCAACACTAATGAACACGGTAGGATTTAATCACATTACTATGTTTGAGTGGTAGGAAATGAGTGTCTATTCTGAAAAGTGAGGGAAATCCAAATCATGGATTAAAAAGAATCAAGGGTGAACAAAGGAGTTTGTATTTCCATGGGACTGGAAAAGCTGATGCTGGTCTTCTTGAGTGTTCCCATTGGGAATCTAGGGTTTGATAGCTCTAGCTTCTAGTAAATCTTTAAGTTCAAGGTGTGACCATGTGTGGTGTTGCCATTGATTGTGATTATTTGCCAGTTTCAGAAGGAATGGGCACCAGAATTGTTAGGCTTTTCATACTTTTAGTCTTGTCAACCTTTCACAGCTTTACATGTGTACACTCTAGGTTCCAGCTTACCTGTGTACGTTCTACGCCGCTGTCAAACCTAATAGATTAGATTATTTATCCAGGATGTCTAGAGCCAGACTCATCCCACATAAACTCCAGAGTTTATAGATATCTAATATCCAAAACTATGGTATGATTTTTTAAAACTGTTATTCCTCAAAAGCATATTAGTGGCCAAGCACCATTATAACCTAGATGTTACCAGCAAAGACCTCTGTTCTGCCACTGCTACTCGTTTTTGTATAACCTGATCTATATCACGTGGACCAGGCTGCTGTGACAACATGGACAGTTGTTTATAATCTCATGATATGAGAACTGATTAATGTTTTAAATCTTTTTTAGAACAACCTCATTATTTGGATACTGATAAACAAGCTTTGATGTACATTCTGACTTCTATGTCTTTGTTTATGCTATTCTTTGCCCACAATTCTTCCCCCGCTCCCAGCTTCTTATTTTTCAGAAAGCCATTATCAGTACTTTTAAGCACATCTGTATCACCATTCCCTTCTTTATGGAGTTTTTCCTAATTCCAACTAGATATGGTGTCTCTTTCCTTTGAATAAGCATAGCATGTATTTATAGCATTTAAGGCACATACCTTTCTCTGTTGGTTATTATGATGTACATAGGTCTTACACTGTTATTAATTTACTTAGTCTAAATCTTTAGAAAGATTTGAGGTAGCTTTTTGAAAATATGGACTATAATATCCAATATCGATTGTGTTCTGCACAATAGTAGAGACATAAATATTTGTTAAATTGAATTTCAGAAAAGACTCATGGCAGGAGCAGGAAAATCTTCAGTTTTGCCTTCTTATAATTTAATTTTCTCATCTTTGAGAAGTGTAACGTTCAGTGCTTTGGGATCCTTTATCAATGGGTATTAATCACTGTTGTCTAAATGGTTCAAACTTTTAGATTAGAGCTTCAACTATAAATGTAAATATAAAATAGCTGTTAAAAGTGAACATACTCTTGGGTATTTGATGTTTTTTAGGAAAAGCAGTTTTTTCACAAGGTAAATGAGCGACTTTCCAAGCCTAATATTTTCATTTTGAATAATCGTTGGGATGCCTCTGCATCAGAGCCAGAATATATGGAAGACGTAAGTTATTTTTTCTTTTAAGTTGTGAAATATAGTCATGTACGTTATTATCTGAGAAAACAGTATACCTTATAGAATAGAACGTCCTAAGTAGCTGTTCTTTTACTTGAGAAAAGGCTTATGTGATACAGACCAGAATATTAAGCTACTTTGGAGGAAAATTGTTATAGAAGTACTATATCATCATTTTAGATATTGAAACTCTGTTTTGTTAAGTGTTTTATTGAAGTGTAACATAACAGAAAAGTGTGCAGATCCTAAGTGTCCAGCTCAGTGAATTTTACAAATTGAACACACCTGTGTCAGGATGCAGCTCAAGAAGCAGAACATCCCCAGCACCCTCTTCCAGTCTCTGTCCTCCCTCACAAGAATGAGCACTTACATGACTTCTAACACCTTTGATTATTTTTTTTGGTTGTTCAACTTTATGTAGTGGAATCATACAGTATCTACTTTTGTGTCACGTTTCTTTTACTCAGCATTACATTTGTGATATGCATCCATACTCTTGTGCAGAGTTGAAGTGCATTGTCATTACTGTATAATATTTCAGCCTTCGAATAACTACATTTAATTTATTCATTCTGCTAGTGATGGGCATTTGGGTAGATTTCCTATATTTAGCTGTTATGAGTAGTGCTGCTGTACATATTCTTACATATGTCTCTTTGATGCACATAGGTATGTGTTTCTGTTGGGTATGGTTCTCAACCTGAGGGGTTGGGCAGTTTTGATCTCCAGGGAATATTTGGCCATGTCTGAAGATATTTTTGATTGTCACAGCTCTGGAGTGTGCTACTGGCATCTGTTGGGTAGAGGCTCAGAGCTGTTAAAAGTCTCATAACAGAACAGCCCTCCCAACCAAAGATTTATCTGACTCAAAATGTCAGTACTGCAGAGATCAGTAATCTGTGAGTATATATCTAGGAGTAGAATTGCTGGATTATAGGTAGAGAATATGCTGTTTCAGTAAACACAGCCCAAGAGTTTTCTAAAGTGCTTGTACCACTTTATACTCCCAAGCAGATTAAGAGTTCCAAGTGATTTATATATCCTTACCAACACTTGATATTTTTGGTTGTTTTAAATTTTAGTCATGCTGGTGGTTTTAGAAACTTTTTTTTTTTTAAGATTTTATTTATTTGTCAGAGAGAGAGGGAGAGTGAGAGCAAGCACAAGCAGAGGGAGTGACAGGCAGAGGGAGAAGCAGGCTCCTGCCGAGCAAGGAGCCCGATGTGTGACTTGATTCCAGGACTCTGGGAACATGACCTGAGCCGAAGGCAGAAGAAGCTTAACCATCTGAGCCACCCAGGCGTCCCTAGAAACTTCTTTTTAAAAAGAATAGAGTAGGGCACCTGGGTGGCTCAGTCGGTTAAGTGTCTGCCTTCGGCTCAGGTCATGTTCCCAGGGTCCTGGGATTGAGCCCCACATCGGGCTCCATGCTCTGTGGGAAGCCTGCTTCTCCCTCTCCCATTCCCCCTGCTTGTATTCCCTCTCTCACTGTGTCTCTCTCTGTCAAATAAATAAATAAATCTTTTTAAAAAAAATTGAGAAGAATAGAGTATCTGGAATTTGGTCTGTGATCTATAAAAAATATTTAATTTGCCTGATTAATTTCTTTTTCTGATTTTGATCATAGTTTTTCTTTACAAAAAAAATTAAAATTTACACTATCCTATCACTGTTTACATGTTAGGTTATTTGCTTTCATTCTTTCCCCCACCCCCAAAATTGGAATTTTGTTTCATATGAAGTTTTATATCCTGAAGTCTTAAGATAGAGATCTGTTATCATAGCCACAATCCTAGAGGCTAGTACTAAACCCTAACTAGTTTCACCCTTAGTCCTATTTTTTTTTTTAATTTTTGTATTTTTAAAGTTTGAAGTAATCTGTACACCCTACATGGGGCTCAAACTCACAACCCCAAGATTGAGTCACATACTGTACTGACTGAGCCAGCCAGGTGCCCCTCTTAGTTCTAATTTTAATACCTAAGTGCTAATCTTAAACCTAACATTGCAACCCTAATCCCTAGCTAATGCATTCTCCCCAACTTTAATTCTCAGTGCTTTAAGAAAAATAGACATTTATGTCCTGATTTCACAATAAAAAAAGCTTAATTATAGCAAATTAATTGTAGCATTTATTTTCTGGTATCAAAGATATTAATAGCTTCATTGTAAGAAAATTTGGAAAATAAGCATAAGAAATAAAAATGCTACCTGGTTTGTGGTTGTTGCCTGCATGCCACCTGTTAATTTTCAGAGATATATATACACATTTCTTTTTTGTAGTATAGTCATGTATGTCAATAACACAGAAATAAGAACCTTTCCCATGGCAGTAAGTACTAATATTTGTCTACAATATGTTGGAAAATGGCTGCATAGTATTTGGTGGCCCATCAGAATTTTAAATGGTCAAAGAAGGATCATTACTTTAAGAGAAAGTATTCTGTCTATTTATTAGAATTTTTAGATTTGTTAAGTAATATGGGAGCTATTACTTATTATAATATCACTATAAATGGAGTTTAGTATAGACCGATAGCTGTCAGTTACATTTGTTTAATTACTAGAATTACTTCAATACCCTGTTTTCTCTAGGTACGCAGACAGCACATGGAAAGATGTCTACATTTCTTGGTGGAGGAGCTTAAAGTTGTGGATCCTTTAGAGGCACAGAATCGTATTTTCTTTGTTTCTGCAAAGGAAGTTCTTAGTGCTAGAAAGCACAAAGCACAGGGGATGCCAGAAGGTGGTATGTATTATTATAGATTGTCTTTCGAAATACAAGTATAGTTATAGAAATAACATGCTAGAAATCTTACCTTGCTGTATCCTAGGTTTTAAACTCTTCACGTAAATATTATAGGTGGGGCACTTGCTGAAGGATTCCAGGCAAGATTACAGGAGTTTCAGAATTTTGAACAAATCTTCGAGGTAGGAATTTTGTGAATGTATTCACTAATATAAAACCCTAACATTGGTTGGAGAATGATCATAATCTTCTGTTTCCACTATTTATCTTTGTCAAATAACCTTTGCTTGCTGTTATTTAGTATAGTTACTGCTACAGCAAGTGAAGCAAGTTTGAAGAAAGGAAGTCCCTGCAAAATGGATGATCCGTAAGAATTGAGAATTAAAGATTGTAATTTCTTATTTTTTCTTATGTAGTTGTATTTAAATGGGAAACTGTTTTTCTGATATTGCATGTGTTGTGCAATGAGTGAAATTCTCTTTATTCAGTAATTTGAGGCAAGATTAAATAAATGTAATTGCTGTTGGAATGGGTAATGAGCAAAGTGAAGATTATCTTTTTCTTTTGTACCATACTGTTGATAGATATAGAATGTAGTTAATGTCATTTGACAAAAGTTTATTACATTTTAAACTGTGTTGTCACCTATTTATTCTCCACATTTTATGTCAAATGTCCTAAATGAAAGAATACAAAGATAATTATGATACAGGGTATCCTATAGTTTAGGAATCTGGTAGGAACTACTGGCGCACATGAATAGCTAATGTATTTGCAGCATTGGGAAGGAAGGATTCTTCCTTGTATTTTGGTGTAGGCATTTTATTCAGAGACATTAAAACATCCTACATTTGAGTGAAAAGTTCTTTAGATGTTAATTTCCAAACTCTTATTTAGCCCTATTTAATCTAGCTCTGCTTAGATTGATAGCCCCTTTTCACCCATGAATGAACACGAACACTTCAGAACTTAAAAAAACTTCTTTCTGTAATTATTCTTCCTTTAAGTCGTAACAGCTTTAATAGTAAGGACATGAATGTTGAATGTACTTGGCAGAATTTTTTAAATTAAACATTTGCTATCTCCCATCTTTAATTTGGTGAGTTGGAGATAGACTATTATGTAGATGAAAACATAAAGAAGGAAAGCCCACTAGTGGCTATCTTGGTAAGATCTCTCTAAAGTCAGAGGCCCCTGGGATATTAGCATATGTTGTCCCAAGCTAAACCATAGATTACATGAAGGCCCAGTCACTCAGAGACCATTGTTTATATTCTTTCCTTTTTGCTTTCACAAGATTCAGTGCTCTCCTTACTCTTTCTCAGTTATTTCATCCATGGGGAAAATATTGGGGAGAGGATGTATTGTTCTGTCTCCCTTTGTCTTATTTATTGACATTTTCTTTCTTTCCTTCTTTCTTTGTGTGTTAGATATTTGTCATTGATTTCTCCTACCAAATCATATTGTTCTCTTACGCATTTATAACCTCTTTCATATTGGTTCCTGCTACCCAGACAGAATATCTCCTTGAAGAAGTGGGAATGAGAAGAGTAAAAGCTGTGCTGTAGAGCACTGGTTCCTAAACCTTGGCTGATCATAAGAATCACATGAGGTGCTTTAGAGAACTGCAGACTCCTGAATTATCCCAGAGACCGATCGAGTGGGGCTGGGATGGACCTAGGAATCCGCATATATTCAAAGCTTCCCAAGTGATGGCAATAATCAGGCAGACCTAGGAATTACCGTTTTTTAATGTTTTTAGAAGAAACTTGGCAGTTTTTTATTGTAATAGTTCATTTGGGAATCTAAAAATTATGTATGGAAAAAACTATGTGCAAGAGCTTTTACATAAAGTTGTGGAGAATGTCAGACCTTAGAGTTTGAAATGTTTGTTCAATTAAAAGTATGATAGATTTAATATGAGAATCAGCTAGAAATTATTCGAACTTATCTAAAAAAATAATCAGATGGGCAAAAAGTCTTGTCTTGGTGGCCAAAGCATTTTTTGATGATTACATTGACAACTCTTCAACTTTTTTTCCAGAGTAAAATGTATATAATATAAGGTTATATTATAACCTTAATTGGATTTGCCAGTGATTTAACTACTCTGCTTTATCTTCCAAAGACCTAGCCCCAGCCTTTGGTTAATTTTTCCATTCATAAATAGCATTTTTTGGTTTTTATTCATTAAATTCTATGTTAATCTTTAAACATAGTTTCTTCTCCTTTTTTTTATACCTTTTTTTAAGTGGAATTGTCTTGCTTTTTATTCTTTAGGAAAGAATTTAGGTCTGTGAATTTGTGATGTAACTTTGGACATACACCATAGGTTTCGGTATCCAGTTTAGTTTTCATTGTCTTTAATAGTTTTTAATTGTAGTTGTTGGCATTTTCTATTCAATACAGGAGTTGTTAAGAATCAGATGTTTTGGGGGCGCTTGGGTGGCTCAGTTAGCTAAGCGGCTGCCTTCGGCTCAGGTCATGATCCCAGGGTGCTGGGATCGAGCCCCGCGTCGGGCTCCCTGCTCAGCAAGAGCCTGCTTCTCCCTCTCCCTCTGCCTGCCTCTCTGCGTACTTGTGCTCTCTCTGTCTGTCAAATAAATAAATAAAATCTTAAAAAAAAAAAAAGTTAAAAAAAGAATCAGATGTTTTGATTCTTTTCATCCAACTTTTGGTTATTTATTTCTTGGTTTCTTTGCATTGTGATCACAGAATGTGTCCTTTATATACATTTTCTCTTTGTTTTTAGAATTCACCTTTTTTTTTTTGAGTCTTAGAAAATGATTTTTGTGAAAAGAAAGTACCAAGTCTTTCATTTTTAGCGGTCTGATCTTTGCCATAGACTTTTTGGGTTTCATTTGGTTCTTATGAGCAAAACAGTACAGGAACGTTTGGAGTACCAAGTTTAAATAATGCTTGAAAATTAAATCTGTTAAAATCAATCAAGAAAATCAGTGTTAATTCTGTCAATATGTTTCTTACTGTTTTAAACCTGTGTTTGAACAAGTGTATATTCTAAAGATAATTTAGAAATCTGAATATCTTTGCTCAAATATTTGGCAATTAACTGTTTTTAATTTGATTATAAGATGGAAAACAGGTATAAAATAATTCTACTCTAAAATGTCAGTGAATTTGTTGTACAGGACATAAGTTTTAAGATAGTCTATAGGATAATCGGACAAGATGGCATTTAAAATGGTTTGGTGTAGTATTTTAACCTTCTCCTTGGAAAATTAGAGTTCCTGATAAAGTAAGTCTGGAAACTGCTGCTCACTATGTATGTTCTCTATGGGGATTCATAAGCATATTAGTGTAGTGAGGGTTCTGAGACATAATTCAATTTAAAAAAACCTGTATTTAAATTAACATTTCCCACAACTCAGAATAGAGTATTTCTTTTGCAGGTTGACTTGATATTTTTGTGATCAGTGGGAACATCAGTGTGGGATACTTCCTAAGTAGAAGAAGATTGCTTATTCTCTTTATACTTATTCATGACATGATTGTATATTTTTAAATAAGGAATGACTTTTATATTGCCTAATAACTTTTGAAAATATTTTCTTTCTGGTCTAGCTCTAATACTGTGCTGTTATCTATAAATTTTGGGTCTTCATTGCTGATATCTAGATCTGCTTCATCGAGGAACATAGGATTTCTTTTAACCTTTTTTTCTTTTAAATTTTCATGGTTTTATTATTTTTATGGAGGTTAATTTGTCAGTTTATGAGATACAGTTATTTAAAGAAAATCAAAGCTTTGTTTTGGTTGTTAAAAATAAGCAGTTTATACTTTAACTGTTTAATATTGTGTAGTTATTGGTGGTTTTTCTGTAGGCACAAATAGAATGGGGAATACAGTAACTTCCTACAACTAATCTCTTCAGGATTAGTGATGTTGAGTGATGTATAAATAAGTTTAACCATGAACAAAAGTTAGGCTATACAGTGAAAGAAAGTAATGGGCTGGAGTTAAGGCTTTATAAATTGTTAAGTAAATGAATTACCCTCACATGTCCTATAGCTAAAGAAGTGAGTCGGTTTTATTTTTCATACCTCAAAGTACTGAAGAGGACAGCTAAAATGTCAAAAGAATTAAAAGTTTTTTCTATCTGAATTGAACAGGTAATCATTTTAGAGATGTGAAGGCTCTAGGTTATAAATAGTGTATTGAATGAATGTAACATACTAATGATTTCAGTATAACAAATACTATAGTGTAAGTGAATACCTTTTAAACTTGAAAGCCATTTATTGTGGCGAAGGATAGTTACCACAATTTATACTGGTTACAATAAAAAAGAGGTTCAAGAAGATGAATTCGTGGAAATCATGGAGAGTTGGGGTATATCCCTAATTTTTAAAAATTCATCACAGCAAATAAATGTGGCTTCCTACAAAACACCTATTGTAGTTATTGCTGCTTTGACCCAGACAAGCATTTCTTGATTGTTCGAAGACCAGATGGCCTTCCTCTGTAAACACTTGGTAGTTGTTTTTAGATGTTATGTCAATGCAGAATTTAACTTTCTATGAAGTAAGAATGAAAGGACAGTTGTAACGTAATAATTTTGTGAGCTTTCAATGATGAATTCACAGTAAATATTTTAAATAACAAGTAGTATGCACATGTATTGAAATTGAAACAAATTTTATAGTATAAATGTATCCATTACTATATGTGATGCATTCTAATATATTCTCTTCTATTTAAAAAAAAACAAAACAAAACACTGGTTGTGAAACCTGATTTGTATAGCTGTGAATGGTTTATGAGCTATAATTAGCTTGAAGGTGAAACAAATGAGATAGGGCATCATTCGAACTGTATGCACAAACTATAGAGCAAGGACAGTAACAGGATTATCTTTGAAATAGCTGTAGATATTTTTCTAAAAATATCCTATAGGTTGTTGCTTAAGAGTATTTTTCAAGTTCAAATATTAATGACTTTGTGTGAATCCTGTCATTCAACTAATTTCTTAAATTGTGGAATTCTAATTCATAACTCAGTTAAGAACTTCATTAGGTATTGTAAGCATGAGAAAAATCAAGACAGACTAGGAGTAGATTAAAGGCAATCCCGATAAAATTGGTGATTTTAATGGAGAAAGCTTTAACATTGACAACGGTACCCTGCTTATTTATTCATTTATTTTTAAAAATATAGTCAAAAAACCATTGCACATTACTGTGTAAAATTACACAAAGATGATATGAACTTGCTGTTAATGCCCTTTTTACTTTTGATTTCTTGTAGGTTTTTTAACCTTTGTTATTTTAAGTTCTGTTTATCATGCATTTATTTTCTGCTCTTATTTATGTTTTGGTTATCATTACAAACAGCAAGTTTTTGTGTTTAAATTCCTGAAAATGTTGGGATGGAATTACAGTAATGTGTTATGGCTTGGGCCCTCGCAGGAGTGTATCTCGCAGTCAGCAGTGAAAACAAAGTTTGAACAGCACACTATCAGAGCTAAACAGATACTAGATACTGTGAAAAACATAATGGATTCAGTAAACGTGGCAGCAGCAGAGAAAAGGTATGAATTCATTTTATTGCAAAATAAAAATGTCAGTTCGTGTCAGTATAAATTCCTTAGACTAAGGTCTTAAATTGTTATATTTTAAATACTTACGCACTAAAGTCAGCAACCTACTTGCATGTTTTTAAATGAATATTTGAAATTATAAATATTCTACAACCTTAAATACATCATTTACATTTCCCGGAACTCAGTATTCTCATGAGCTATGATTTTAACATGCTTCATAGTTTTAAAATATCTTTAAAGCAGTGGAAGGACTATTCTTCAAGTGGAATTTTTTGAAGAAGTCCATAAAGGAGGTGGCCCTCTTTTTTGTTTCATTCAACCTATGACCCATTTTTCATATATTTATACATTGGTACCTTGAAATCTCTTTTGATGCCAGTTGTGGGTTTTTATCAACTGGTAAGCAAACAAGGTGATACTACCTGCCAGCCAGAAAGTCAGTTTGGTAAGCACTACCCTATATGTCCTTGTACTGCGCTGTTATTCCATTTATTACCTTATAAAGATGAAAGTAAATACATGAAATTGCTAACATTGAAGAAAAGGGTAGTTCTCACAAACTTGGTGCACTTAAAACAAAGTTGTGGATATTATTAGACGTGACACACGTAATGATGTTAAGCCTTAATTGAACCATTAGTGGGCTTAAGCCAATCAAGGGAAAGATACAAAGCATCAGAGATTGAGGACATTAAATTGGGAATTTTAAATGCATTTGATCTTACGGGGAACAAATACACCTAAATCTATTGCCTAATTTTGACACTTTTGCTGGAATGCATTATGTATAAAATTAGAGAATTTGTAATATATGAAACACAAGAGTGAGAACTCAGAGTCTGATCTCAGACCCTGTGCACTGTTTCTCTATGAGATTGTGGTGTCGTTTATACCTCTTCCAGCTCGGTTGCTTTATCATCGTAGTCAAAGTGAGTATTTGGTCCACAGGTTGACCTTAATATTACTGACTTGAAAAATACAGGACATTGAACTAAACATAGCACAAAGAAGATGTGACTTGAGGATGGTTTGTATAATCATGTCTTTGGAACTCTCTTAGCTAAAGATAATTTAAAAGAATCTCAGGTCTTTGTTTTCCTATATCCTGTAGTGGTTGACAAATTTTCTGTAAAAGCTAGATGGTAAATACTTTAGGTTTTGTGGGCTGTACTTTCTCTTTTGCAACTACTCTGTTCTGCAGTTTTAGGGCAAAGACAGCCAGCCATAGAGATGATAGGCATATGAATGGTCATGGAAACTGTAACAAAAAATAACAGCTGGCTGGATTTGGCTTTTTATTAAATGAAGTCAGTGTTTTTATTGTGACTGTTCATATCTGTGTTTGGAGAATCCTTATTCTTTGTGGGATTCAGATGCCACATGTGCAGAGAGACAAAGTAGTTTATATACAGTCATCTAGGAAATATTTTATAAATGAAATATTATTTGAATCCTTTTAGATGTTGAAATACAAGATTCATTTTCCTTACGTATCATGCTAACAGCTGGTTCATTACATAAGTGAATGCCCTAGCTTAATTGCTTTGGGACTTTAATGTATCCTGAGAATTAATTACTCTGCATACTACAATAGGGTTTATTCAATGGAAGAGAGGGAAGATCAAATTGATAGACTGGACTTTATCCGAAACCAGATGAACCTTTTAACACTGGATGTTAAGAAAAAAATCAGGGCGGTTACAGAAGAGGTGGCAAACAAGGTGGGTTGGTGACTTTATGATTAAAATTTCTGGGAATGGAGAGACTGGCTCAGTCAGTAGAGAATGCCACTCTTGATCTTGGGGTTGTGAGTTCGAGCCCTATATTGGGTGTAGGATTACTTAAAAATAAAATCTTTAAATAAATTTCTGGAAATGAAAATATTTTTGATAATCCTAAAAACGTTATCCCTGTTACCCTAAAGGCACATTCTGTTAAGTTTTTTACAATTTGGTTGAGTAGGTGCTAATCTTGTTTAATTTTTTTAACTTCATATTTTCAGGTTTCCTGTGCAATGACAGATGAAATTTGTCGACTGTCTGTTTTGGTTGATGAATTTTGTTCTGAGTTTCATCCTACTCCAAGTGTATTGAAAGTATATAAAAATGTAAGTTAAATTGTTGTTAAAGAGAGTTACTCAGTTTTTCTCACCTTATTCTACATTTTTATTTAGTGGATTAGCCATTTTAGTGTCTTCATGGCAATCAATACATGATTGAACTCATATCTCCTGTGCACACTTGTAATAAATGTAAACTATCTTGTATATAAAGTACACAACAACATTATCCTCTTAGAATAAGATCATTTACTATACTTTTTAAGCTTTCGTAAAATTTGTACATGTTCTAGAGAAAAAATAATGGGCCCATGTACCATGTTAACAGGAGTTAAATAAGCACATTGAAGATGGTATGGGAAGAAATTTGGCCGATCGGTGCACCAATGAAGTCAATGCTTCAATGCTTCAGTCCCAGCAAGAAATTATTGGTAATGTGTATGTCTACAAGTTCATGTGTGGTTTTTTTATTCATTTTGTTGGGAAAGGATTTATTTTCCTTTAGGTGTTTTATAAAATGTATAACATTATTTACTATTGTTTCTTAAATATCATAATTTTGTTTTGTCTAGAAAATTTGAAGCCATTACTTCCAACTGGTATACAGAATAAACTTCATACACTGATTCCTTGCAAGAAATTTGATCTCAGCTATGACCTAAATTGCCACAAGTTATGTTCAGATTTTCAAGAGGATATTGTATTTCGTTTTTCCCTGGGCTGGTCTTCCCTTGTGCATCGTTTCTTGGGCCCAGTGAATGCTCAGAGGGTGCTGCTAGGATTATCAGAACCCGTCTTCCAGGTATCTTTTTTTTTTTTTTTTTGAGCTTTTTATTTTGTTATTGCTCCTACTACACAGTTATGGATCTTTGATTTTACCAGTTGAGATTCTTTTTTATTTTGCTTATGTGATTTCTCTAATAGACCTAGTTGTGTCCAATTTGCATATTTATGAGCTAATATCTATCACATAGAACCATTTCTGAATTAGGTATACAATGCAAAGGGAAAGGCAGTTCCAGCGTTTTCATTCAGTATTGTTGGAGGTGGTTGTACATTCATTTTTGAAATGGTTTTTATTCCTTAAAAGTTTTTGTTTTCAAATAGAATTGAAGTTTTGACTTCAACTAAATTAGAGTAAATGCAAGCATTTAGAAAAAACTTGAATTTTCATCAATTCAGTACTTTTTCAGAAAATTTGTGGAGTTGTAAAACCATCACCACAATCCAGTTTTAGAACCTGTCACCCTAGGGCACCTGGGTGGATCAGTTGTTAAGTGGCTGCCTTCGGCTCAGGTCATGATCCCAGGGTCCTGGGATCAAGCCCAACATCGGGCTCCCTGCTCGGTGGGAAGTCTGCTTCTCCCACTCCCCCTACTTGCGTTCCTTCTCTCGCTGTCTCTATGTCGAAAAATAAAAATAAAATCTTAAAAAAAAAAAAAAAGATTTAGAAAAAAAGAACCTGTCACCCCAAAATGGTACCCTTGTGCCCATTTGCAAGTAATCATCATTCCCACCTCCAGCCCTATTGCTGCTAGTCAGCTTCCTGTAACTATCGTATTTTGGCCTTTCTGGACATTTCCTATAAATGGAATAATAAAAAATAAGGCCATCTGTGACTGGGGCATCTTTCACTTAGCATAGTATTTTCAAGGCTCATCACCATGGTACATGAATGTTGTAGCATTTATCAGTACTCCTTTTTTTATAGGTGAATAATATTCCATTATAGATATCACACATTTTATTCAGTTGATGGACACTTGAGTTGTTTGTACTTTTTGGCAATTATGAATAATGCTGCTATGAACACTCATGTACTATTTTTATGTGGACATCTGTTTTCATTTCTCTTGAGTATATACCTAGGAATGAAATTGCTGGGCCATGCGGTAACTCCATGTTTAACTTTCTGAGGAACTGCCAAACTGTTTTCCAAAGCAGCTACACCATTTTACATTCCCACCAGCAGTATATTAAGGTTCTGTTTCTCAACATTCTCATCAAGACTTGTTATTGTCTGTCTTTTTTATTTAGTGGATGTGAAGGGATATCTCATATAGTTTCAGTTTGTGTTTCCCTAACGACTAATTATTTTGAACATCTTTTCATGTGCTTGTATTGGCCATTCTTATATCTTGTGAAATGTCTATTCAGGATCATTTGCCCATTTTTAATTGTATTATTTGGCTTCTTATTGTAGGAGTTCTTTATATATTCTCTAGATACAAGTCCTTTGTCAGATACATGATTTCCAAGTACCTTTTTCTAGTCTGTGGCTTATCTTTTAATTTTTACACAGTGTATTTTGAAGTGTAGAAGATTTTAATTTCTAAGTAATTTAAAAAAATACATTTTTTTAAGGATGTGTCTTTGGTGTGAGAATTTTAAAATACAGCTTTAATTCCTCTTGAGAGTTGAGGGCCTACTGTTACAGGTAGAATCATATAGTATGAAAATTCATCATCATCATGGTATCATTGGTTCAGTATTGATCATAGAAAATAATTTTCAGACCATTTTTATTTTCTTCATATATTTATGGTAAACTCATTGGAGTCATTCTCTTTATAGATTTACTACTGTAATTATACAAGAAATACAATAGAACTTTATGAATGTAACTATTCCATTTGTAGTTGTTTAATTGTAATAATCCTTTTTTCCCCAACCTTATCAGCTCCCCAGATCTTTAGCCTCTACTCCCACTGCTCCAACCAATCCAGCAACACCAGACAATGCATCACAGGAAGAACTCATGGTTACCTTAATAACAGGATTAGCTTCTCTCACATCTAGAACTTCTATGGGCATCATCGTTGTTGGAGGAGTGGTAAGAAGTCCATTTTAGTATAATTAAAATTGGAATTTTTGCAAAGCTGTCTGCTAGATCACAAAAAGAAAGGTATATTTACGTTTATTTCCAGGATACTGTATAAAATGACATGAAAAGTTGTTGGTTAAAATTAGTGAATAAAGATGAGTTTCACAGGTCTAATATTAAGTTTTTAAAAATACAAATTTATTTATTTTAAAATTGAAATATAATTAACAACATAACATTGTATTCTAGGCACATAAGATAATGATTTGATATACATATATTGCAGAATGATTACCACAGTATACATTTTTAACAAATACTTTTTTTTCCTACTTTTTTGTTGTTTTTATTATGCATTACATTAATACACTGCATAACCTTCTAGAAGGGGTAGATGAGTATGACTGAGTTATTTTTCATCAATCAGGAAAATGCTTCCTTAATCGATATTCTCCAAACCCTTTGACACATAGTAACGATTAACTCCAGAGACCCACCTGTCTCTTTGCATCAAACTCCACTGATACGGGTAATAGGCAGCCCTTTTTTCTTTGCCCCCGTTACTGAACCTGTGGATGTGCGCCTTGGCTATGCCGGGGATGACCAAGCACACGGCCATGACGCCGATCCCGGGCAGGATCTCGAACGACATCACAGCACGGTTGCCAGAGCCCAACAAATACTTCTTTAGGGAAAAAAAATACCACCAACCATCTAGTCCTTAAAACAATGCTTCCTGTTTTCACTTCATAGCACATAAAGAAATGATATTTGTACTTTAGAGTAACAAGAATGATTCAAATCCCTTATGAATACCAAAGGGATCTGCCTGAAAGTATTAAACATTATTTTTTAGTAGTTCTTCTTAACTGTTAAAGTTTTTTTTTGACATCATTAACAACATAGGCCTTACTTGTTTTGGTTTTTAAAATCTCTGACCTAAAAAAAATACACATCCCTTTTTGAGATACATTATATCAACTTAGCAAATGTCTGGCAGGTTATAAAAATTCTTGCCTGATAGTTATGTACTGCTCCTTTTTCATCTTGATTGATTTCCACTTCAGATTTTCTCACAGAGAAGGAAATACATTTTTTTAAAATATGGATTTGAGTCAAAGATCTGTAGGGAGCTGATGAGTTTGTTAAAATGCCTTAACGTACAATCTCCCTAGTGGTGATAGTCTTTCTCTAAGTAATCTGTGAATTTATCCTACAGATTTGGAAAACTGTAGGGTGGAAACTCGTATCTGTTTCACTAAGTATGTATGGAGCTTTGTATCTTTATGAGAGGCTAACGTGGACCACGCGTGCCAAGGAGAGAGCCTTTAAACAGCAGTTTGTGAACTATGCAACTGAAAAACTGCAGATGATTGTTAGCTTCACCAGTGCAAACTGTAGCCATCAAGTACAACAGTAAGTTGAAAGATGTGTCTTTATTTTTTGTTTTTAAGGATTATTGATGTATGACATGTGTAAAAAATGCATAAACAAGAGTATAGCTCAAAAGAATTATCACAGTGTGAACACATTCTGTAATCACCACCAAGGTGAAAAAACAGAATGATATCAAACAAGTGGGCTCAAAAATGTGTGATGGTGAGTGTAATTTATTTTTACTGTCACAGCCCAGATTTACAAGTTTAAATTTTGTTGTTGTTGTTTGAGAAAGAGAGCTTGCGAGCAGGAGCCAGGGGTAGGGGCAGAGGAAGAGGGAGAAGCAGACTCCCCGCTGAGCAGGGAGCCCGACACGGGGCTTGATCCCGGGACCCTGGGATCATGACCTGAGCCGAAGGCAGACCCTTAACGACTGAGCCACCCAGGCGCCCTGAGGCTCTAAAATTTTAAATCATGAAGGATAGTGGGTCAAAAAAGACTTCCCACAGGAAGAGTAGCCTAATGAGTTTTAAATGTGTGGAATAGGAAGATGTAGGCAGAGGAAACACCCCAAACCAAAAGAAAGAAAATAGTGGGGAAAGAAATGTGTTTGGAAACATGAGAATATTTCAGTGTGGTAGATGTGTATATGAGGGGGGTACATTCGAATATAAACCTAATACTAGGACAGGAGCTTGGATATTTGGGAGTCCTGGGAGTGATGTCTTTGACATTTAGCTCTAGAACAAGTAACTGCAGTGGTGTGGTGTATTGAATGGTTTAGGCTAAGGAGACAAGAATTGCAGGGAGATTAAACTTTCAGACACAAGATCAAAGCCTGTACTGACATAGTTAGAGCTGCAGAGAATGGAAACAATGAGGGCACAGATTGGAGGATATTTGCCAAATATTTATTGAGCTCCTGTCTTACACAGTAGGTTTTATTTATATTAAGATCTTTTCTCTAGTGGAGGTACCTAGACCTCCAAAAGAAATCAGCTGAGGTTACATATGTAAAAACAAAGTTAATGAAGCTTTTCATTCACTTGATCATTTGTTAATTGCCTACCGTGTGCTAATAACTATGCTAGAGATGGTTGTAGAAATATAGATAACTAGATCTCTTTCTTAGAAGACTTTACATCCTTATGGAGGCAGCCTTGAATAATTACTCAGTTAAAATAATACTAGCTAAATGTTGATTTAATGAAATATGAAAATAATGAAAGATGCTTAATTTGTCTAATATTGATATATGGTTGAATGGGTTGAGAATGGAGAGGAAAAAAGACCGTGGGAAATATGAATATACACAGAATAGTTGCAGAGAAAAATAAGTCAGTTAATCATATTCCAGAGGTACACACATACTAGGCATGCTCCCAGTTGCAAAAATAACATGTTTGCCAAAGCTACCATATTAACTGGCACACAAATTAAGTATAACCCTTTGGTTGTAGAAACATGGTTCAGTATTGCTATGATTTAAAGTATTTTTTTGTCTAAGTCACATAAGCTCATGAAATTTTTTTGCCTGTTCTCAGTAATTGTTATTTCTGTAGACAAGGGACGAGTGAGGCTTATTGTGCTTCTGAAGAAATACACCCATCTCATGCCTTTTTATAGCTTATTTATATTCACAACCATATATTAGAGGTTGATACTGCCTGTTGAGCATTTGTCTTGAGGCCAGATGAAATTAAGCCTACAAGTGCCATACCCTCCCTCATAACATTCTTAACAGTGTTCTTTGATATCTTATGTTTTAGGTATATTTTAAACTTGCAATCTTTCTATATAAGCTTTAAATTAAAGCTTCGTTCATTTTAAAAGACATTCATGACTGCTGAAAAAATCATTTTTTATTTTAAGGGAAATGGCAACCACTTTTGCTCGCCTATGCCAACAAGTTGATATTACACAAAGACATCTGGAAGAAGAAATTGCTAGATTATCCAAAGAAATAGATCAGCTGGAGAAAATACAAAACAGTTCAAAGTTCTTAAGGTATTTGAACCTTTTTTCCCAATAATACAAACATTTATTGGTCTAATTACCTGAATATAATTATGTAAAATTACTAGTGAATTTGTATTAAAACTTTCTACATTGGCTTAAATTATTATTGTCCATATTCCATATGCCTTCCATTTTCAGTGAAACCTAATTTCAACAAGAAAAAGCAAATCTAAAAAGATTAAAAGGAATTTTTTAGATCTTTATCTAAAACTTTAAGCCATACTAGTCCCCATTCAGAGCAGAAGTTTTGTAATTAAAAGTGCAAGGTTTTTGTTTTTGTTTTTTTAAGATTTATTTTAGAGAGTGGGTGCGTGCTTGCACACTTGTACCACCTGTGTGAGTTGGGGGGTGGGGCGGAGGGAAAGAATCTTCAAGCAGACTCTCTGCTGAGCCAGGAGCCTGATGCGGGGCTCAGTCCCAGGACCCATGAGCTCATGACCTGAGCCAAAACCAAGAGCTGGACACTCAACTGACCGAGCCACCCAGGCGCCCCCAAAATGCGAGTTTTTAGTCCTGTGTATTCAAGACCCTTAACTTCCATTTTCATTGGGGGACTGTTGGGTGTGCTTAAATTTGAAGTAACAAAAGTAAACAAGGTATCCTAACGTGCAGTTCTTTGGTTTAATATTGACTTCTCATGGATTCTGTGGAGTCTAAGTAAAGTTTGCCTTTGGGGACCTGACCAGGAGTGTCACATGAGGTGACTACTTCTTGGTAGTTCCTAACTTTCAGCTTTTACCCCTTAGCTAGCTCACCAAGTATCAGTAAGCGTCAGTTAATTCCTGCTGCCGTTTACCAGGGCGTGTGCTACATACAGTTGCCCATGTAAGAGCAACTTGCAGTGTCTCCAAATTGAGCTAAATTTTGGGACATACATCTAAAAAACGTGCAGTCGAGTCTATCCACGGTGTCTTAATCTGATCCGCAGTGACGTTTGTCATCGCTCCTCAATTTCATAATCTCTGGAAAAGACAACTGCCTGTCACTTAGACCCCAACCTCCTTATACATACAAACACACCCAAGTAAATTTCATTATTCCGTTCCGCCTGTTTTAAGCTAGATCATCTCAAATACAGTCTTTCAAATTTAGTAGAATTTTTTTTTTACTTAGGTAAGTTTTTTTTAGTAGTGTTTCATCTTGTTAGAGTAAAATGTAAATGATACTATTGGCACCTATGTAGCTTTTTGATTTTGACAGGACTGACTTGGGTAAGTATGAATAGTTTTGATCTGCTAATCCTTTTCCTAACAGGAAAGTTTAAAATAACAAATACCATAATGTTTAGAATCTCCATTGTTACTAGATTAGGCTCAGAGATTCAGATAAAATTTAATTTACCTCATGCTTCAGGAGAGTTGCCTGAAGAAGCATACAGTGGAGTCCATATGTACATTAACTCATATGACCTTGACCATATGCACCCAGCAACAGTACAAGACCGAGAGAAAAGAGAGCAGCTCATTCAAGTATGTGCGTGCCCTGGCATAGTGTGAGAACGGGAGACACAGTGTGTGTTCCTCTGTCAGTGTTAGTTCCTGTTTTCCTCTTGTTAGGGTATTTGGCTGCATCAGGTATGATTCTAGTATTAAAAAACTTTTGGTATACCATGGTCCTTTGACATCTGACAGCTACTTTATGTATACAGAAAATGTTATTCTACACTATGTGCTTAACTTAAAAGGGAATTCAAGGACTGTGACTTAGAATATAACTCCCATGTAAGGTAACAGGACTCCGTTGTCTCTTAGGCTTTTCATTCTTAAGTTTTTGATTTTTATCTCAGTGTACCTTTTTAAAGTTCTGGACATTGGATTCTTTGTTTACAGCAAAGCTATAATAGCATATATACATATTCTTAAAAGGTTGATAATAGTTTAATCTGAGTTCAGATAAATATAGCAGCACCTGACTAGTGATTTTCTTCTTAAGATTGGATGGAATGCATTTTTTTCTCATTGGCTTTTATGATAATTAGATTGGTGTTTTATTCATTTTTTTAAATTAGAAATAAAGCTGTTCAACTTGAAAATGAGCTGGAGAATTTTACTAAGCAGTTTCTACATTCAAGCAAGGAAGAAGAATCTTAACAGAGATTGCTTTGGTGATCATCATAGGAGAAAATGGAACTTGGAAGACTGGGACAGTTGTTTATGAAATGACTTTAAATATGAATTATACTAACTGTACCTAAATTGCAAATCCTTGTGTAGATTCTGGTAATGATCTATCTCAGGGTGTTTGCATTTCTGAAGAGTGTTATGATGTATTTTTAGTTTTAATTTTGGGTAAAGGCTAAATTGTGTTAAAAATGATGAATTAGTTAAAAGCAACAGAACCAACTATGTGACCCCTGAGGGGTGGGGCCTTGTTCTTAATTAGGGCTCTCTTTGTTTTTGATTCTGAAAAACTCTGCTTCCTGGCATCCAGGAGTTAGAGAATGCTCCTTTCATCTTAAAACTAATTTTTGATGCCTACCTTAATGGGAATAGTCATTTGTTTTTTGTTGTTTTATAAACTATTGCTCTATCAAGGAGGAGTGTGGAATGTTCTTGAGTATATTGTTTATGCAAGTTACAGTCACTTTTGCCGTCCTGGCAGGTATGTAAACCACTAATACACTGTTTTTACTCCCTCTTTTTTCCCATTAAAACTGATGTAAAATAGTATAAAGGTTTGGTATCATAAAGTCTCTCATAAAAGTATCGGGGTCTGAATAGTTTCTAAAGAAACATTTTCCGCTTCAACCAGGATTAGGGCAAGGAAACCTTTCTATCTCAGTTTTAGGAATAGTTTGATAAAAATAGCCAAAGATATGGGAGCTCTGAATTTTCGGTGGTTATGGTCATGAACAAATGTTATTCTTCAGAAGGTATTTGCCAAGGATACTGCTGGACTGTCCCCCTGGGTGGCCTTTATTTTTATTGAATGAATTTGCCAGGGCACTGTTAATACTAAATTTTTAACAGTGAAATGTTCATGAGTTCAAGTACTGCGTCTGTTTCTGTGTAAAAATTAATAGAAACTTATTTGGAAACATAAAAAATGGCATTCTAGGGCTTTGCTACGCAAAATGTAGTCTGAGGATCACCAAAGCAGCAGCATCTAGATGCTTGTGAGATGCATGACGACAGTGCATTTGGCCAGGGATGGTTTCTGCTTCTCCACAGAGCAATACCATGTTAGGCTCTTTTATATCCATAATACTCAATATTTCCTTTCTTGTGCCTTTAAGGCTCCTGGATGCTACTCAGTCTTTTCATAGCAGGTGCAGCACTATTTTCCAGGATGTTTTAAGGAGAAAATTACATTACTTAGTCACAGAAGCCTTTCAAAAATATATTTTTATGCAGATCAGATACTGGGATGCAGTATTAAAATCCAAAAACTAGTTTATAGCTTTTGTTGTTGCTTTATAACCAAAAAATAGTACAAGCTACCAACAAATGGAATTAGGTAGCAACTGCCACGTGAAAAACTGATGTCTAAGACAGGGTACTGCGAATTTAGGTTACAAGTTTAAGACCTTAATCTTTATGTGAAAGTACTTGAACTTTTTGAACTAGCATAGTGGTTTGGTATCACCTCCTTAGTAGTAGTACAGTGGCTGTCAAAGTTTGGTCCCTGGATTAACTGTACATCACTTGTGAACTTCTGAGAAGTGCATACTGCAGGGTCTCCCCCTGCCCTACTGAATCCAGTAGTGTTGCAGCCTGTTTTAACAAGCTGTCCAGTGATCCTGAGGCACACTCAAGTTGGAGAACTACTGGAATAGTGATTCTGGTAGAGTGAAGCTACAGTCAGTCCTGCAATACCAGTTTGAATGCAGTTCCACCTGATCCAGTTTGAAAATGCATGAATGTTGGAAGTGTAGCACTAAAATAATGAAACCCAACCTTTATGCCTGGAGATCTTTGCACCTCTAAGCCCATGAATTATACAGGAATTATGTAATTCACAGCTGTAGTTCAAAGTTGTTGCACATACTTGATGGTTTACTATATATGTTTGCAGGATTATTTATAACTTTGTATAACCGTAAACTTTTTACAGGACTACATTTTTATAAGTATGCAAGGTGAAAATAAAACTTGTTTGCCTGATAGTTGATACATGTAGCATTTATACTGGCAGTGAGTTTTAATCTTCATGTTTGCAGTAGGCATGTACAGTAGCTTGGGTAGACTGGCTCATGCACCTAGCCAAGTAAGGAAGTTCCCTCGCAGTGACTTTGTAGCCTTTTAACAGTAGGTAGCATTCATAGTGGTAAGGAGTAGGTTAAGGAAAGGAAAAAGGCTTGGAGTTTACTTCTGAGGCTTAATTTTTAGTGTGATTAAGATTTTATTTATTCATTTCAGAGGGGGTGGGGGTGGGGGGAAGCAGAGGGAGAGGAAGCAGGCTCCTCACTGAGCAGGGAATCTGAGCGATGCGGGGCTCAATCCCAGAACCCTGGGATCATGATCTGAGCTGAAAGCAGATGCTTAACCAACTGAGCCATAAAAACACACTACATGAAATCTGGTTAAAAGCACTTTATTGATTGATTACAATATCAATTCACAGCAACATTTCACAGAGCTACTGTACAAATAAAGGAATGAGTCACTGTGCAAGAAAGATCCAAGAATACTATTAAATCATGGTACAAGTCCATAGTTTGGCTTAAAGCTTTTATGAGCTTTAATCTACGTTCACCTTGCCCATAGTCCTACTACTGACATTCAAAGTCAATTGGCTACAAGTTTGTAGAAACCACTGTAGGTGAAGAGAAACATTTTAATCAGCTTTAAAAACCCACTTCTATGTGGATGGCTTTGGATAAGAATATGCGAATCCAAGTGTTCAGATGCTTTGAAAACAATAGAGCACCATTGTGTAAAAGACAAAAGGCTTAAAATATCTACCAAGTATCACTGAAGTTCAGTTAAAAAATAAATACTATATGATGTAAGATTTTGTCGGGAACACTTAACACCAGCTGAAACACATAACCAGGTTTTTCATGATGCTGCATTATAACTATTTTATAGGATCAGTAATTGGATTTAAGAAAAAAGACTTAGGAAATTTTATCAACATGCAAACAAATCTGCTAAATACAAGGTGTACCATCAATCTGTGACTAATAAACTTTTAAAAGATGCACTGCTAGCTTAGACATTCAACTACAAACCATTTTAATGAGTACCTATTGTAACCAATATTTTTAGATATACCACAGAATTTAAGGCAACTCAAAATGAGCAGGAGGAAAAACTAGTAAATATGAAACATAATACACCTAAACAATCTAATTTAAAATACCTATTTTTTTCATTGTGCTACTCTTTCTCACAAGAAAGATGGTCTAACCTTGCGGGTGTTTTAAAAAATTCTAACAGAGTTTAAAATTTTGCTTTCCACAATGGCAAAAGGGAAATTTGAAGCTGAACACAGTACTTGATTTAAAAGCAAAAAATTTTAAGCATGACTTATACCCTAAAGATTCTAGAGAGAATATTGTGAAAATGATAGGCCCATTTAGAAGAAGGCCCATTTAGAAGATTGTTTAATCAATTTCCATAAGTTTAAACATCAACAGATAAGCCACAAGTATTCACTTGCTTGTAATTTAAAATGTGAAACATTCAACAGTAACCAAAGCATAAATTTCCCTGAATGTTTTCACTTTTAAAAAGGTTAATAACAATTACTAAGTCTAAGACCTCAATACTGTTGGAGAAGGCCAGTTATAATATTGGCACGGTATATTTTAGCAATAAAAATTTCATTGTCACCTGGAGAAGGCAAGATAACTTTAAAATTGCTTAACACGTTCCAGAAGCACCTACATCCATATGTCTAGGATACCAGTTTACTATCATCATGCAGTATCAGTTCAGCTGAGTCTACATTAAAATAAGGAGAATGGCCTATTAGACTCTTAAAATTGAAATACTAAGCCCAAATTTTTGCCTCTGTGAAGATGAACTCAGTGTGGTGCATGGGACCATGGGATCCAAACTAGAAAAATCTGAGTGAGGGAGGGAGGGGCCTTGGATATTCAGTCTAAACCTCTAATACAGCTGCCAAAAATGAGGCCTGCCTGTCCATCAAGGTGGAGAGGTCTTTGCTATCAGCTTTTGGGACGATCTGCAGATCCACAGGGCAATCACTATCACTCTTTAGAAAAGAATACATTCTCTTAAATTATTCTTGCCAGATCTGAAAAAACCACTCTTTAGGAAGTGATTAATGAATCTATAAATAAACATGCTGAGGCATATTATGTTTAATGTTTCTTATAAGGTAAAAGAAAACACGCACCAGGTAAATGCAACAATCCTGATGCGAATTCTTTAAAACTGTACAGTAGTACTATATTACTCTTACTGGTTAAAAGTCTTATGCTCAACACTTAAGACTATCAGCTGAACTCAAACTGCAAGTAAATATATTTAGCAATTGGAACCTATATTACTAGAGAGCAAGGTTTAGATAGTAAGTTAATGTGGTAATGAGGTCACCATTTGGTCATATGTATATAGCCACAACAGTGGTTGGGTCTTAGTTGCCTAGTACACATTTAACTATGGGAACTGCTTTTAAGCTTATCTACGAAGACTAACTCATTCTATCAACATGCTTAAGACCATGGATTTTCTTGTAGTCTGTGCCTCTCTGACAAAATTATCTTGTTATTAGAATAACTTTCAAAGAGGAAGAGATACTCTCATATATACATTATGTGGCTATTTTGCACATGGCAGAGTGCTTTCTTGAACAGGATTTTGGAATGAATTGCTGAACTACATGGCAAACCCTCACCTTCTTGGGAAATGAATACGTTCCTTTAAAATATTCTTGCCTTACCTCAAAGAGCTATTCTTTATGAAATGACAGTCCACAAACATTAACTGCAAAAAAAGTTCATAGAAATCTTGTATGTGTTTATAAATACACCTTCATGCCTGCCATCTACAATATATATATATATTTTTTGGTCCTATATCTTAATCTTTACCCATTTCCTTTTTATTATCAGCTATCTTAAAACTGATACAGACTTCATTATAGTTGATGCACTTACTAGCACATTCACAATATAAAAATGAAAATTCACAAGTGAAATTTGGGGAGTACTTAGATTAGGGTTACATGTGATCATAAGTTGAGACCTATCTCAATAGTAATGAACATGGTTCACTAAATTACAAAAATAATGCACTTCTATATATGAGAATAGTCCATGACTTCACCATCAAGCAAGACCAAATCTTCTATTGTCAATCATTTAGCTTTAGTTATAGGGGAAAAGTATCTTTGTTTAAATTGGGGAGGGGCATTCTAGTAATAGACACATTATATCATTGACAAACAGGAATTGCTTAGTACTTTCCTCTGACTCCTTTAAAGACTGCTCTTGGAATTTTTCTTTTGGCTGTAAAGTGGAATCACTTGGATCTAAGCATTCTTTTTTGCAAAATCACTTAGAAACCATTATTTTGTGCCAAGAGAAGAATTACAGAAGTACAGAAGAGCAAAAAGTCTGAATATTTCCTTTTTTAAATTTAAGTCACAGATAATATAAAATCTGAATTAATATAAACTATTTGAACATAAATTCATAAAGCTACCTCACTACACTAACTAATCAACTCTAGTGACTGGTTAGATATTAACGCTTCTTTTTCAACAACATAATGCCATCACGTATTTCCCATCTACATGTGTATCAACGGAGAACACTGGGGAGAATTCTTCAGATGCAAGGACAATCCAAACGTTAATCTGAAATAATGAGTGTGCCCTACAAACTCAGTTCTAGAATATGACATCACTAGGAAAGCCCAACTATTTAGAGGGCTACTCAAAGTGTCATTTGATCATAACCAGATTTTTTAAATGTCAAGAACCGTTTTTATGCAATTACTGCTGTCTAACTATTAATATAATGAGTTTATGTAGGTCTAAAATTTCAGAATGAAATCTCGATCCCCTGGCCTTCAGATTATCTCCCCCTCCAAGGACTGAAAATGAGCACTTATTTAAATTCATAGGATGGCAAAGGATGCACCAGAAACTAATGATATTCAACAGGGACTGCCCTCAGAGGTACCTAGGCCTGTGAGCATTCTTAAACATTAAGCAACCAGGAGCTCTTTTAGATTAAAAAGAAAGGTCAGAAATCAAGGAGACCTTCTTCAAACATAAGTACACATACATATGGGATCACTTCCATCTATTACTGTGCCTACTTCCTCCATTACAAAACTCAAAAATGTGGTATTTCTTATGTATAAAGTTAAAAATGTAGGTCTTAAAAAATGCAAACACAATCAAACATGATAAACGGCTATAATGTGTACATTCTGTCCTACACAAAGAAAATAATTTGAGTACAAGCAAAAATTCATGAAGGTTAAATTAGCTCAACTCCTCAAGTTAATGCACTGGTCCTTTTGATCTCAGCAAGCACCCCTGCCTTTTTTTTTTCTTCCCCACTTGTTTTGTAGCTTACTGAAATATTTTTGTATATAATAATCTCAATAGAAAAATCTTCACCTGCAAATATAAGGTAGAATTTTCTTCTCACAGCGATAGGCTGCAGCACTGATTTCTCCAGATCGCAACGGAGAACAGAAAACCTGTACGCACTATTAATTCCAGATTCTAAGAAAACTGTCCCAAGAGCCTGTTGCTACTGCCATGCCATCATCTGTTACACCTAAACAGCTGACACGGTTATCATGACCAGCAAGAACACCTGAAAAACAGAAGTTCAGTAAAAAGTTAACAACAGGCAACCTTCAGAATTAAACAAGTATATGCATAAAAGATCTAGAAGCGTATTTAAAACCTGAACGGGGAGCCTGGGCGCCAGGGGTAGCTCGATATGTGAGCAAAATACAATTCTTGGCATTACATGAATTTCTGACACCTACATCGGCCTCATGCTTATCACTTTTGAAATATTTTATAGTCACGCTTGGTTATATCCAGGAAAAGAGATGTATACTTCATTCTACATCTCTAATTAAAGCTCATGATCCGACAGATGTTGCCACTGCTGTTTTCAAAACAAAATTCCACATGCAGTTCAGTGAAGCAGTCTTTCGCCACAAGAACAGTAAGGATGTTAAGAACGAAGTTGCCTGACATCACCACTTCCCAAAATACCAAATTAGTTTATGTACTTTGCTCTGTTAAACAGCTAACACTGCGATGTTTTGATTCTAACTTTGGTTATAACCAACTCATCTAGTTTTAGTTTTGTAAAAGTTAGATTCATTTGATATTCAGATCACCACACGGGATAAAATGAATATTCCCAAATAACTGCAAGGAAAATGAGAAATGTGAAGATCTATAAGAAAAATTGGAATATATTATCAAATTCAAGAATTTTTTTCTTTAATAAACTGTGTTTGAGTTTGCAGTATCTCCAGATAATGAAGCAAAATCACTTTCACTCAACTTCAGGAACATAATCTTGTCTCTTAATATTCTCTGGAGTACATCCGGCACAGCAATGTTTGGCAACAGGCAAATGTACAATTACAGGTTGAAATAACAAAAAATGAGCATTGTGACTAAATACTCCTAGTCACATTGGAAAGGAAAATGAATTAGCAACTCACAAGTCGCCATTCAATTGTACTGTGAACGTATCCAGTTGAGCCAACTTGAAAACAAGCAGTTGTACGCAAAGCAAAACTAACTCAAGCATATGCTAAATTATGGAAAACACACACATTCTAATTTAGTTATGGATACTAATTGATTCAATCCAGGCAAAACACCTAAGACCTCTTTAAATAAAAGTCCTAATTGTGTAAACACTGACTGACATTCTCAATAAAATCCACTCTACATGGGAAACAGAAGATAGGAAGGATGTGGCTGTGGTGGGAGGAAAGATGTTAAAGCTGAACCCTCAACAGAGAACACCAAGAAGTTAAAAAAAAATCAATGACTCATTCGAATTGTTTTAAAACTTCCAGACAGTGTCTGTTGAGGGTCCAGCTTTACCATCACTCTCCCACCGCTCCCCAGTGTGGATACTAATAAACCACGGTGGGAGTGCGCACACGCACCCAAATCAAGTAATAGCAAGAGAGGCATGTTACTTAAAGATCTGGAAGTAAATACTTAGGAGCTACCTTTGGGAACAGGAAACAGGGGCTGTGGCCAGAGGACTGCTGTTTTGGTAACAAGCCATGTAGCTGTGTGATTCCATACGCATAATAATGATTCTAAAAAATACTTAAAAATCACTCTGTGCAAGCTGTTATTCCTGACAGTCTCCGCGGTGACCTGCTACACTCACTAGTATTCTGGCAGCTACGGGGGAGAGCTCAGGGCTGAGGTTTGGAAAGGGGGGCTGTGTCCTGTCCCAGACAGGATCCGCTCCAGAAGGAAGAGGATTCAGAGCCGTTACGGTGCTTCCTGTCAGGTTAGAAGAAACTCCACACTGAATTAAGACTCACTGTTCATCTTTAGAGCAAAACTTACCAAACAAGAAGATATTCTAGAACCAGATGTCACTGCTCTTTACAAGATGGGAACGTCACTATGGACCACGGACGAGAACTGCCAGGGTGCCCTTCCCCGCGGCTGCGAGGTGTCCGGGGAAGCTGCCCGTGTTTCCTGACAAAATCCAAAGCTACCGTGACCTCTTTACCAACCTGCACGATCTCCTTTTAGCGTGTCCCACACGTTACAGTTGAAGTCATCATAACCAGCTAACAGGAGGCGCCCGCTTTTTGAGAAAGCCACGGAAGTGATGCCACAGATGATGTTGTCGTGCGAGTACAGCAGTAACTCCTGGTCTGCACGGAGGTCAAAGAGCCGGCAGGTGGCGTCATCAGATCCCGTGGCAAAGGCATAGCCACTTGGGAAAAACTAAAAGCAAAGGAACACACATTTATTCCACACAAGTCTACAAAATCCACGTGAGGCAGTGTGATAAGACTCTGGGTGAGACAGATCCAGATTTGAACTCCAACCTGGCTTCTTCCCAGGTGAGAAACGTTGGGCCCTGAAAATTCTTCAACACTTCAGGCCTGAGTTTCAGAGTGTTGGTGAGGATGGAATGAATTAACATGCAAGGTCCATGGGTCAGCACAGAGCAAGTACTCACTAAAGACTGGCTCTCTTCCTCCATACGGCTTATTAAAAGATTTGAATCAAACATTACTGTTTACAGAATTTATATATGTGCTGTCTTAAACATTCCAAAATCCCATCATGAGAAATAAATAGGAAAGATTTTACAGAAGAGAACATAAATCATCCCAGTTAGGCTGGGTATAAAGTCAAGCTAGGAGTAAACTATGCATTATTAGTTTGTGAATCCCCTTTTCTCAGAACCTAGCACTACTCAACATTTTTTTTTTTTTTTAACAGTTTTTTTTCATGTATCTTTTGGTCATCTGTATTACTTTTGTGAACTGATTCTTCATGACCTTTGCTTATTTTCTACTATGCTGTTAGTACTTGATTTGTAGGAATAACAAACAGAAATTTTTTTTTACAGATTTTAGTTAGTTTTTTATTTTTATTTATTTTTCTTAAAGATTTTTTTTTTTTTTTTCATTTATTTGACAGAGAGAGAGAGACATTTCAGCAGTCAGAAATACAAACCCAAAATCTGGATGCTATTGTCAATAAATGGTCTTAAGAAATTGCTATCAGAATTCCTAGAGTCTGTAGATATATTTTTTTAAAGATTTTATTTATTTATTTGACAGAGAAAGACACAGCAAGAGAGGGAACACAAGCAGGCGGAGTGGGAGAGGGAGAAGCAGGCTTCCCGCTGAGCAGGGAGCCCAATGTGGGGCTCAATCCCAGGACCCTGGGATCATGACCTGAGCCGAAGGCAGACACTTAACGACTGAGCCACCCAGGCACCCCTATAGTTTTCTTTTTTAAAACTATAAAGCAATATTTCATTTTTATGTAGTCAAATTTATCTTTCCATTTGAGATTTCTTCCATTGTTTTAATGAGTAAGGTCCTTTCTCAGGCTTATTAGCTGATGTTCAATTATATTTTTCTATTTTTTTTTTAAGATTTATTTGAGAGAGAGAGAGCACGAGTGCAAACATGAGTTGGGGGGAGGGGCTGAGGGAGAAGCAGACCCCCTCCTGAGCAGGGAGCCCGATGGGACTCAAGCCCCGGACTCCAGGATCATGACCTGAGCAGAAGGCAGACACTCAACCGACTGAGCCACCCAGGTGCCCCTCTTTTTCCTTTTGAAAGTAATTTCATTTTTCACATCTTAATTTTTATCTATCCAGGATTTATTTGATATACAGCATTCAGTATAAGGATCTAACTTAATTTTCTTAATAGTCAAGTAATTGTCCCAGCTGTTGATTAATCATTTTACTGATTTTCTTGTTACATCTTTAATTCACTGAACTAATATACACAAAAATGTTAGTTTTGTCTACCCTTACTTGTACCTGTACCACACTTTGTAAATATCCTAACTTGATAGTAAATTTTTCTATCTGGCATGGCAAAATACTCATGGTACTCTGATTCAAATCAGTCTGTTTTCTCCTCCCCCCCTACTTCAATTTCACAGACATTTGATCAAGTTTCTTTTCTCCATATCCTTCTGACTCATCTCAAAAAAAAAAAAAAAATCCACTTGGGTTTTTTTGAGGGAGAGGCAGAGAATCCCGGCAGACTCTCCCTGGACATAGGGCTCAATCTCATGACCCTGAGATCATAACCTGAGCCGAAACCAAGAGTTGGACACTTAACGGACTGCACCACCCAGCCACCCCCCCTCCATGTGGGTTTTATTTAAAATTTGTATTAAGCCTAAAAATTAGTTTGAGGGATAGATGATTAGCTTATAATATGCAGTCTTCTCATTCAGGAAGATGGTATTTTTTTAAAAGATTTTATTTTTTTAATTTAGAGAAAGCGAGTGCAAGAGTTGGTGGGGGGAGGGAGGGAATCTTAAGCAGGCTCCGAGGTGGGGTTCCATCTCATGACCCAAGCTGAAATCAAGAGCTGACGCTTACCTGACTAAGCCACCCAGGCACCCCGGGATTATTTTTAAGTCATCTCTATGCCCAACAAAGGGCTTGAACTCACAACCCCGAGATCAAGAGTCACATGCTCTACTGACTGAGCCAGCCAGGTGCCCCAGGAATATTGATTTAAAAAAAAAAAAAAAATGTTTCCACAAAATTTTATTATAAAGATTCTACACATTTCTTGCTAATGTATGCCTCTTCCTAATTTCTGTTGCTATTCCCAATAGGATTTTCTTCCTTTCTGTTTTCCACCTGGTTATTATTGGGGTTTGTATATAAGACAGTTATTGATTTTATTGATTTTAAAAGTTTCTGTCGCCCAGAAAATACACCGAACTCTTTGTGATATCTAGATAGCCAGACTCTATCACCTGCAAATAATGATATTTTTTCTACTTTCTAATTCAGCTTTTCTTTCAGTTTCGGGTCCAACTATACCAGCTGGAAGTTTCCGAACAATTGAAACAATGGTGATGGTATTATTGTCTTGTTACTTAATACAATGAGAATGCCTCCAGCGTTTTCACTGCTAAGAAGCTCCCCCACACTCAGGATGATGGTGGAGGAAGGCAGTGCTAACAGGGTAACAGGTTCTCAGAAATGCAAGTACTTCTTATTTTAATGATTTTTAGGATGGTTCAAGCCTGGTCCCAGTGGAGATGGTTTTTCCACATCAAAAACAAGGAACTGCTTTTCCTTTTCAAATTCCCAAAAGGCTAAGGAACCTCTAGCCACCATTTCCTCTATCTACCAATGATCCAATCATTAGTCCTCCCAGGCCACAGTGAAGTTTAGAAAGAAGGCCCTCAAGCAAGTGAAAGGTTCACCAGACCCTTACTGCTACCTAGAGGCTATGATTTTGACCACTTTCTTCCGCTGTAACAGCCAGCAAGATACTCTACATTGTTCCTTTGCAGAAGTCCAACAGTACCATTTACATACATTTATCAGCACGTATGGGTTAAACCTGTTCTCTACCATGGACCGAAACAGAAGCTATACTCAGTAAAGGCCACCGAGCGCAGAACACCCAATCACAACGCTCAGCGTATGGGGCACGGCTTGCCAACAGTCTACGTTTAAGACACAGGATGACCAGACGTCCCGTTCTGTACAGGACAGTCCCCATTGATGCCTTTCTCCTGCGCAAAATTGGTAACAGCATTCTTTCACACTCAAAATTACACATTTCCTAGTTTGGATGATATATGATCACCTTACCAATACGATGAACTAGTTTAATTTCCTGGGCGCTTAGGACGGCCCTAAGAGCTAGAGGGAATACTTGAATATAAAGTCTGCCAGATGCATTTAAAGAAAAGTGTGTGTGATGTTGGCTGTCCATTTAAGTTGGGTTTCTTTGGGTTTTTTGTTTGTTTTTAATGACAGAGAAGCTTTCTAGTACTGAGTTTTTTGTTTTTTAAAAATGGGTGTTTGTTTTCTATCAGATACCTTTTGGCATCCAAAATACTGACAAAATGACTTGGTAAATTTTATTAATAGATTTCCTAATATTAAGTCATTCTTTCATTCTTAGAATTAATTTTTACTTGATAATTTATTTTTACCTTGACACCTTGTTGGATTTGATTTGCTATAATTTTTCCTAAGATGCTTTTATCTAGTTTTAAGGGAGACCCTTTTCTTGTGTTTTGATGTAAGGGTTATGCTAGTTTGACACAATGAACTGGGAAACTTTCAGTCTTTTTCTGTGTTCAAAAACAGTTTTAATAGTACTGAAACTCTGTTCCTTCAAAGTATGGATTATTTGCCAATAAACTACATGGGTCTGAACATTTTCATAAAAAGTAGTTTTAAACTAGTCAACAAACTGAGGGTTCTAGAGGGGAGGGGGGTGGGAGGATGGGTTAGCATGGTGATGGCTATTAAAGAGGGCACGTTCTGCATGGAGCACTGGGTGTTATATGCAAATAATGAATCATGGAACACTACATCAAAAACTAATGATATATTGTATGGTGACATAACATAATAAAAAAAATCATAATAAACGATCTAGTCAAGTTTTCATTTATTGAGTCAGTTTTGGAAAAATGACTTAGAATTACCATGTTATGTATTTTATGATTTTTAAAATCTTTAAAAAATAATAAAATCTTTTATATGTAATATAACCTTTACTATTCTTAATTTTATATATCTGCAATATTTATCCTTTTCTTTTTTTAAATACTTTATTTATTTATTTGACAGAGAGACAGCAAGAGAGGGAACACAAGCAGGGGGAGTGGGAGAGGGAGAAGCAGGCTTCCCGTGGAGCAGGGAGCCCGACGTGGGGCTCGATTCCAGGACCCTGGGATCATGACCTGAGCCGAAGGCAGACGCTCAA
>NW_022589711.1:63139222-63216703 GCF_004348235.1 Phoca vitulina | reverse complement strand
CTTAACGACTGAGCCACCCAGGCGCCCCTAGAAATTACAAAATTTTCTAAATATTTGTTCATTCAACATATATGCACTAAGCACCTACTGTATCATGCACAGTTCTAAATGCTGGTCTGGTGGTAAATGGAAGTCAACAAAACTGACAAAAATCTTTGTCTCCATGGAGCTTATATTCTTGTGAAGCAGACCATAAACATGAAAAGCAAATAAAAAATAAGCATGTTAGATCATGGTAAATACTAAGGAGGGGAAAAAAAAAAAAAAAAAAAAGGCCAGGACAAGAGCAAGGGCACATGGGCAAAAGCTTAGAGTGTCCAGGGAAGACACTACTGAGAAGTAGGATTTACTGAAGAATCCCCCCCTCCAACCCTGCAGGAGGTGAAGTGATGGGATTCTGTTGGGAAGATCAGAGACATGGGGGTGGGGGGCAGTAAGGGTGACAGTCCTGGGGGGGGGGGGGGAGGTGGCGGTGGCAAGGAGCCCAGTGTGACTGAGGCAGAGGGACGACTGGGCAGTTCAGAGAGAGAGGGAAGCAGTGTAGGTCATGGGTGACCACAGGTCCACAGTCCCTAAGAGGCTGATATGAACCCCTCAGGATGGTTGTTTTTCAGAACTTATTAGAAGAGGAATATGCTGTGTATTAAGAACAACTCCACTGGGCCCGAAGTAGCATGCTGTAATGAACACAACAGTGTGTCCAGGGACAGATACAGTCATCCTAAGTGGGGTAAGTAAAGACTATAAACCGCTCCTTGTTGCTCTGGTCAGGTTCTGCCACACGGTAAGTCTGCACTAAACTGAGGGGACGAAACGTTTTTCACAACTCGGGACATCGGACTTGCTGCTCAAGGCTGGACGGACCACAGCGAAGGGGCAGAGGGTAGATGGTGGAGGACCTGCTGGTTCAGGTAGAGGTTCTCACTTCAATCTGCATTTTTTCCTTTTCTCCTTAACCAGCTCCTTTCTCTCCCTCTCCTAGTGTGAACTGTTTTTTCGAAGTCCTGAGCTATTCACTTCAGATTATTTCTTTAGTGGCCTACTATGCGACTGGTTCTTATGTTTAAGAACATATGTCCAGTGCAGGGTGCAAGGTTTATTCAGTCAACGTTATTAAACTACATTATTTAAATCCTTCATCTTTTTTCTTGCCTACCTAGGGTATCAGGATCCCAAGGTTGTATATGAAAGTCTCCTACATAATGGTGTTTTGGATTCATTTCTCCTTGCATTTCTAATGGCTTTGGCTTTCTGCGCATTTCAACGTGACAGCTTCACCACGGACCATTTCTTGTTAACATAAAACTTCTCGTCTTATAGTTTGTATTTCAATTTTACTTTGTATAATAGAAATATAGTAATATTACTACAGATTTCTTTTAGTTTATCATTTGCCTACTCTTTCATTTTTACCCTTAGCTTTCCTGGGCCATTTTGTTTTAGATGTAGCTCTTATAAACAACATATAGTTTGACTTAACAATGTATCTTTTAATAGTGGCAACCATTTACATGTATTGCCTTGAGTTATTATATGTGATCTTAATTTCTTATCCTAGGTTATATTTACTGGAATATTTCTCCCCTGTCATAAAATAAGGCCTCTGATACTTAAAATTCCTGGGTCACAGTATTTCTCCCTCAACACTCAGCAGATATTGTTCAGAAGCCTTCCAGCCCTGTCTATTATGGGAAAGTGTGAGGCTAGCCTGACTTTTTTTTTCATCTTTTGTATCCAGGTAATCTACCTTTTCATTTTGAATATTTCTAGAATTTTTTTGTCCTTATGTTTTGATATCTTAATTTCAAAAGGATAGGTCTATGTTGGTCTTTTTAAATTACTTTCATATACTGGGCAAGCCCCTTTAAATTGTTAATTTTTCAAAAATGAGCTGAAGAATTATACTTCTGCTTTCAGCCCAAATGGAGTTAACGTGATTACATTTACCCCCATGCTGAAAAAAATAAAATAAATAAAATTGACAAAGTATATGAAACCTGGTTCTAAAGACACTGGCTATCAGTCAACAAAGGAGAGTGGTCCCTGAGAGACAGGACACACATGAGGTAAGCCCCATAACTGCCCCAACTTCCTGCCTGGAGAAAGTTTACAGGTCATGGTGCTGGGAAGGGGATCCCAAATGGAGCCCACTGATGTCCCAGAGTTGAGGAGACAGCTGGGAATCCAGGGAGTCCAAGGCAGCTAGAGTTCACAGGCCAGAAACCGGAGAGGACAACCCTCTCTTCTCCTGACAGAAAGTCAGGAGATGGTAAGGGGCCCCTCAAGTATTCAGCTGAGTGCTGACCACAGGTATGTGAGGAAACTACTCAAGCAGAGGAGATACCCATAAAGATAACAGGAAACAAGCCAATGCTCACCCAGGCCCAGGAATAATGTCTGTCCCTCCTAGAAAGGGGGGAAACCTCACAATTCACTGGGAAGAGAGATCATAAGGTTTTCCCCTCACTGGTGGGACAAACTTAAGCATACACAAAGTGGTGCTCTGGTCCACCTAACAAAACTGAAATGTAAGACCCGAAAGGATCAAATTATTTCCAAATAACTATTCCCTAGGACAAAGCTAAATAGTATTTATATAAATACAAAATTATCCAACACCCAACAAGGTAAAATTTACAATGTCTGGCATCACATCTAATGAAAATCAGACATGCAAAAGCGAAAAAATATGACCCATAATTAGGAGGGGAAAAAAAAATCATTCTGCTGACACAAACCCCAAAAATATCAGATGACAGAATTAACAGACAAGGACAAAAAGCAATGTCTGAGATTAAAAAGGACACTGTATGGGTTTAATGGCAGATGAGACACTGCAGAAGTGTACTGAGCTGGAAGACACAGCAACAGCCAACTATCCAGAGTGAAATACAGCGAGGAACAAGACTGAAAAATAAAATGAACACAGTATGAGTGAACTGTGGGAACACTTCAGGTGTCTTAATATATGTGTATCTGGAGACCCCAGAGGAGAAGAGACAGAAATATATAATGGCTGAAAAGTTTCCAAATTTGATGAATAATCCACAGATCCAGACACGAGAAATATGAAGAAAATTATACAAAGGCACATCATAATCAAGTTGTTTAAAAACAAAGAGAAAGGGCACCTGGGTGGCTCAGTCGGTTCAGCCATTAACTCTTGGTTTCAGCTCAGGTCATGGTCTTGGGGTTGTGGGATCAAGGCCTGCATCGGGCTCCGTGCCCAGTGCAGAGTCTCCCTGAGATTCTCTCTCCCCCTCTCCCTCTGCCCCTTTACCATGCCTCAGCTCAACTTGTTCTCTCTCTGAAATAAATGGATAAAATCTTTAAGAAAAAAAAAAATATATTAAAAGTAGCCAGAGGAAAACAAAGGACACACTGTGTAGAGACCAAATATAAGCACGATAGTACATCTCACATCAGTACCAACATAAACCAGAAGACAGCGGAATAACATCTTTAGAGTATCAACAGAAGGGGAAAAAAAAAAAAAACAGTGAAAATATTTTTCAAAAATGAAAGCAAAATAAAAAATATTTTAGATATACAAAAGCTGACCGACTTTAACAGATTTACACTATAAGAAACATTAAAGGAAGCCTTTCAAGAAGAAAAATAGATGAAAATCTGAACCCATAAACAAAAGAATGAGGAGCACAGAAAATGGTAACTATGTTAATAAACGTAAAGACTTTATTTGTTAAATCTTCCTAAAGGAGCATCAGCTCTTGAAAGCAACAATAATATCAATGTACTGTAGGGTTTAAGACCTATAAAAGTAAAATGTATGACAACAATTGCACAAAGGCTGGGAGGGGAGAAGTGGGAGAATCCAGGTAAAAGGTGCTTATCTATGTGTAAAAGTGGTATAAGAGCACTTAAAGGTAGACTGCCATAAACTAGAAATGTATACCACAGATTTTCTCGGCAACCACAACCACAACCACAAAAACCAAAAACCAACAAAAATATTGCTAAAAAGCCAAGAAAGGAAATTTAGAAATTCAAAAATTTTTTAAAACCTCAAAAGAAGGCAGAAAAAGAACAAAGAATAGACAGGACAAAAGGCAAAGAGCAAGATGGTGGATTTAAACCTAATCATGTCAATACAATAATCACATAAAATGTAAATGGTCTAAACAGTAACAGGCAGAAATAGGACTTTTTTTTTTTTTTTTTTTAAAGATTTGAGCGCATGAGCAAGCATGAGCAGGGAAGGGGAAGGGGCAGAGGGAGAGGGAGAAGCAGACTCAATGCTGAGTAGGGAGCCCGATGCAGGACTCGATCCCAGGACCCTGGGATCATGACCTGAGCCAAAGGCAGACGCTTAACTGACTGAGCCACCCAGGCGCCCCAAAATAGGACTCTTTAGACCCAACTACTGCCCTATAAGAAAATCACTTTGAATATAAAATACAAATAGCAAGTAAAAGCAAGGAAAAAGATATGCCCATGCTAAGACTAATCAAAAGAAAGCTGGGGTAGTTCTATTAATATCAGACGAAAATTTCAGAGTAAATAATATTACCAGGGATAAAGAGGGACATTTCATAATGATAAAGAAATCAATTGACCAGGAGAACACAATAATCCTAAAGGTTTATGCTTTGAAATACTCACTGAAGCAAAAACTAATAAACTGCAAGGAAAAATGGACAAATACAGGATTAGAGATTTCAATAGCCCTCTCTCAATAATAAATAGAAAGAACTGACAAGTATCAGTAAGGATACAGAAGACCTGAATAATACTATTAACCAACTTGAGATAATTGTTATCTGTGGAACTCTCCATCCAGTAACAGAACAGAGATTCTTTTCAAGTGCAGAACAATGACCAGGCCAGACTGTATTCTGGACCATAAAACAAGTCTCAAGAAGTTTAGAATCCTATAAATCATGCAAAGTGTATTCTTGGACCATAATGCAATTAAAAACTAACAAAAATAAAGATATCTAGAAAATCTCCATATATTTGAAAACTATGTAACATACTTCTAAAAAACTCATGCGTCAAAGAGATCAAAATTATAAAGAATTTTTAACTAAATGAAAATGAAAACACAGCACATCCAAATCTGTGGAATGCACCAAAAGCAATGTTTAGAAATTTACCACTTTAAGCTTCAATATTAAGAAAGAAAAAAAAGTTTCAAATCAATGGTATCAACTTCTACATTACACACCTAGAAAAAGAAAATGAAACCCAACTACACAGCAAAGAAATAATCAGAAAAATCAATTAATAAAGCAGAAAAATAGAGCACACTGTTCAAACCAAAAGATGGTTTTTTTCTTTTTTTTTTTTTTTTAAAGATTTTATTTATTTATTTGAGAGAGAGAGAGCATGAGAGGGGGAGGGCCAGAGGGAGAAGTAGACTCCCCGCTGAGCAGGGAACCTGATGTGGGACTCGATCCCGGGACTCCAGGATCATGACCTGAGCCGAAGGCAGTCACTTAACCAACTGAGCCACCCAGGCGCCCCCCAAAAGATGGTTCTTTGAGAAGATAAAACAGATAAACCTCTACCAAACGTATTCATTTGCTAGGGCGGCCATGTAACAAAGCACCACAAACTGGGTGGCTTACACAGCAGAAATTTAAGGTCTCACAGTCCGTGTCTAAGGGCTGTGGATGGCAGTCTTTTCCCTGTGAGTCTTCACACTGTTTACCTTCTTTGCCTGTTGGTCTGGAGCTTTCCCCTTTTTCTAAGGATACCCCTTATCTTGGATTAAATGACCTTCAATCCGGTATGACTCAGCTAATCACATCTGCAACAACCCTATTTTCAAATAAGGTCACATCCTGAGGTAGTGGGGGTTAGGACTCAATGGATAAATGGATAACCTCAATAAGCCTATATCCAAGTAAGACATTAAATTTGTAGTTAAATCTCTTCTCACAAAGAAAATTCTCCTAGAGAGCTTTCACAGGGAAATTAAACCAAACATTTAAGGAAGAAATAAGACCAATTCTACACAATCTGTCCCAGACAACTGAAGTGGAGGGAATGGTCCCCAACTCTGCCTACAAGGCCAGCATCAGTCTCATACCAAACCAGAAAAAACATTTGAAGGAAAAATAGAACTTTTATGAATATGGCTGTAAAACTTTATAAAAACTTTTATAAATCAAATGCATTAATATATTAAAAAGTTATGCATGATGACCAAGAGTGGTTTGTCCCAGAATTACAGGGTTGGGTTAATATTTGGGGGGTGGGGGTGAATCAACGTGAATTCACCATTTAACAGACTAAAAAAACAAAAACCACATGATCATCTCAACAGATGAAGAGAAAGCATTTAATAAACTCCATTCATCCCTGACAAAATCTAAGCAAATTAGGAAAAGAGAATACCATCAACCTGATAGAGGTGATAGGATGAGAGATGGAGAAGACTAGGTTTACCTGCTCTAAAATTCTCTTTTTCTAACCAGGCTGGCCTACTAATAGGGGGTGGGGGTAACAAAGCATTTACTTTCTCAGATGTTCAACAAAATTATAAAAAATGGCTTTCAATATGTGAATAAATAGAAAGCAGTTTTTTCCCCAAATACATCTTCTTACAAAATTAGGAGTGTCTTATACACATAAGCATTTGTATTCATAGTAGTTCTGGAAATCCTAGTCATTTCTACACAGTTTAGCATTTGACCTACATAGGACAATAATAACCACAAATGACTACTTCATTTTCATATACACGAATACTTACCTGGCTTAATCTATTTGTGGTTACCTCTTTGGAGTTTTTGTTGTTAAAATCACGTTAAAGATGTCAACAGTTTATAGGCACAATGCATTTCTTTAGAAATGCTATTTACTTACACTGACAGCATTAATGTCTGACACATGTCCAGTGAAAGACTGTCTGCACATTCCATCTCGAATATCCCACAATTTTGAAGAGGCATCACAAGCACCAGAAACAAAAGTCCTCATGTCAGGACTCAGAGAAAGACTCATCACATCTCCAGAATGCCCAGTGAATGTGGTGGTCTGCTGGGCAGTTTCGATGTCCCATAAAGCACTATAATTAAACATAAATTAAAATAATGACTATTAGATCTTTCCTAATGTTAGTTCCCGCTACCACCCTCAACCCCCAAATCAGTGTTCCTGTGGGCCACACTTACCAAGTTGTGTCTCCTGAACTTGTAACAATTTGGCTGTCATCTAAAAATCGACAGCAGGACAAGTAGCCTACGGCACAGAGAGCAACACATTTCAGGTTATCACTGACGGAGTGACTCAATTACCATGTGAAATAGTAACACATTTTTTTAAAACCCAATACGTGGGCAACAAATGTTTGTTAGTATAATCTATGGTTCTACTTTTAGTTACCTCAAGTTCCATGCTGTCTGCAACTCAATTTTATCAACAAACTCTCAGGTATTTACTATGTCGATGGGGCGCCCTGTTAGACACTCTGAAAATGACAAACTTAGGACACAGTCCCTTCTGCCTACTATGATTACCAAAGACAGAGAGATTCCTTTACACAAATCTCCATCATCTATGGAAGACTGGGTTAGGTACACTGGGAAATCCTTTAATAATACTGTGAGAAATTACGACAACCTCAGTGAAGGCTTCATGGAAAAGGGTCACCTGAATGAGAATTCACCAGTGTTTCCAAATATGGAAATGGCAGGAAAATGCTATTAGAGATTTTTGTAAAAAGCATCATCAAATAGTACTACCAAGAATTCGGAGATTTAAAAGTATTCTTGGAGAGGCAGAAGCCTGATGAGTGGCCATAAATTCCTTATTAATACTGCAAACCAAATGCTACAGTACGGTGTACACTCTATGGTGTGCATACTGGCAAATCAAGCAATGCACTACCACATTCGTGGAGTATTTTCCACTGTGTATCTAATACACACTTTTAATTACATAACTAAGTACAGATGCCAAAATCCCATAACTGTTATATGGTTGTAGAGAAAACAGAAAATTCTATTTGCTCCCCCCCCCCTTTTTTTAAAGTAGGCTCCATGCCACAGGGCTTGAACTCACATCCCTGAGATCATGACCTGAGCCGAAATCAAGAGTCACTTAACTGACTGACCACCCAAGTGCCCCTGTATTTGCTTTTTCTTTTCTTTTATTGTTTGAATATTTTACAATCAATCTGTCATTTTTATAAAATTGACTATTTTTGAAAGAGAAATAAAGTTACAGTCATTATTTGTAGAACTATAAAGTTGGTCCTTTGCCGATTCATATTCTTTTCTCCTCTCACTTGATTAACACTCAATCTTCAGCAGCTGACCATGATTTGTCACTCGTTCTCGGCTCCCTTAGGAGTCCTCATACTTGGTAGGAAAGGACAATATTTAGTGGAGCTCACCTGTGTGACCCGGTAACTCTCGGCTCACTCTCACGTTTCCCTCTCTGGTTTTTAAGTTATATATAGAGCAGATGTTGTCCAGCCCTCCACACGCGACATAATTACCGGAGGGAGCGTAGGCACAGGTCATCACCCAGGAAGACCTCAAAGGAATAGCATGCATCTGTACAACAAATATAACACACAAAAACTATTACTAAGATTACAAAAACAGTCCATTTTTGAAAACGATTTACAGTGAAGCAAATATTACTAAAAATTAAATGCATCTAACTAAAAATAAGCCAAATTAAAAACGCAATGGTTTGAGAACAATGAAAAATAAAATACTAATACAGAAAAAGTAATAGGCATGTTAGCATTTATCACCAATTCATTTGGATTTAAGTGTTCTTTTTCAGAAATTATTTTAAGAGGACGCAGAATGTTTCAATGCTAATATACCCATTCAAAATATTAAGTGCAAAATGTTAAAGAATTGAATAAAATTCTTTGTTTTTGCAATAACAGTCAAAAGAGGAATTTCCTCCAATATAACACTGAACAATGCAATTATCAGAGCCAATTAAAATGGTTCTTCCATAAAAAATAAAAAAATAAAATGGTTCTCCCATGAAGAGATAGCTCCGTGGGGGCGCCTGGGTGTCTCAGTTGGTTAAGCGTCTGCCTTCGGCTCAGGTTATGATCCCAGGGTCCTGGGCTCAGCAGGGAGTCTGCTTCTCCCTCTCCCCTCTGCCCCTCCCCCTGGCTTGTGCACTCTCTCTCTCTCTCTCTCAAATAAATAAATCTTAAAAGAGAGAGAGATGGCACTATGTCCTAATAGTAGGATATATACTCTGCACCCAAATTTTAAAAATGTCCATAGTTTGCACTGATCTGCCCACACCGCTCTGGTGCCTTATTACCCAATACCAAACATTTCAAGTAGGCGGCAAAATTTAAGGTATACGGGAATAAGCAAGGCTAAATGGTGATTACTATTATGCTCTCACTTAAACCTAAAATATTTTAAAAGCTATTTTTGTTCTAGGAAAATATAGTTGAAAGACATGCTGGATGGGCCAATTAATATAGAAAAACTGTTATAAATCTGTCTTAGCTAGCTTTAAAATCTCAACCAGGCTGGGCGCCTGGGTGGCTCAGTTGGTTAAGCGACTGCCTTCGGCTCAGGTCATGATCCTGGAGTCCCGGGATCGAGTCCCGCGTCGGGCTACCTGCTCAGCAGGGAGTCTGCTTCTCCCTCTCCCACTCCCCCTGCTTGTGTTCCCTCTCTCGCTGTGTCTCTCTCTGTCAAATAAATAAAAATCTTAAAAAAAAAAATCTCAACCAGGCTGAAGTTATTATTTACTTCACAAAACAGTACTTTTAAATCTTCAATAAAAATAGTGATAGAAGTATACACAGAATCTAAAAGGTATTTCATGTGTGTAAGTTTTCTTGAAGCTTTTCTGCTACCACTCAACCCCTTTACACCAAGGATTCCTTCCGGTGGACACATTAGGAGGACCCACTGGGTTCTGCCAAGAGACAGGGAAAAGTTGTAATTTGCCTCCAAGCTACTGCATCTTCTGAGCAATCCAGAAACACCAATCAGTGGCTAGAGTGGACCGAAGGAAAGCCTCACACTAGCATTCTGGCTTACCCACAACTAGAAATAAAAATCTCAGGGTCTCTGCCCATTAGGAAATGGGTAAGTTAAAAAAAAAAAAAAAATCATTTAAAGGGGCACCTGGCTGGCTCAGTCAGAAGAGCGTTGTGACTCCTGATCTCAAGGTCGTGAGTTTGAGCCCCATATTGAATCTAGAGATTACTTAAATAAATAAAACTTAAAAAAATCAATCAATCAATCATCCATATGTAAAACTGATGGACATCCTTTTCTAATATTAAAATACAAAGTAGGAGACTCAAGTAAAATACACTGAATGATAGTCCTACCACTGTCCTTGGGAACATAAAAGGGCTTAATATTAAAAGCAAACACTAAGCCCAAAGAGAGGATCTAGATTAAAATAAATGGAATAAATTTATCTTTGAAGGAAATTGGTTTGAAGTAATTGAATAAAGGAAAGAACTGTTGGGCACCAGACCAAATAAAAGGTTAAAGAAAATGACTAAGAAATCCTACCTTATTTGTTGTATAGCTATCCCAAATAATTAATTTTCCATCTTGGGAAGCACTGACTAGTAGCCTAGAGGAACAAACACAAAAATAATTTGACACAGAGGAAAAAGTAGTTTAAATTAGTCATGCATTGCATTACCGTAGGGCAGTTCAGAAAAAAATATTTTTCTAATTAAAAACTTGATACCAGAAAATATCTTCCCAACTTAAAAAAATAAAATTTATTTTTCACGCCAAAGTTTTCAATAGGACATAGATTTTAGCAAAATTTAAACATTTTGGGGCGCCTGGGTGGCTCAGTCAGTTAAGCGTCTGCCTTCAGCTCAGGTCATGATCCCAGGGTCCTGGGATCGAGCCCCGCATCGGGCTCCCTGCTCAGCGGGAAGCCTGCTTCTCCCTCTCCCACTCCTCCTGCTTGTGTTCCCTCTCTCACTGTGTCTCTCTCTGTCAAATAAATAAATAAAATCTTTAAAAAAAAGAATTTAAACATTTTACTAAAAATGCCTCTGGTTAAAATTCAAAAAAATGATGCAACTTTTTATGGCGACAACATTCTAGTTCTTATTCAAGATTCTGATAGTAGCTGAGTGGTTCATTATTTACTGACTTAAATTTAATGACATAAAAGCCTAACAACCATATTTCACTCCACCTAAAAATCTTAACTGAGAGCCTGTGAAGGCGAGGCAGCGTTATGGGTATGATGCAGGACGTGCCTCCTGCCTTTTGAGGCCTCTACCATCTGGCAGAGAGAAGGTATTTACACACACTTACAATAAATTAAGTAAAAATGGTCAGAGGGGTGGTATAAAAATCAATGCTATAGGAAAGTAAAAGGGGGACAAATACCTCTGCTTGTTGAGTCTTGAGAAAAAGAATGCATACTGAAAAACGGAATTCTGTAAGCTAAAGGTAGAAGTCTCTATTCTGTGAGGAGGGTATGTTCATTGGCAAGAGGAGGAAAAATACAGCAAGTGTTTCAGGAATTGTGAATTTTCCAGTTGCACAGAGTGTGTGAGAAATGGGCATTACAGCTGAGAAAAGTGGACCGGGCTTGAACAGCAGAAAGCTTTGTCTGCTGGCTAAATATGAACTCTTAACAACTATTAGTTACTGAACTTTTTTGTTTTGCTTTGGACATTTTCATTAGAGTATAAAATTCAAAAGATACAAAAAAAAGCTACCCAGTGGGGGAAAAAAAAGTCACCCACCTATCCCTGTCACCAAGTCACCCAGATCCCTTCCCTATAGGTAAATAACATTAGCGGACTTTATGTAGCGGCTGCCACAAATTTTTTATCAAAGGGAAGGTAACAGTAGGATACGAGGCAGAACCTGAATTTTTTTTAAGTAGGCTCCATGCCCACCTTGAACTCACAACCCTGAGATCAAGACCTGAGCTGAGATCAAGAGTTGGACGGACGCTTAACCAACTGAGCCACCCAGGCACCCTGCAATTAAATTCTTTAAAAATCAATTGGCGGGGAGCCTGGGTGGCTCAGTCGGTTAAGCAGTTAAGTGATTGCCTTCGCTCAGGTCATGATCCCAGGGTCCTGGGATCGAGCCCTGCCTTGGGCTCCGTGCTCAGTGCAGAGTCGGCTTGAGATTCTCTCTCTTCTCTCCTCCTTTCTCCTGCCCCTCTCTCCCCACACCTGTTTAAAAAAAAAAAAAAAAAAAAAAAAAAAAGGGCAGGTACAAACCTTGAATCATATCCCCAATGCATAGCATAGATCTTAGCTAGGTGACCCCTCAACGTACGTCTCGTTCGCATTTGTATTCGGCCCACAGAATCCATATTTGATGTGATCTTTAGAAAACACCAAGAATGTTATTTTTTACATCTTAGACATAGCTCAGACAATAAAGTAGATATAATAGGCATAAGAAGACAAATTTATAGCAATAATCCCAGAGCCATTATAGGATCAGTAAGTTGAAGAAAAAGCATGACTTAAAATGATCTTATTTGCACACCTTCCAGTGAGAATATCTATTATAGACTATTAACTTTTAAGAATATATATCTCCCAACTTTAGTAGAAAAAAAAAAAAAGAGCCACAAATAAAAATCAAATAGATGATCAAACAGTAAAACACGTATAATTTTAACTGTCCATAAGAAAGCAAGCTTTAGTACAGCACATAAAGTATTTCCTTAATAAAAATTATCAATATTAAACTAATGAAACCTTCCTAAGAGTTGATGTAAGAAAAAGTATCATAGCGCGTATCAAAAAGAATCAGAAATTACCTAAAAAAATACATATGAATCTATGTATTTTTTAGAGTATTTGTTTTTCCACAGGCTTCTATTTTAACAAGTATGCTTTAAAAAGCACATGTACATCATTTGACAAATTACAGATTACAGTTTTTAAATACAGATCTCTTTTCAATTAAATACAATAAAAACCACCTGAATGTCATTTGCATCCGTTATCAAGCTCTTTCATGTGAATTACTAAAACGAATGGAGAAAAAACAAAACAAAACAACTTTACCTGAATAAGCGTTGCATCATTACATGCTTTCCTAGCATCCTAAAGAAAGAGGATTATAATACATTTAAACATGGAAATCTCTAGATAGGACTTAAAATACTATTTTCATTGAAAATGTAGACTGACAAATACACCTTTCACTGTACCACATATTCTTTATTTAAAATTCAGTGGTTAGTATCTTCACAACTTTGTGCAACCACCAATTCCAGAACATTTACCATAAACAAACAAACAAACAAAATCCCTATACCTCCCAATTCACTCATTCCCTGGTAATCACTAGTTTACTTTCTATCTCTATAGATTTGCCCATTCTGGACATTTCCTACAAATGGAATCCTATAATATGACCTTTTGTGTCTGGCTTCTTTCACTTAATGTAGGTTTTCAGGGTCCATCCATGTTGTAGCAAATGTCAGTACTCCATTTCTTTTTATGGCTGAGTAATAGTCCGCTGTATGGATGGATCACACTGTTTATCCATTAACTGATGGACTAAGTTCTTTCCACTTTTTGGCTTTTGTGAATAATGAGGCTGTGAACATTCATGTACAAGTTGTGTATACATGTTTTCAGTTCTCCTGTGTATATACCTAGGAGTGGTGGAGGATGTGATAACTCTACGATTAACTCTTTAATCAAGTGTCAAATTGTTTTCTTCACAGCAGCTGCACCATTTTACACTCCCACCAGGAATGTATTATGAGCTTTCCAATTTCTTCACATCCTCACCCACAGTTGTCCTTTGTATTATTATTATTATTATTATTAGCCATTTTCATGGTTGTGAAGTGGTATCTCACTGTAGTTTTGATTTGCATTTTCCTAACGATTAGTGATGGTGAGCATCTTTTTCATCTATCTGTACATGTGCTTACTGGCCATCTGTAAATCTTCTTTGGAGAAATGTTTATTCAAATCCTTTGCCCATTTTTAAATTGCATTATTGTTGAACTGTAGGAGCTCTTTATATATTCTGGACACTAGATCCTTATCAGATGTATGATTTGCAAATATTTTCTCCCATTCTGTAGGCTGTCTTTTCATTTTCTTGACTAGTGTCCTTACAGAAGTTTTTACTTCTTCTGTTGCTTGGGCTTTCAGTGTCATATTAAACTGCTGCTGAATCCAAGGTCACAAAGATTAACAGCTTATGTTTAGTTCTAAAATTTTTATTTTTATTTTTTTAAGATTTTATTTATTTGAGAGAGAAAGAGACAGCACGAGTGGGAGGGGCAGAGAGAGAGAGAGAGAATCTCAAGCAGACTCCGCAGACTCCACCTGAGCAAAGAGCCTGATGTGGGGCTCCATCCCAGAACCCTGAGATCATGACCCAAGCCAAAACCAGGAGTTGGACACTTAACCGACTGTGCCACCCAGGCGCCCCTAAATTTTTACACTTTTAGCGTTTATATTTAGGTACTATTTTCAGTTAATTTTTATAAATGGTATGAGGTAGGAGTCCAAATTCATTCTTTTGCGTGTAGATATCCAGTTGTCCAAGCACCATCTGTTGAAAAGACTGTTTTCTCCCTCTCAAATGGTCTTGTTATCCTCGTTGGGAAAAAAAAAAAAAAAAATCAATCGGTCCTAGATACATGGGTTCATTTAGGGACTCTCAATTCTATTCCATTGTGCAAATATACTTCTGGTTTATGATTAAAAGATTTTAAATTTCATCCCCATGAGTAAAAATGAACTAGGTTGATTTAATAAGCCCATAGTATTCAGAGTTATATTTGTTACTAAGCTTCAGCAAAAAGCTTCAGAGTTCCCTTTTGGTTTGTTCTGGCATCTAGAAGTTGAGGTGATAGGAAGGATATTTATAGCATACCCAGGTCATTTCAGAAATATTTTTATAAATATATAAACACTTCTTTAAAATGCTTAGTATCTGTATACAGTGTACTTGCAATCAGAAATACAATATTTTAGATCCAATGAGGAAAAGATAGGCTACATCAGGAAAACAATTTATGTAATAGGTAACAGCTCTTACTGAGTCACATCTATACATTAATAGCAAGGTCCTTACATGTAAGCAGGTGTTTATGTTTAAGCATTACCGGACAGCCTTTCAAAGAGACCTTAAATTTTTCCACAAGCTGAAGGGAATTATCAGAAAGAAGATAATAGTGAACAGAAATCGATAGAACAAAATAACATTTAATAAGCAACAAGAGGTTTTAAACCGGGGTTCTCAATAAATTGAGAGGATGCATATAACATGGGAAAATCAAAAGCACAATTCTTCCTACTAGACTTGAAACAATTTTTCCCCCTCTCAAAAGTCAGGGTAGTATCCTCTTCAACTCTTCTTCCCTACTGCGCTTAGCATACTCCTGCCGCCAAGAGGAAGCACACAGTTGTTGAATAAATGCCCCAAAAGGACAACTTGTCCTGTCAGCCGAGGGAAAAATGCCTACCTCCGCTTGCGGCAAAGACTACATGGAATACACGAACTTTTTTAGCTGCCCTTCAACCTATTTATAACACTTACAATATTTCTATGTAAGGCTATTCATAAGTAGTTACACAAACATATGATCTGATTCTCTCATTCTTAGTCAAACCTCATTTGGCAAGGAATAATTGGGTCCAGTTTCCTACAATGAAAGGAATTTCCAGAAACGACAGTGATGGCCTGAGCCACATTCTAAAAACAGGGTTTTCTGATTTTAAGCTTTGTGAAAATGAACTATCATTGTTTAGGTCATCTTTCTTAATTCAGTTATTCAATTAAAAAAAACACCACAATCTATGTCAGGTTCTATTCTGGGCATAACAGTTACAGCAGCAAACCAGACAGGCCAGCCCTCAGAGGGCTTGTAATATTAACGGGACAATTAAACTGTAAGTGAAAACTATTGACTAGTGCAAATCGGTAAAAATTAAAACGCTGGAATATAAGCATTCTACAAATAGCAGTTACGTGCAAATCATGAAAAGATTCTATTCACATGCAGAAGAATTTACTCTTATGACACTTATCCATTATAAAACTGAATATAAAATTATTCCCAATTAAAGGCTGAAGTCCATATTGTCCACCATAATCTAAGACATCTTTGTGCAAGAGAAAAGTGAAAAGAGAAAAATAACAATTATGAAAGAAAAGTCTGTTTCCTCTACTTGTTTAATTTAAAATAATATTTTAAAATACTGCATAAGATTCCATACATTTCTATGATGTCAGGTGTTTACACCACAGTGAAGTATACAGTTAGATTATATTTTAGAAGTGAGGGAGAAAGAGAGGGAGGGTCTTTAAATATAGCATGACATGATTAAACTGAGAAATAAAGTACATGGCACCTTACATACATGTGGTTACTTGAAATCATGGGAGAGGAATGTGAGCACCTGCACCCATGCAATTGTGTTTGGGATCCTGGTGAGCTACGAAGAATGATTAGGACACAGAATTTTCCATCCAAGTACAAGTAGCAGAGGCAAACGCGCACAAGGAACCACAACACAAGGCCAGCTGTGATCAACCCTGTAACACAAATCCAAAGTGCTGTATGAGTAAGGAGCTACCATTTACTGGTAAGTCCTATGCACGTCATTTCACGTGATCTTCTCCACAAACCTACACAGTGGGCACTGGTATTCTCACTTTACAGGAAAGATATCAAGAATCACAGAAGTTAAACTTGCTCATGGCCACAGAATAATGAAAAGCTGAAGCCCATGCACTTTCCACCATGCCATGCTGCCTGCCTTCCAATAAAAGGAGAATAAATCCAAGTACAGGACTCTGGTGAGGCTTTTCAGAGGAGTGGGACTCAACGAAGAGGAGTCGCGGGAGAAAAAGTGGAGCCAAGGTAGTATAACCCTAGGCAAAGGAAAGCATTTGTAAAACGGCGATGAAGGGGGAAAGAGCAACGCACGATCAGAGAACAGCCACCAGACTACAACACAGGCTGAAGGGCTGGGAGGGCATGGGATATGGTGTCAAAATATACCTGGCCTGAGGGGCTCCTGGGTGGCTCAGTCAGGTGAGCATCCGCCTTTGGCTCAGGTCATGATCTCAGGGTCCTGGGATTGAGCCCTGTGTCCAGCTCCCTGCTTGGTGAGTCTGCTTCTCCCTCTCCCTCTGCCCCTCCCCATAGCTTGTGTGCACACACATGCTCTCTCTCTCAAATAAATAAATAAAATAAAATCTTTAAAAATATATATACACCTGGCCTGAATCCTGGAGCTACCACTTTGTAGTTATGTTACCTTGGCAAGTTATTTCATCTCACTGAGGATCAGTTTCCTCATCTTTGAAACAAAGCAACACCATCTACCTCACAGGGTTGCTAAGAGGATTAATGAGATTAGCATGGGACCCTGTGTTTGGCCAATCATTCCAGGCAAGGACACCACAAGGAAATTACAGACCAATATCCCTGATGAACACAGATGTAAAAATCCTCAACAAACTGGCAGCAAAACAAAGTCAACAATACATTAAAACAATCACACCATAATCAAGTGAGACTTATTTCAGGGATGCAAGGATGGCTCAACATCACAAATCAATGATACAGGACATTAACAAAATGAAAAATAAAAACTGTATGCTCATCTCAAAACATGCAGAAAGGCATTTGACAAAATTCAACATCCACTGATGAGAAAAACTCTCAAAAAAGTGGGTATAGAGGAAGTGTGCCTCAACATAATAAAGGTCCTATATGACAAGCCCCCAGCTAACATCACACTCAACAATGAAAAGCTGAAAGCTTAACGTCTAACATCAGGAACAAGACAAGGATACCCACTCTCCCCACTTTAATTCAACATGTTACTGGAAGTCCTCACCAGAGCAATTAGGCAAGAGAAGGAATAAAGGCATCCAAATTGGAAAGGAAGAAATAAAACTGTCACTATTAGCAGGTGACATGTTATTATATATAGGAAACCCTAAAGACTCCACAAAGAAAACCATTAGAAATAAATTCAGTAAAGCTGCAAGATATACAAAATACATACAAGATACAAAAAATCTATCATTTCTATACACTAAAAACTATCAGAAAGAAATCAAGAAAACAATCCCATCTACAACTGCATCAAAAAGAATAAAACACCTAGGGATAAATTTAACCAAGGAGGTGAAAGACCTGTATACCGAAAACTATTAAGACACAGATGAAAAAAACTGAAGACACAAATCAACGCAAAGCTATTCTATGCTCATGGACTGGAAGAATACTGTTAAAATGTCCATACTACCCAAAGCAAGCTACAGATGCAATGCAATCCCTATCAAAATTCAAATGGCATTTTTCACAAAAATACAATTTTACATCCTAAAATCTGTATGAAACTGCAAAAGATCCTGAGTAGCCAAAGAAATTTTGAGACAGAAGAACTGAACGGGAGGCATCACGCTCTCGGATCTCAAACTGCATTACAAAGTCACAGTAATCAAACAGCATGGTATTAGCATAAAAATGGACATATGGATCAATGGAAGAGAGAGCCCAGAAATACACCTATGCATGTATGGTCAATTAACTTATGACAACAGGGGAAAGACTCTCTTTAATAAATGGTGTTGGGAGAACTGGACAGCCACAAGCAGAAGAATGAAACTGTACCACTGTCTTATACCATACACAAAAATAAACTCAAGATGGACTAAACACTTGAATTTAATACCTGAAACCATAAAACTCCTAGAAGAAAACACAGGTGGTACCTACACATGCACAGGAATATTATTCAGCCATAAAAAGAAAATGAGATCTTGCCATTTCCAACAACATGGGTGGATCCTGTGAGCATTAAGTGAAAAAAGTCAAACACCATAGGATCTCATTTATATGCAATCCAAAAAAAATAAATATCCAAGCTCATCTATACAGAGAACACTTTTTAAAAATGACACGGTCATGTGACCACGTGCTTAGCCAGTCAGTCCGTCCTGTTCAGCTCCTGGGGCAAGTGACACAAAGCCGAGGTGGCAGAGAATCCATTCTGGTGTTGGCAACATCTACTTCAGGGATTATTCTGTGAAGCCTTCTCTCATCATTCCAGGCAAAATAAATCCCTCCTTTGTTTTGACAGCTTTGTCAGACACCTAAACTACCAAACTCAAGAGTTCTTACATCTAAATCATCCACTTCCTTGAATTCCTGGCAGTGAGATTTGGTTTAGGATTTCAAGCCAATCGGAATCAACATTTTCTTGGTGAGTGTTCTTCAGCCATCCTTTGTTCTTTCCATCCCTTTCCTCTCTTTTCTTGTAATATCCTTGTATAGATCCTGTGCTCAATCCTTTCTTCTCATTCTTCACTCATCAAATCAGAGGAGTTCTTCTGAAACAGCTCTTGCAGAAAGTTCACGGTTGGGGGGTTGGGGGGCCAGCAGTGTTCCGAGCCATTAGGGATTCTTCTGGCTTTGTGCTGAAGTTCTTCATGTGTATCCCTTACTGTGTCAGCCCTTGCTTTCTCTGCAGTCAGTAGGCAGAGGCAGGCTACAATTCAGTCTCTTTCCTCTACCCTGCTCACCAAGAGGCTTCCTAAACATGAAGGGATATAGACATGCCATCTTTTAGCTCTATGTTCCTTGATATTCCTCCGTCCAGGGAAACATCTGTTCCCACTGTTCCAGAGGATTACTGCTGTTTTTGCTGAGGGAGTACTACCCACTTTGCAGAAACCCTCCCTCTGAGCCTTCCCACACCCTGATGCATCACTGTTCGATTCTTGGAGTGAAGTTCTAAGTGTCTTTTAATTTTGTTGTTAGATGGAACTTGTATTTGTTTAAGTTCTTTGCTGTTTTGAGTTGATTTCCAACAGTAAAAGATGACAGACATTATTATGCCACTAATAATTTCTAATGTTTTTCTGCAATCTAATATTTTAGAGATTCAGATTTTTCTAGTGTATTACAATGCGATAAATTCTGCCTCATCATATTGCACCAAAAACCAAACTACGATTCCAGGTGTGTGACTAAGAGAATTAGGTTTGTCTTTCAGCAGGAATTACATATAGAATATTAACTTCTTAGGGACACAGAGGTCATAAGTCCACACAGATATTTGTTAGGAATGATTTTGAGAGAGTACTTTAGAGGTACGATAAAAACAAATTGACCACTTCAAGACTGATACATTTAATATATGTAGACTGATCCAATGACAAACACATCTTATTCATCGCTGGTACTAAATAAAAATGTTAAAATTCCAAAATGAGAAACTTTGCTCTTACCTGGATCTGATTCCGAAGCTGTTCCGCTTCCTGCCTCAACTGCTCCAGTTCACTCATCCTTTCACTTGTTTGCCTCAGAAATTAGCAAGTGAAAGCAACTGTCAAAAAAAAAACAAAACCAAAAAATAAAAAACCAGAGCGAGCTGAATTCAGTTCTCCATTTAAATATTAATCTACTTTCTAAACTACTGACATATAACTTCTTTTTCATCCTTCTGAAACTCAAGTGAGCTAGCAATTCCAAGTTCCAGTAACAACCGACTTAGTAAATATAGATCTAGATCACTAACAGGGTCTGATGGAGAAGGTGATCGGAGGATGGAAGAGAAATCCTGAGTTGTAATATTCAAGACTAAATTACAGACCGTTAGTACTAGAATACAGCCCAGTAGGAAATACTTGATAATACTGCAGAGAGCACCCATATCTATTTATCCCCATTTAGATGTCTAATAGGCACCACAGAGTTCATACATCAAAGCTGAACCCCACTCCACCCCCAGGGTCTTCCCTGTCTCAGTAAATGGAAATTCAGTCCTGTCAACCCTTTAAGCCGAACACCTGGGAGTCATCCTTATTTCTTTCACACCCTACATATAATCCATCAGCAAAGCCTGCCAGTTCTTCCTTCAGAAAAATATCTAGGATCTGACCAACCCCGATAACTCCCACCCTGCCTACCTTGGTCTAAGCCACCACCATCTTTCACCTGGTCTCCTTTCTACTGCCCTCCACCACACCCCAGTCTATCCTAAATACGGCAACTGAGTCATCCTTTGTTAAAACACCAGTCTTTCTTCTCCTTTAAATCCTACAAGGTTTTCCACTCCCATTCAGAGGAAAACCTAACTCTACCTTGACCTACAGAGCCCTACCCAACCTCTTACACACACCCCTCTGACCTTCTCAATCACACTGTCCATCTCACTCTGCTCCACCCACTCCAAAGACTTCTTGATGTCCTTTGAACACACTAAGTAGGATCTAGTCTCAATGTCTTTATACTTGCTCTTCCCTCTGCCTGAAATTCCCTCTTACCCCTGATATTTTCATTGCTTGCTGACTTTTCCTCAAATGCTACCTCCTCAGAGGGACCTTTGCTGATAGCCCATAGCCACTTGAGGACTCAACACCATCTAACATGTATTTGCTTATTTGTTGTTTGTTTCCTCCTGGTAGAATGTAAGCTCCTGGGCGCCTGGGTGGCTCAGTTGGTTAAGCGACTGCCTTCAGCTCAGGTCATGATCCTGGAGTCCCGGGATCGAGTCCCACATCGGGCTCCCTGCTCAGCAGGGAGTCTGCTTCTCCTTCTGACCCTCCCCCTCTCATGCTCTGTGTCTCATTCTTTCTCTCTCAAATAAATAAATAAAATCTTAAAAAAAAAAAAAAAAAGAATGTAAGCTCCTTGAGGCTGGGACTTTGCTTTGTTTTTTTGCTACATCCCCAGCGCCTAAGACACTTACCCAGTAAATTAACCTGAAATAGCTTAATAAATAAAGGAAAAAAAATTTTAAAGGATTTAGGATGAATCACAGAACCCAAAGGCAGGAATATTACAACCTCGGGAAGAAACTGAAGCTGAAAACTTATGATAGTATTCTTTCTCTACCTGTCCCGTTTTTCTCTTCCTATTTGTTTTTCTTCTTTCTACAAAATAACTTTTTCTGCTTCTCCGAGCACAAGACCCAGTTTGTATTTCCTCAGGTCAAAATTAGAGACCCAAATGACCACCCTATCTCCAAATTCCCGTAAGAGAGACTCTGATTCCCATAAGGGAAAATCTGGGAGTGCCTGGGTGGCTCAGTCGTTAAACATCTGCCTTCGGCTCGGGTCATGATCCCAGGGTCCTGGGATCGAGCCCAGCATCCGGCTCCCTGCTCTGCAGGAAGTCGGCTTCTCCCTCTCCCACTCCCCCTGCTCGGGTTCCCTCTCTCGTTGTCTCTTTGTCAAAAAATAAATAAAATCTTTAGGGAAAAAAAAGAAAATCTGTTTCTGGTGTCATCCTGCATTCACTTCAACCTGTAGTACAAGTATCTGTTTATTAGGGTTAACTATATTTTGTCAAATTAACAAATTAATCTATTAGGATTGCTTGGAAAGGCATTAAACCGTAAGTAAGAACTGACATCATTCTAATATTCCATGTCCAATTTACTACTATAATATAGCTCTCCGTTTATCTAAATTTCCAGCAAATTTTGATCATTATAAGGCTTAACCATTTTTTGATGAAGTTCTGTCCAACAATTTAGTATGTTCCTCAGGGAGTACCAGGCTGGTTAGATTACTGCCAATCTGGAAGATCATTCTGCCTAACTGAAGATAAATAGCATTCTAGGTTCTTTAAATTCACAACCTTAATTACCCTTGCTGGACCATACCGAGGATACCACTGCCCCCAAATCCTAAAAACTCTGGTTCTGATGCTGCTTTATTTTCTGAGTTCCAAAAAAATCCTGGGCATGCAAAACTGATGTAAAGCTCTTACTGAGTTGCTAATGTACCTAAAAAAGGAGTATCAAGGGGCCATCACAGGTCTCATTAGTTTCAGGGTGTTCAAAACCACCACTTACCCACCCACTACTGCCTTCCCACCCCAACAGCCACCTGCATACAACTGACTCTCTAAAGCGGAGCTTCTCTGCAACTGTAGGCAGAAAGGGTAGGGGTCCTCGAAGAAAGGCCAGTAGACCTAGCTTTCTTGAGAAGTCATTTCGGGCCCCCAGACATCTTGGGAAAGAATGTGAGAACAAACAGCCACTATCAGGCCAGGAGACTGACCTGACCCACACTCTTGAGTTATCTCTGCAGGATCTAAATCCCTCTGAGCACTCAGATACCAGTCCCACCCGAGCCACAGAACTGATGATCTGGCCTCTGCTTTTGCAGCTCCCCGGGACTTTGACCTGGACTCCGTCACCTTAGGACGACTTCTGCCCCACCGCCCAGGCCCCTTCATGAGTACATATGCATCCTGAGCTTCAAAGGTCCCCGATTTTGCCCTTCGGGGAGACACTGCTTTTGCGGGGGGGGGGGGACCCACGGTTCTCCTTTACTTACTGCAAGTAAAACCCTTCCTTTTCCTTTTCTTTGGCTTGGTTGTGTCTTTTGGCTCAACTCCCACCAAGAGGCAAATCCAGTTTCAGGTAACACGGCTAGCAAGAGCTACTCAGGATATACTAGGATCTGTACCAAATGGAGATTTTCCAGCATGGGTGCTGAAACGGATGGAGTACCATGAACAGAAACAGCACACAGAAAGCCATTCCCTCACCACCACTACTGGATGGGTTACTTTTGGGAGAGGCCATGGGTCCTGAATACCCCTATACATTTTTCCTGGGCCTGCCAAAATATAAGGCCCTCATCACGCTCACCTGGGCCGTTTCTCAGGGTTGTATTTGGAGCAAGCAACCTTGAGAGATGAGACAATGTCTCCCCGCCAAGACAGAGCAAAGCTTGCTTCCACTTACTATAAAAGTGGTACATTCCCCAAGCTCAGTGTTTCTGGGCTGTGACACAAATCCAATGTATGTGTGGCATCTATCTAGGCCCACCTGTGTTAACCCCATAGGAACTGAGGAACATGGGGGAATGAGCACAAACCAACACCAGGACAGGCTACTTGCTGGGCTGACCAAGGAGTCTCACGTCATCTGCTAGCGTCCATGAAACAGTAACAGGCTAATTTACTAGCTAGTAAGTAATTAAAATCCCACACACTTTGAAGTCCTTGAAGGAGAAGGTTCATAAGAGAGATGAGGAGTTCAATATGAAATATCATGAGTTTGTGGTACCTCTCCTCTTTTTATGGATATAATGACCTATAACATTGTGTAAGTTATTGTGTAAGTTTTAGTTATAGGATGTGATTTGAAATTTATATATTGCAATATGATTACCAAAGAGTTAACTATCCCATCGCACAATTACCATCTCTTCTTGGTAGAGAGAACATTTAAGATCTCGTCTTTTAGCGACTCTGAGGCACACTGTACCATGTGGTTGACTATAATCACTACGAGGTGCAACAGACCTCCAGAACTCATTCACCCTCCACCTGCAAGCTGCACTCCCTTCTTAAACAGGTTAGATTCCAGGTCCAGCACTTCACCCACAATTTTGCCAGCACCCTAGTTTCCCAACCCTTTTATGTTGTCACACTCAACAGACAAAAGCCACAACCTTGTATGAATCCAACTACCTACCTTTTGGCCAAGTACTCAAGTGACAAAACACTGATCAAAAAAGTCAAACAGGGCATATGAGTTATACTACAAATTCATTTCACCCATCTCAACTGGGCCCTCAAAACCACCCGGCAACCCTATACAGCTTTCTACTCATCACTTCCGCTCTTACTATGAACTACGTCAGTTCCTTTGAACTCTTTAAGCTTCTGACCTTTCACAACCCCTATTACAGACGACCCTGCTTTCTATATCACAGAGAAAGCAGAAGCCATCAGACAGGAACTCTTTCAATTTTCTACCACTACATATATAAAACTATACAAACATAACCGACTCATCACATTCTCCTTTCCCTCTATTCAGAAGAGGAACTGACTTTTCTGTCATTTGGTCCAATTCCTCCACTTACAATTTAAATCCCATCTACCGTCTTTTCAGTAATCTTACACTTCTAATTATCCGTTCTAGAACATTCAAGCTCTCATTTTTCCTCCGTTGTTTTAGTCTTTTAGGAAAAATTTCAAACAGAGAAAGGTAGAGAAATCAGTATAACAGATACCCATAATACCCACTATGTGATTTACAAATTGTTATTGTTGTATTTGCTTCTTGTTTTTGCTCAAGTATTTCTTTTTTTTTTTTTTTTAAGATTTTATTTATTTGAGAGAGCACGAGCGGGGCGGGGGGGAAGGGGTGGAGGGGAGAGGGAGAAGCAGGGAGCCGAACAATCCAGGGCTCGATCCCAGGACCCTGAGATCCGGACCTGAACTGAAGGCAGAGGCTTAACCGGCTGAGCCATCCAGGAGCCCCCATTTGCTGAAGTATTTTATTTTTTTTTAAGATTTTATTTATTTGACAGAGAGAGACACAGAGAAAGAGGGAACATAAGCAGGGGGAGTGGGAGAAGGAGAAGCAGGCTTCCCGCAGAGCAGGGACCCCGATGTGGGCCTCGATCCCAGGAGCCTGGGACCATGACCTGAGCTGAAGGCAGACGCTTAACGACTGAGCCACCCAGGCGCCCCGTTAAGTATTTTAAAGTCAATCACAGACATCAAGACATTCCACTATGAAATATGTCAGCATACATCTCCAAAAGTATTAAGACACTTATCGTTTAAACCATAATACCATTAGTAGATCTACCAAAATTAACAGTAATTATTCAAGAGCTAATACACCTAGTCCATTTTCAAATTTCCCCAATTAGTCTACCAATGTCTTTTTACATCTGATTTATTCAAATTAGGATCCAATTACAGACTACATAATACACTTGGCTATGTCTCCTAAGTCTCTCCATCTAGAAGTATCCACAGCCTACTTTATTACCCCTAGAATACTGACTGACTGGATAGAATGAGCCACTTGTCCCACATTGTGTTTACTTCCTTATGGTACCGTTTAACTTGTTTATCCTCTACATTGCCGATAAACTGTAAGTTAGATCTACAGGTCAGATGATATTCAAGTTCAATGTGTGTAGCAGGAATACTTCTAGGTAACACGGCAGCCTTAGTGTAATAAATCAGAACAAACTTAATCTCTGTTTATGCGCTATTTGTAAAGCTAAGGTTGGTCAGGGTATTCAGGTGTTAATGGTTCAGTCTATTGTAAAGTTGTAATTCCTCATTTTCATCTAGCAAACCACCACCTGTGGGTAACCTTTCACTTTCAGCTGGATTCGATCAGGGTTGAACATGCCCAAGTCTCTCCCTTGGAGAGAGAGAGAGAGAGAGAGAGAGACATACACTGCCTTGATTCCACATTTCACTATCATGGACCCTCCTTTTTCTATCCTTCATTACGACCTCTCAAACAGAGCTGCCTATACATGACCCCATTTCTTCCCATGGAATTCTGAATCCCCAAGCCTCACTCCTGTCCAGTCACCCCCTCAGCTAAGTTGAAGCAGACACCATGAAAAAGGAAGGGCTGTCAGAAGGCATGGCTCTGAGAAAGGTTTCTAGCAGTAAAACCAGAGTCCTTGTGATGCTTGTACCAAAGGTAGAATAGGCCACCCCAAATATAGTTTAAGGATGTGGCATAGGATTATTCAGAGAAACAGGAGAGACTGAAAACAAGAGAAGTTACACCTGAGATGGAAATTTACACTTAAAAAGAAAATCCATTCTAGGAAGGAAAGGACTGTAAATCACCAGAGAATCTTAACCAATGGAGAATGTACTGATTTAAATCTGCACAACAAACCTTACCTTTGTTTACCCTTGCCTTTCCTGATAACCTCCCAGGACTGGTCCCCTACCCAACCCACCCCTGTTCCCAGATCTTCTTTCTTTAGCTGAAGACTGTTTTTTAAGCTGGTGCCTTGGACTACCTCAGGGGTTACACATTTTTCCCCCTGGAAATCTCTCACATATACCCAAGGAATACATACATATTCATAAATTTGTTTCTCTCATTTATCTTTTATTGCAGGGGGTCTCCGCCAAGAACTCAGAAGAGGAAAGGGAAAAATCACCTTTCCTCCTCTAGAGAGACAACCACAAACTTTCTCTGGATGCCTGAAAAGAAATGTTAAAGCTGCCTTCCCCCACCTTCCATTATCTACTGCTAAAAGGAGGAATTAGTTTTTGACTCTTTAAGGAAAACTTATTGGTTCTGTCACTAAGAAGAAAGAATATTTTGATTACACACTTTGTTGATCTTTTCTTCCCACCTGACAATTGCTGGATTGCAACAAGGAGCACATCTAGCATAGACTAAGTTATAAATGACTTCCGTACAAGCCTAGAGGTTGACTAGGGTAAAACGAGGCCACAAGATAGCCCCAAGTGAAACCTAGTAAGATAAATCCTAATAAATTGTGTTTTGACGGTCTAAAGGAGGATCTAACGAAGTGGCTAGTCTATGGATTGACATGGGCTATGGATGTAATATGGCTATGAAAGCTCTGAATTCTTGAGAATGATACTGCTGCATGAGGTACAGTTTAGTAAGTCGCTCCCTCAAACCAGAGATCTAAAGCATGCTCCAATTCAGAGAAGTGAGGTCCTCTGGGGCACGTATTTGACTAGAGCGACAAAGTCATCCAACGACTTGCCCTCCTGCAGGTCCTTTACATCCGTAGTTAATAAAGAACAAAAACAGGGGAAATGGTAAAATAGTTCAAAAAACTTCGTGAATTCAATATGTGTGTGTGTGTGTGTGTGTGTGTGTGTGGGAAACATATGAAAAGTAATGGCAGGAGAAAGAAAACCAGTAAGAGGCACCCACCACTAAAAATTCTCCACTGGGTATAGCCAGGTGAACTGCTGCATAAATTAACTCCAAATCTTCCTTAAAGTTTAAGATAATCAAGAACCCAACCTGAGAAGAGAGTAAACCAAAACATACTCTCTCACTGATCAGACTTTACCTGAATTAATGACCAAAAAAGGAAGCAATGATAGGCAGAAATTAAGGTTTCCATCTACACTGGTCATAGGCCTAACAGAAAACGGAGTAGGACTTCTGAGGACTCAGACATAGTGAACAGCCCCAAAGCTGAAGGCAAAGAGGTACCAATTATGCTATTTTTTTTTAAGATCTTCCAACATATGGGAGCAGAATCAACCTCAAGGTGTACTAAATAGCCCAATGGTCTGCTGCACTCCCCCCAACACAACTGTTGACAATGATTCTTACAATTATCCCTCTATACAAGAAGGCTAAGAAGAGAAAGGTCAGCTAGAAGGGCTAGCTAGCACCTTCAGGTGTGCAAGGACAGTGTGGGAATGAGAAGAGTTTCTCTTCTATGGGGGGGGGAGGGGGAACCAAGCCACAGATTGGGAAAAGATCGTTACAAGCTAAAATTAAGATAAAGGATTAGTTACAAGCTAAAATTAAGATAAAGTATCTAGAGTTTAAAACCAATTCCTCCAAACTAATAAAAAAGACCAATAATCTAACTGGAAAATGTGCAAAGATATGAGTCAGCAAACCACAGTAGGAAAAACTGTGGAAGCCAATATACAAATGTAAAGATATCCAACCTCAGTAATCAGGGCAATGCAAATCAACAATTTCATACCTATCAGATTGATCAAATTGTATCTCAACCAAGAATTAACAAGGTTGGGGTACCTGGTTGGCTCAGTTGGGGTAAAACGTGTGACTCGATCTCGAGGTCATGAGTTCAACCCCCACAATGGGTGTAGCGATTACTTAAATTTAAAAAGAAAAAAAAAAAAAGAATTGGCAAGGTTAAGGAAAATGGTAACTCATTCTGGTAGGAAAGCTCTTGGAAAGCAACTTGGCCAATATCTAACGAAGGTGATGATACCTCTATCTTTCAATAGGACAATTCCATTTCTGGGGGCATCTGGCTGGCTCAGTTGGTAGGACACACCACTCTTGATCTCGGAGTCGTGAGTTCAAGTTCCACTTGGGGTGTATAGATTACTTAAAATTTTTTTTAAAAGTTTATGTAAAAAAATTTAATTCCATTTCTGGGTATATAAGCCCTAAAGGAAACTCAAGTACTCATGTGCTCGAGTGGGGTTCATATAGTACTACTTGTAAGAGCAATAAACTAAAAACACTTAATTGCCCACCAACAGGAGAATGGATAATTGTAGTGTTTTCATGTTGAATTATTATATCGCAATGAAAACAAATGAACTACAGGTATAGACAACATAGATTAATCTGAACAATACTGGGGGTGGTGAAGACACATACCAGCATAATACTCTTTTTATAAAATTCAAAAACAACTAAGACTATTCAGGAATGCACACATACGTAACAAAAGGTTTTTGAAGAGAATGACAAAACAGTACAAGGAAGAAGCACACAAGTACAATAGTTGCAAGTAATTGTTAATTTTCGAATTCCTGAGTTGGGTATTTGCTTTACAGATGTTTAGGTTACCAATAAGCAAATATAAATATATAAAAGTGAGTGATATGTGGATCCACAACAAATATATTTATAGTTAATCTAACTCTTGCACTAAATTAAACAAGGAGACCATTAGGCTGAGGTGCTTCTAATATCTTAGCAAACTATGTAAGCAAACCCAAACCTAAGCCTGTGAAACCCAAGGACAACCAATCACAGCCAACTAGGCTTTCCAAATAAGGCAAGCACATAGCCACAGCTAATCAAGTAATTTCCTTGCTTTGCTTCCTTCTCTATGAAAATCTTGCCCCTACGTATGCCCAATCCAAATTGATTTTTGCTATAAAACAACTTAAAATGTTTACTATGCCTCAGTTTATCTCTTAACATACCTGAAGTCCACTGGGAACCATAAAATAAGTAGAATAAGATAAAAATAAAGACAAAAAGAAACTGAGGCTCAGACAGGTTCAATGACTTGCCTGAGATTAGTAGCACAGTTGGGAACTGAATCCAAGTGTGTGTGTGACTCTGGAACCCAGCATCTCTCCACCCTGCCACACTGCCTCTTTTCAAAAGGCAGCTCATTAGACTTCCCGGCTGAATCTGACTAATGATATTCCCTCTGTATTCCCTTTACTACATTACTATGGCTTTCATGACTCCAACTTCCTAGATCCTCCTTGTACTTCACTATTGTTTCTGGGTTTGTTTGTAGTTTTTGCTGTCTCCCCCCACCCCCATTCACTTCTTAAATACTTAGGTTTCCCAGGATCTATCTTCAGCCAGCTAGTTAAGAAATTTTCTTCCTGGGAGGAGGAAAAGATAAAGGAATAGGACATATACATGAGCCATCTCTACATTCCATTACAAAAACAAAAACAAAACCAAAAAAACCCCACAACCACCACAGGGGTGTCTGGCCGGCTCAGTTGGTGGACTGTGCGACTCTTGATCTTAGGGTCATCAGTTCAAGCCCCACGTTGGCTGTATAGACAGCTTAAAAATAAAATCTTAAAAAATTTTAATTATACAAAAAACACAACTAAGAACAAAACACACAGACAAAAAACATCAGAAGGGTACAGTGTAATTGTCAAGAAATTTCACCAATGGTGATTTTTTACTCTAGGTCAAACTGGAGCTATTCATCACAATCTCTGAAGTGGTACCGAAATTATAGATGAAAGCAATTTTAAACTAATAATTTAATAGAAATTAGTTTAGTATCAGCACAGTGTCTTTCAGTTACCATAACTTCTTGACTAAGTTCTTTTTCAACATGAATAATTCATTTAACACAATTGAAATTACTCTTATATAATGAAAGCATTGTAAGTTGAGAAGAAAGCAGCATATTAGTTATCTTTTTAAAAGTTCAGCTGTGCCAGTTACACATATTAAAAAAACCAATGAGCCACTGTATCCACACCAATTAAAAAAATAATACAGTTGCATAATTCAGTCCTCTCTCTCCAAAGCAAGGCATTATGTAGCCTGTACAATTATACTACTGTTAGTGAACAGCCATTTTCATCTATATGTGACAAGGAAATATATTTTGTAGCTAATAATTTTCATACTGATTATGAACGCTCGCAAAGCGTGAAAGAATATTTTAAGTTATAAATTTAGGCATAAAACTACTTTTGCTTACTAAGTCTATTCATCAGAAAAATTCAAGTTTGTTATTATAATCCCTAATGTTCTACGTTTCTCTTTGCAATCTGTTAATTCCTATACTTTGTAAAATTAAAAAAAAAACAACTGCAAACCCATAATGAATTAGGTATTTAAAGCTCTTATGATCATTCTTAGCATGGAATTTAAAAGCACGCTTGCCTATCCACCCCAAGTATTCCAGATACAGATATTCCCATGGGGCTTTCACAAGAAGTTAGCTAAAAATCTAGGGCTGTAGGGGGTGATGGATAAGACAGAAAAACATTAGAGCTGCTGAAACTGTAGCATCGGCATTCAGGTTTTTTTTTTTTTTATTTCTCATCCCATTGAACACTTAAATGTCCCCAAAGTAAAAAATTCTGCCTCTTGTGAACTGCAGGCAGTCTGTGTTGTCTGTGTTCCAGAAAATAAATAAGGTGCTATTCTTCAGTCTGTTTCCCTTCACTCATCTGGTATGTTGTGGCATGGTTCATTACTTTTTTTTTAGATTTTATTTATTTATTTGACAGAGACACAGCGAGAAAGGGAACACAGCAGGGGGAGTGGGAGAGGGAGTAGCAGGCTTCCCGCTGAGCAGGGAGCCTGATGCGGGGCTCGATCCCAGGACCCTGGGATCATGACCCGAGCCGAAGGCAGTCACTTAACGACTGAGCCACCCAGGCACCCTGATGAGGGTTGAAAGAAATGGTTCATTCTTTCACCATTTACCAAATGCCTATCATGTGCTAAGACCTGAGGCTACACATGAATAGGACAGGCCCAGCTCCCCAGGAGTTCACAGTTCAGTAGGAAAACAGACATTTAAGTGCATACTCACATAGGTCCATAATCCCATTATCTAAAGCCCTAGCACCAGGTGTGGTTCAGATTTGGGAAGTTTTCAGATTTTATACAGGTGTGGACCCTGGGGCATCACCCCACATAATCAAGGAGTATTTCTGTAGCAAAACATAAGCACATTCACAACTAGGTGGGGAAAAACAAACTAGCAGGTTTCATGTTAGATCAGGCCAGGTTGTGGCATGAAATGAGTCCAAATCACATAAGGCTTTGCCACTAAGTGATATATGAAAAAAACCTGCCATTTTTATAGCATTTTGGATCTCCAATTTGTGGATAAGAGATTACTGACCTTCAATGCCTAAGAGGAAGATAACGTGGCACAAAGTCAGGACAAGCCCGGACTGAGGCATTAGTAGGAGTTAGCCAACCAGGAGACAGCATTCATTGAGCACTTTTGTGCCATGCACTATTCAAAACTCCCCACAGTAACTCATTTAATGGCCTCAAATCAACCTCAGAAGGGAGGGGCTGGGGCGCCTGGGTGGCTCAGTTGGTTAAGCGACTGAGTGCCTTTGGCTCAGGTCATGATCCTGGAGTCCCAGGATCAAGTCCCACATTGGGCTCCCTGCTCAGCACGGAGTCTGCTTCTCCCTCTGACCCTCCCTCCTCTTGTTCTCACGCTCATTCTCTCTCTCAAATAAATAAATAAAATCTTTAAAAAGGGGCGGGCTAATATCATCCCCATCCCACAGACGATGAAACTACAAGTTATGGAGGTTACCGTGCTTACCTGAGTTCATATAACCTAATAGCTTGCTGGCTCACTGTAAGTATCCTTACTGCGTGATCCCAGAAATTGCTCACCTGCTCTGAGTCTCAATTCCCTCATCAGTAGAGTGGAGATACCCCATGGGATTGGCTGGAGAATTAAATATACACATTCACAAAATGCCCTTGGAACTTTAAGCGAGGGCTAATTTGGCCCAGCAAGGGAAATATACAAAGACACTACAACCAGAAACACTGCTCAGGCCATTATCTATATATGGATCAGTAGATATAATGCAAAATACTTTAAACAAAAAAGAAAAATACAGCTATTACCAGAAAGAAATTTTTTCATGGCCTCAGCATCCCAGTTATGATGCCCTGTAACCCCTTTGTTCTCTCCGTAATTCCTTGAGAAGCGCTGAAGATCCCTCCCTAGGAACTCTGGAGACTTCTGTTTGCAGGGAGAGGACTCTATTCTTATGCCCTACTATATAGACCAGGACTCTCTAATGAGTGGGGAGGAGAGGAGAGAGATTCAAAAGGGGAAAGAGGGTAGGAGAAAACACCCAATCATGTGAAGACCTTTCTCAAACCACACCAACCTCGTGAAGACAGCAGTACCTGGCCCACCCCCACTCCAATGCCTTGACTCCTAGATTGAAGCACTGTTAATTACTGTTATACCCTTCAGGTGTGTAAGGGAAGAAGCATGGTTGATAACCACCGATTCAACTAAATAACCTCATCAGTGGTTCTCAACGTGTGGGGACCACCACCAGCAGCAGCAACATCCCTGAGGAACTTGCCAGAAACGCACACTTTTAGGCCCTTTCCCAGGTCTAAACAACAAACTCGGAGGGTGGAGCCCAGCGATCAGTGCTTAACAAACACTCTGGTTCTGGTGCCTCCTACAGTCTGAGAAACACAGATCTAAACTCGTTTACATAGGAAACAAATCTAAAACCATTTGATTGAGGGAAGGTTCAAGAATGTGTGTTCATTTAGGGGCGCCTGGAGGGCTCAGTCGGTTAAGCATCCAACTCTTGATTTTGGCTCAGGTCATGATCTTGGGGTTGTGGGATCGGGGCTCTGCGCTCAGCATGGAGTCTGCTTGAGGTTCTCTCCCTCTGCCTCTGCCCCTCCCCCCCTCTTTCTCTCTAAAATAAATAAATGAATCTTAAGTAAATAATTCTGGGGCGCTTGGTGGTTCAGCTGGTTGAGCATCTGCCCTGGGCTCAGGTCATGATCCCCGTGTCCTGGGATCGGGCCCCACATCGGGCTCCTTGCTCAGTGGGAAGCCTGCTTCTCCCTCTCCCACTCCCCCTGCTTGGGTTCCCTCTCACGCTCTCTCAAATAAATAAAATCTTTAAAAAAGTTCCTAAAAAAACCTAAATGGCATTTATATTATCTTCCTGGTCAAACAAAACATCTAAATACTTTAAAAAAAGAAAGATAGTAGTTGGAATACATGATTGTAGAAAAAAATCATTCCCATTTTTATCAGTTTTTAAATAGGGCAGAATTATTTCCCACATCTGAATTGTGAAAATTTTTTGAATTTTTTTTCTTGAGGAATGCCTTCAGAATGGGAAGAGAAAAAGAGACGCTCCCCATATAAATTTCCTATTTCTCAAACACAACTTAAAAATATTTTTACAAAGAAATCATTAACAATTTCTTGACATATTTCAGGTGGTATCTTCTCTTTCCTCAAGGGAACAATGCATCTGGCAAAAACCTGAATTTTTTTGGCAGCCATCACCTTCTTTAAAATAATCTGTATTTGGTTTTGCTTTTACTCTTTAAGAATATAAGAATGAAATAAACTCAAGAGTTGAAAGGATAGCTTAGGAACCAGCTATCTTCTATCAGGAAATACCCAAGACACCTGAAAAGAGAGATACTTAAGGTTTTTAATTAAAGCTTAAATGCATTAATCTTTGCTAAAGTAGTGAAGTGTGTGAGAAAATAGCTGCCAATAGTGTTTCATGTATCTCTGGAATTAAGAAAGGGACTTTAGATTCTCAACTGCCAAAAGTAGCTCTTAATACATTTTTTTCTTAAAAAAAAAATCTTGTGATTTAGTTTTCTTAACAAGTCACAACATGATCAGTCCACAGTCAGAAATCAACCAACAAGAAAACAAGCTCTTTATCCAGGTATCATAAACAGATCCACTGGGGGTGAACGCTTTGGATAAGAATTAGGGGGTCTCGGGGCACCTGGGTGGCTCAGTCATTAAGCGTCTGCCTTTGGCTCAGGTCATGGTCCCAGGGTCCTGGGATCGAGCCCCACATCGGGCTCTCTGCTCGGCGGGAAGCCTGCTTCTCCCTCTCCCACTCCCCCTGCTTATGTTCCCTCTCTCTCTGTGTCTGTCAAATAAATAAAAATCTTAAAAAAAAAAAAAGAATTAGGGGGTCTCTCATTGAACAGGATTTGTCATCTTGGCAGAAATCTAAACTGAGGTGGTAAATTCCACGGCCCAATAAAATGTCATGCATAAAAGTAAAAAAAATGGACAGGTATTCATGGAATTAAAAGCAAATGGATTTTGTTGTTTCATTCCTACACATTTTTACATTTTTACATTTGTGTTATAAATAGAACATGTGTGACAACTGTAGTGTTTTAAACTATTTGCCATTTATAAAAGCTGAGCGTTTCATCATAAATTCTTTAGGTTTAATTTTTAAATTACAAATTATAAAAGTATCCTTTAAATCAAGGAAAAGAAGGGAAGACCTCTTTGAGGCAAAGGTAGTAACAAAACCTAAAATTATAGTAATATCAGGTACTACATAAAAACCTGATGCACAGTTTATCTTTTAAATGCAGAGTGCGGGCGCCTGGGTGGCTCAGTTGGTTGAGCGACTGCCTTCGGCTCAGGTCATGATCCTGGAGTCCTGGGATCGAGTCCCACATCGGGCTCCCTGCTCAGCAGGGAGTCTGCTTCTCCCTCTGACCCTCCCCCCCTCATGTGCTCTCTCTCTCTCTCAAATAAATCTTTAAAAAAAATAAAATAAGGGGCACCTGGGTGGCTCAGTCGTTAAGCGTCTGCCTTCGGCTCAGGTCATGATCCCAGGGTCCTGGGATCGAGCCCCACATCGGGCTCCCTGCTCAGCGGGAAGCCTGCTTCTCCCTCCCCCCATCCCCCTGCTTGTGTTCCCTCTCGCGCTGGTCTCTCTCTGTCAAATAAATAAATAAAATCTTTAAAAAATAAAAAATAAAAAAAATAAAAAAAATAAAATAAAATAAATGTAGAGTGCACGTGTCTCCATTCTTTTACTGTATCCTGCCTACAGAAGAAATGAACACTATCCCGACCTACTGTCAATCCAAATTGTCATGTGATTCATTCTTCCACTCAACAAATGTGTTGAACGCCCACCCTGCACTAGGCACCCCCACACACCGACCCACCCCGATCAGAAAAGTTCATCTTCTCACGAGAAACGAATAATAATTATATCAGGATGGAAGGGCTGCAATAGAGCACATATTTAAAATGTTATGTCACCAAAACCAAATGTTTCATGGGAATATGACTGAACTTACCATACTAAGGATTTCCCTTAAACTGAAACTGTTTCTAGTATGCTTATATTTTTAGCTGCACTACCTCTTAAAGCAACACGTTCTATGAATTCACTGGCAGCTATATAAAATGGCAGGGAATTTCCTTTTACTTAGTCCTAAAACTACCTTCTCTAAGTTGAGAAGCCTCTAATTTTAGTATTTCTAAGACTCTGTGACTCAGACATTAGGAAAATAAATTATGAGTATGTAAATTACAAATCGCAACCTTCTCAGACTGTCTTTTCTCAGATGACTTCACTCAAGTATTATTACCTCTTGGATTTTTTTGATATGACCATGTATGGTTCATCTTGTATCACTAAGTCACACAGTCTTAGATCACTTTAAAGTCACATAATTTGTTTTTTTTTTAACCAAAAACAATCCCTTAAATTTACCAGAATTGGTTACATATTACTCTTGATTATATCTAAAAAATATTTAAATGAATCCCACCACTAAAGGATGAAAATATGACAACAGTGGCTATCAGAATTTCATCCAATGTTTCTAAGTGCCCATCCAATAAATATTTATACGTTTATAAATGTTTATAAGGCATCATGATCTAGCTTATTTGCTAATTTGGCTTCACGGGACAAAATGTGACATGCAATTAACATATTCATGGAAAGGCAGCTAGCTACAACTCCATGTGTTCACAGCTTTAATAAAAGTAAAATACCTTTTTTTAAAAAAGTAAAATTATCTTAAAGTTACCAATAGTAACTAGAAATAGAGTACATCACTCGGTGTCTTTCTCCCACCCAGTACAGATCTTTTTTTCTAACATAAAGCCATTAATACTGAGACAGAAGGTAAAACTTTGGAGGTTTTACTAATTAAAAAGCAAATGCACCCATGTGGTATTGGTATGAGATGAACAGATATCCATCAATGCTACTCCAGGATCACACTTTATCAAAATATCATACGATTGCTTTCTTGGGTTTAGACTAACAACTAATAACCCACACTAGCTATCTGTGATTCCACTCCATGCTCAACTCCCTCCCCCACCACTAACGTTCTCAAAAGCCATCAATCCAAGGGGTCTTCTTTCTCCCAGGTGGCTTGAACTGTGTTTTAGCAGCACTCACCCTCACATACACCAATATTGCTCTTCAGCATCACTGAAGAAACATACATTACTCCTGATGCTTCACTAGCCCTTCATGATGTGTCTCACCATCATCTCTAAAAACTTTGCAAAGATGTTTCCTCACTGAAAATTAGCACATAACCATGGGTGAAATTTACATAGCAACATTTCTCTCCTTCTTTATACCCTAAGTCACAGAGGAGTATTTCTGTGTGTGTTTTTAAGTATTTTCCCCCCAAAAGCTTCCCTAGCGGCACATAAATAATGAAATAATGAAATCCCTTGATAAGTTTTAATTCCCATAAACGTTAACATACAACCATGAAAACTAATATCTAAGTTTAAAAAAAAATTTTTTTTAATAAGTAGGCTACTGCTTAATTTTTTTTTTTAAGATTTTATTTATTTATTTGACAGAGAAAGACACAGTGAGAGAGGGAACACAAGCAGGGGGAGTGGGAGAGGGAGAAGCAGGCTTCCCGCCGAGCAGGGAGACTGATACGGGGCTCCATCCCAGGACCCTGGGATCATGACCTGAGCCGAAGGCAGACGCTTAACCGACTGAGCCACGCAGGCGCCCCCTAAGTTTAAAAAATTTTTAAATACCAACTGCTTTTGCTTTTTATATCATGTGACAAGACCACATTTTTCTTTTTTTCTTAAATGTTTATTTATTTAAGTAATCTCTACACCCAACATGGGGCTCAAACTCACGACCCCAAGATCAAGAGTCTCATGTTCTTCCGATTGAGCCAACCAGACGCCCTAAAACCACATTTTTTCAAAAAGTTTATTCCTACTCCCACAACAGCTTCCCCAGAGACCCATTTCGTAAGTAACGCACATAATGAAGATCCCTTGTTGATAAACTTCAATTTCCTTAAATAATTAGCTGTCCTCCATTTTTCTATTAAGTACATAATTTAATTTACAGAAGTCTAGAAAATAAAAAAATGTTTAAATTATTTCCTTATAAAAACATGGTCACTATAAGCCTTGTTAACTATCCTAAATACAATGTATAATCTATGTTGCATGCCAGTTAGACAACGAAGTCTCATTCAGCTTAAGGTGTTATTACTGGGTTTTTGATTTTACATTACTAAATAGTTAAAGCCCAAATTTCACTCTTTAAACAATTCCCGGGTAAGGGTGTGTAGGTGGGGAACTCATAAAAACTGAAGGGGAAAAGAAAAATGAGTCAGCCATTGCTACACGTTACCGTAACAAAAATGCCAAAATCCCTCCACACAAGCCCAGGGACCACCGTCCTCACCTTTGTCTATTCCAAAGCAGTGTTCTCTCTCTACGGTACAGATTCTACCAATTTCTCCATCGCTAAAAATGTATTACAAGTTAGAAGATGAAGAAACAGTAAGACTTCTAAAAACATAGTATTTTTGCATAAGTAAGAATGAACGTTTAAGGACCGTCACTCTTCAGTTGTTTTTAACAAAAAAGTTACAAACATAAATCAACAGGAGAGCAAATATGGTAAATCCATACAATGAAATATTACGTAGCTGTGAAGAGAACCTCAGAGCCCTAAATACTTGCAAAGATGCCCAGCACTGACAGCCCCTGAGCAAATGCTCTCTTTTGGGGTTTCAACCGTAAGGTAAGCATTTTGGTGGGAGGACGCCCTTACCCAGCAAGGTATATACTAAGCGTCCTTGGTAATAACCAAACAGCGCAGGAAACAACCCTGCTAAAGCCAAAACTGGGTAGGAGAAGAGGGGATATTTAAGCTATGTACTGCCTTAAATATATATATATTTTTAATATTTATTTATTTGACAGAGAGAGACAGCGAGAGAAGGAACACAAGCAGAGGGAGAGGGAGAGGGAGAAGCAGGCTTCCCGTGGAGCAGGGAGCTCCACGGGGGGCTCGATCCCAGGACCCTGGGATCATGACCTGAGCCGAAGGCAGACGCTTAACGACTGAGCCACCCAGGCGCCCCATGTACTGCCTTAAATATTAAAGATGGACATTAAGAGAAACTTTACATTTATGTTATTTTAGCAAGTCAGTAGTACACGAGTGTTAAAATCATTTAATGTGATTGCTACCGCAAAACAAATTAAATAAGATATAACTTTGAACAATTCCAGAAGGCTCTCCATAATGCATACTGGAAAAATGGTATTGAGGAACACATATTGTAAACTTACCAAGCATTGTTTATTCATCACTATTGCACCAAAGGAAATTCTTTGGTACCTGCGCCGTCCCTAGGACAACAGGAAGGCTGTCGGGTAGCATAGTAACTAAGAGTGTTGCCTGGACTACCCAACTGTTGGGGTTTGTACGGGCTTCTCCACTGGCATATGTTAACTGACATATGGAAAAGTCAAAAGACTAACTGAAATTAATAGTAGTTGAGAAAAAGGTGTCTGTGAACTAAAAATGGAAAAATACTAAAAATATTTTAAGAGGGGGCGCCTGGGTGGCTCAGTCATTAAGCGTCTGCCTTCGGCTCAGGTCATGATCCCAGGGTGCTGGGATCAAACCCCGCATCGGGCTCCCTGCTCAGTGGGGAGTCGGCCTCTCCCTCTCCACTCCCCCTGCTTGTGTTCTGTCTCTCTCTCTCTCAAATAAATAAATAAAATCTTTTAAAAATATTTTATTTTTTATTTATTTTTTTAAAGATTTTATTTATTTATTTATTTATTTTATTTTATTTTATTTTATTTATTTATTTGAGAGAGAGAGAATGAGAGACAGAGAGCATGAGAGGGAGGAGGGTCAGAGGGAGAAGCAGACTCCCTGCCGAGCAGGGAGCCCGATGCGGGACTCGATCCTGGGACTCCAGGATCATGACCTGAGCCGAAGGCCGTCGCTTAACCAACTGAGCCACCCAGGCGCCCCTTTATTTATTTATTTGAGAGAGAGAATGAGAGAGAGAGAGCATGAGAGGGGGGAGGGTCAGAGGGAGAAGCAGACTCCCCGCCGAGCAGGGAGCCCGATGCGGGACTCGATCCTGGGACTCCAGGATCATGACCTGAACCGAAGGCAGTCGCTTAACCAACTGAGCCACCCAGGCGCCCTTTAAAAAATATTTTAAAAGAAAGAAGTATACTTAAGCAGGAATTATTTAAATAGTCAAAACATTTTGGAGCTAGTTTTTTTTTTTTTTTTTTTTACATCCTAAACCAGATCTCTCTTTAAATAGTGTCCTTTTTCTTGTCATTCTTTCCAATATTAATATGGTTAATTTAGACGCTTACCAAAAATTAATTTTTTTTTTTTTTTTTTAATTTGACAGAGAGAGACACAGCGAGAGAGGGAACACAAGCAGGGGGAGTGGTAGAGGGAGAAGCAGGCTTTCCGCTGAGCGGAGAGCCCGACGCGGGGCTCGATCCCAGGACCCTGGGATCATGACCTGAGCCAAAGGCAGACGCTTAACGACTGAGCCACCCAGGCGCCCCCAAAATTAAAATTTTTTAATCTTTGTAATTTAAAAGTTAATTATCCAGTTTGTGGTCAAGATTTTTCCCTTTTTGTTTCTTCCTAGTGACCTACTGTACTCGTCTGGCTGCTTATCAGGATTACATCCACCAGAGGGCAGACAAAAGAAAGATGAAGCTGGGAAACAAAATTAACAACTTGTTAGCTTCCAGAGAAGCTTTAGCAGTTATCACCAAGAAACTTTACATTATAGGATTCTCTGAGACAATCTTCTCCATTTGAAACGGTATTAGGTAAAACACAGCAAAAAAGCTGGAATATATTAATTCATGCATTTATTCATTCAACAAATATCTGAGTTCCAACCACATGCCAGACACATTCCAGGCTCTAGGGATTCAGCAGTAAACAAAACAAACAAAAGGCTCTGTTGTCATGGAGCTTTATTCTATATCTGTCTAGGAGACAGATAATAAAGCACATAAATAAACAACAATTTCAAGTACAGATAAGTACTATGCAGGAGAAAAAAACCTGCAACAAGTCAGCAACAAGGAAGGCTATTTTTAAATAAATTAATCTGTAAAGCCTGAATGAAATGATAGAATGAGTCATGCCTTAAATGGGAGAAGAGCATTCCAGGAAAAATAAACAGTAAATGCAAAGGTCCTGAGGCAGAGACTAACCTGGCATGCTAAATCAACAACAGAGACGATAGAGGCTGGAGGGGAGGGAGCAAAGCAGAAAAGATTAGAGGGGGTGAGCAGGAGACCAACCATGTAATCATGTGGGCCTCCTGACCACAGTAAAAACTTCAGATTTTATCTCATAGTAATGGGTTCTGCTGCCTGAGATTGGAAGCTGAAAGACCAGTTAGGAGCTACTGCTGTAGTCCAGGCCCAGGAAGATGGTGGTTTGACACAAGGGTGGTGGCAGTAGAAACAATAAAAAATAGCCAAATTAGAAATAATAATAAGTTAGAACCCATTAGAGTTGCCAATGGGGGAACAGATGTAGGATGAGTGAAACAGGAGAATTAAAGATTATTCTTAGAATTGTTAGCCTAAGCAACTGGGTGGATGATAACACCATTTTCTGAGGAGAGTAAGAAGCTATCACCAGTGGAGCAGGATGAAAATCAGAGTCCATGTCCCAGAAGCCAAGGGAAAATTGCTTCAGCCAGAAGGAGTTCTCCATTACCCGTGTGAAAGGTGGCCAAGAGATCTAACGTGGCAAGACTGATGTCACTGGTGACCTTCGAGAAGAATGGTTTTTTTCACAGCACAAGAAGGATAAAGCCACTCTGGAGTGGGTTTAGAAGAGGGGAGACGGGGAGTTGAGGAGTAGATAAAGCCTACATGGAATCCTTCAAAGATTTTTTGTTGTTGTTTTTGGACACAAAGTAGCTTTATTATTTTTTGAAGTTTTATTTTTAATTTTTTTTTTTTTTTTTTTTTTTTTATTTAGAGGGAGGGAAACAGAATAAGAGGGGATGGGGTCAGAGGGAGAAGCAGGCTCCCCGCCGAGCCGGGAGCCCGATGTGGGACTCAATCCCAGGACTCCGGGATCATGACCTGAGCCGAAGGCAGTCGCTTAACCAACTGAGCCACCCAGGCGCCCTATTTTTAATATTTTTTAAAATTTCAAACAAAGCTGAAAAAAGTAGTATGGTGAATAAATACTCTTAGACCTTTCACTTAGGTTCACTAATTATTAATATTTGCCACGTTTGCTTTATCATTCTCTCTTCATATGTAATAATTATTATTGCTTGTCCATTGTGAGAGTAAACTGAAGATATTTTGACCATTTACTCCTAATAACTCACTGTGTATCTTCTAAGAACAAGGGCATTGTCTTATATAACCACAGTACAATAACCAAATTCAGGGAACTTAATATTGACGCAATACTATTTTTTTTTAAAGATTTTATTTATTTGACAGAGACACAGCGAGAGAAGGAACACAAGCAGGGGGAGTGGGAGAGGGAGAAGCAAGCTCCCCTTGAGCAGGGAGCCCGATGCGAGGCTCGATCCCAGGACCCTTGGACCACGACCTGAGCCGAAGGCAGATGCTTAACGACTGAGCCACCTAGGCGCCCTGCAATACTATTATTTAATATTCAGTACTTATTCAAATTCTGCCAATGTCCTGATGTCAGTTAGATTTTCCAATCCAAGATCCAATCTAGGATTATGCATTGCACTTTGTCAGGTCTCTTAAACTATCTTTCTTTATTTTTTTTTTTAGCATTCTTTCCTTTTTTTTTTAAAGATTTTATTTGAGCAAAAGAGCGCACACACTAGAGAGAAAGAGAGAGAAAAAGAGAGAGAGAGCGCGCATGTGTACAAGCAGGGGGGAGGGGTAGAGGAGAGGGAGAAGCAGATTCCCTGCTGAGCAGGGAACCCGGCCGGACTCAATCCCAGGACCCTGGGATCATGACCTGAGCTGAAGGCAGATGCTAAACCGACTGAGCCACCCAAATGCCCCAAACTTCCTTTAATCTAGAACATTTCCTTTGCCTTTGTCTTTCATGACATTAGCATATTGGAAAAGTCTGTAGAACGACCCTCAATTAAGGTCCCTCAATTGTTTCTTCTATGTAGATTTTGGTCATGCATTTTAGAAAAACCACAGAAAAGTAATGATGTCCCCAGTTCAAGCACATCAAGAGGAACCTGTTTTGTTGTTGTTTTTAAGATTTTATTTATTTGTCAGAGAGAGAGAGAGAGAGCGTGTGCACAAGCAGGGGGAGCAACAGAGGCAGAGGGAGAAGCAGGCTCCCGGCTGAGCAGGGATCCCTGCCTGATGCGGGGCTGGATCCCAGGACCCTGGGATCACAACCTGAGCTGAAGGCAGACACTTAACCAACTGAGTCACCCAGGCGCCCCAAGAGGAACCTGTTTATCCTGCTACTGGTGATGTTAACTTTCATCATTTGGTTGAGATGGTGTCTGCCTGATTTCTGCACTGTGAAGTATTCCTTTTCCCCTCGGTCATTAATCTCTGGAGAGGCCACTGGAAACCGTATTAGTACCCTTTTCCCCATCCAATTTTCTCTATTAGTGATGCTCGCATGAATCAACATGACCATGATGGTTGTAAACCAGTCACCCTTCTAATTCTATTGCACTTTCTACATTTTTACTGGCAGTCAACTGAAAATGCTTTCTCCTTTTCCTTTATTTATTATAAACTTGTGGATTCTTATTTTATTCAATGGGTTATAATCCGTTACTATCATTATTCATTTTCAGGCTCAAATTTTCCCAGATTTGGCTGTTCAAGCTAGTTCCTATGTCCTTTTGATGTGCTACCACCATTTGGGGGAATACTTCCTAACCTTGTGTTCTAGGCTCTTCTACTTTCCCTGCCCCAGCCCTGGAATCAGCCATTTAGATCTGGGCACTACTTGTGCTCACTGCTACTAGGGTGTCATTGCTTCTAGACCTTTCCATCACACAGAGCTAGGAAATATGTAACTCTAAATCCAATCCAACACCAAAGAGTGCTTCACTGCCTTCTTCCATTTCATATCTTTATTTCCCTTCTCCCACAGTGAAAACCCTACCTCAAAAAATATCAATGAATTTGGGGCACCTGGGTGGCTCAGTCGGTTAAGTGTCTGGCTTCAGCTTGGGTCATGATCTCAGGGTCCTGGGATCGAGCCCCCCATCGGGCTCCTTGCTCGGCGGGGAGCCTGCTTCTCCCTCTCCCTCTGCCTGCCGCTCGCCCTGCTTGTGCTCTCTCTGTAAAATAAATAAAATCTTTTTTAAAAATCTACGAATTTACTCATTTGCTCATTTCTATGATACATAGAAAATAGTCCAAGACTTGCTATATCTCTACCACTATAAAAAACCAGTTTACTACAAAGGACTCAAGATTTTTTTTTTTTTTTTGCAGTCCTTTCTCTCTCTAGATTAAAGGTAGATAGTCAAAGTGGTGTATTAAAAACTTACTTGGATTTTTCTTTTCTTCAGAGAATTCATGTTATTCGTTGAAATATAGTTGGTTCCTTTGTTCCTGTTTGTATTAAATTTTGCAGGATTTTTCTTTCAAACTTGTTCATTTTATTTTTGAACATATAAAACATAAACAAGTTTCCAAAACTATACAAAAAGATAAAATCACAGCAGTGCTGTTCCCTCCATTATGCCTTCTACTCAGTTCCTACCCACCCCCTGTAGGTAACTAATTAGTTTCTGGTTATCCTCTCCTGTATTTATTTTTATTCTCTCAAAAAATTACATTTTCTAAAAAAAAAAAAAGCTTTCTCAATGTGGAGCCAGAGACATGGGGCAGAATAATAGGTCAAGAAAAGAATTTTAAGATGGGAGACACAGGAGCGCCTGAGTGGCTCAATCATTTGCCTTCGGCTCAGGTCAGGGTCCTGGGATCAAGCCCGAATTGTCCTCCCTGCTCAGCAGGGAGTCTGCTTCCCCCTCTCCCTCTACCTGCCATTCCCCCTGCTTGTGCGCTCTCTCTCCCTGACAAATAAATAAATAAAATCTTTAAAAGAAATATCTTCTGGTTTAATTTGAGGAATATCAGAGGGTTCCCGTATTTCAAAAGACACCGTCATACTGTTTATAACCTTCCAAAATAGTTGTATCTATGGCTCTAGAAAACCCACATAAAAATGGGGTTATTATTTTGGAAGGATAATCAAGTTTTCATTACCTATTAACGTCAACAGGAGAAAATCTGCCCTCGCAAGAGGGAGGTCTCGAACTTTGAGTGAGCCAGACATTGAACCAGGAACAGAGAGGTGAGAGAATGGCTGACATGAGGATCTGCACAATAACACAGACGGATAGTAACAACCATGCTGGAAAAACAAATCCACATCTCTGGCATGTCTTGGAAAATTTACAAATATGCTAACGAGTAACTGAGGGTCATTCCTCATGTCCTGGCACGAAGTCAATGTGGCACAGAGGAAAGAACGTGGACTTCAGATTCAGAGAGGTCTGGCCTTGAATCCCAGTTGAGTGACTAAACAGCTACATGACCACAGGCAAGTTATGTTAGATTTCAGGGGCATAGGTTCCTTACCTGTAGAACTGGAGAATGCCTCCTTTGCCAAGTTCATGTGAGATGTAAATAGAATAATGTATAGCATCACCCCTGGCCCAGAACAAATGTCTAATAATTAGTCCCTACAACAAACCCAGGTTAAACCAGCCAGCAAGGTAAAGAAACTAGTAACAAAGTGTACTTTAGTAACATGCCTGAAAAACTCGAGAAATCACACCATCTCAGGCAGTACTTGGTAAGGGCAGAAAAATGTCCGATACTTTGTTCCAATTCTCAATTTTCAAAATGTCCCAGAATCTATTTTTAAAGTGTAAAAATATGTGCCACCATACTAAAGCGCCAATGACTTAAAAGAAACAATTCTGGGGAGATGTTGATCAAATGGTACAAACTTCCAGTTATAAGCGAGTACGCTCTGAGAATATAAGGTACAGCACCGATACTACTGTTAACACTGTATTCTGTACTTGAAAGTTGCTAAACACAGCCAGAGGCACACACAAGTGATGAATATGTTAACCAATCTTACTATGGTCATCATTTTGCAATATATATGAATATAAAGTCATCACGTTGTTTACTTTAAACTTATACCATGTTGTATGTCAATTGTATCTCAATAAAGCTGGAAAAAATAATAAAAGAAGCAATTCTACAGGTTAACAAAGACCAATGACTCAGAATAACCCCCTAAACAATGCTTATGGCTCACAGAGATGAACCTGAATGTATTGCAAGCCACGGTAACCAATTTTATAATTTAATAAATGTGTATACACAAGATAGTTAACCGCGTTCAATAAAACAGTATTTTAAAAGCTTCTGTTTCAGTTTCAAATTCATCTACAAACCAAAATGCAACACGGAAAATCTTAAAATGATCTTTAGCCAAATACTGAAATATACAATAAACTTTCAGAGCCGCGGGTCGGTAATAACCCAAAAGCTCCACACTAGAGTCTTAAAATGTACAATGGCAAAGAGACTCAAAGCATACAATTTTATGTATCCAAACCGTCCTTTTCCTCCACGACTAGAAAAGACTTCCCTTTCATCTTAAATAAGCAGTGTGTGCTCTGTGTTCTAGAAGATGTACTCAAAGGTCACAATCTCAGTTTGCAACACGAAGAAGGAATGATAATAAAGCGTTGTGATCAACAATTAAATCTCAAATGTCTTAAGAAAACTTCCCAGCAGGGTGCTAATCTACACGCCGAGCTATTCTGCCAGTGGCCGAAAGAGAAAAAGATGTATCCACATCCTCTACCAAAAGAGAAAGGGAAGGAATGGGAGAAAAGGGAAGAGAGACACCGAGAGAGAGAGAGAGCGAGATGCAAAATAACAAAGCATCGGTTCTATAAACAAATGAAAGTCTGTTCTTAAACTTTTGGAAATTCAGTCTTCCCTTACCGTATAGCAATAAATATCAAAGTAGAAGGCAATCATTTGTGTTCTGAAGCAGAAAAAGAATGTGGAGAGAAAAGGAAAACATTTTATCATGTGCAGAATTCACAAGAATTCATAATCCATTACCCCGCGCCCCAATACTGGACATATCATTTCCAAAACAAATTTAACACGCAACCACTAGTCTCATTTTTAGCACTCAGCGTAAAACTTTTATGAGCTACCCAATAACCCTTCTGGGCAGTCCCGAATAACCGCTATTTTCAGGGCAGCCACGAGCTCGCGCTCTGAGCCGCCCGGCGAGGCCTCGGGGCGTAGGGGACCGACCTGGGGGTCTGGAGGCCGAGGGACTCCAGGCCGCCCCCTCGCCTCCCAGAGCGAGCAGTCCGAGCCGCCCAGGAAGTGCCCGAGGCGGCGGCCGAGGGGCTGGCCCCCGCGCGGGAGCACAGCGCGACCAAGGCGCGCCCGTCCCGTCCCTGCCGGGCAGGCTCCGCCGCCCAGGGCGCCCGACCCGGCTAGCCCCACGCCACCACCGGGCGGGGTTCCGCCGGGGCGGCCCCGAGGCGCCCCACGCCCCCTGCGGGAAGCCCGGGATCCCCCAGCGGGGCGCTCCGACGAGCCGCGGCGCGTGCGATCGCCGCCTACCTGGAGGGAGCTCGGATCCGCGTCGACCAGCCGCTGCCTGAGTCCGCGGGGAGCTCAGCAGCCCCTCGAGCGCGGAGCCGGCGTGCAGAGCACAGCGCACCGCCGAGACTAGCGCCGCGGAGATCCGCCGGCCACACCCAGGCCCGCGCCGCCCAGCAGCCAACTCCGCGGCGCGCCAGGCCCGGGGCGGGGACGTGGCTCGAGGCGCGAGGCGCGAGGCACGAGGCGCGCGGGCCCGCTGGGGACGCGCCGCGGGCACGCGCGCACCCTGGAGCGCGCGTCGCCGGGGCGGGGGCCGGGGGGCGAAGGCAGCGGGCGCACCGCGCAGCTTCTGCTTCCTATTTTCTCTCTCGTTTCCTGCTAGAAAAAGAAGAAAAACATTAATTCCCAGGCAGTTTCGTTTTCTTGTCCTTGTGGCGCCTGGACGCCGGAGCACACTTCTGAGTTGCGCCCAAGTGGTGTGGCCGATTTCCTTCCTGGCACCGCAGAAGCCTCAGTTTGCTCGTGGGCAGGATGGGGGGCTGACGTAGAGGACCCCAAGGTCCCGTTTAGGTTTAACAGTCTGGAATTTATGTTTAAGAAAGTAAACTGGAGCCCAGAGTCACACTAAATTGCGTTGGAATCCCGGCTCTACCATCGCTGGTCGGGTGACCGTGTACGTCTCAGGGACTCAGCTCGGTCATGGGCAAAATAGGGATGATAACCTGCCTCATAAAGGTGCTAAAATATTAAATGAGATACGGTTTGCACAGAGCCTGCCTCTAAATACATGACCAATCCTTGGAAGTTATTGTTACTGATGAAACGAGGCCTTTCCGATAACCCTGGCAAGTCGCTCATCTCTGCATGAGTTAAACATCATATGCATCTCAACCGACTTTTTCTTTCACATTTCTCCGGGTGTTTTATGTTTAAAATGTCATAAAATGAATGCAACTACCCAATTTGCTTCCTCTGAAGTCAGTACCGCCCGGGAGCAGTTTTCCTCTCCCCACCCCCATCCTTCTTCTGAGTTAATTCCAGTTTGACAGTCTGTTGCTATAGCATTCCTTCTCTGACGTCAAACAATTTAAAGAAACCGCCCTGGGTAACGAATACTGCCGAGGAGTTCTTTGTGGAGTTTCTGTGCTGGAGAAAGGTTTGAACAATGTGAGAGAACTTTAACACCTCCGCAGCTTTGCATTCCTTCCTCGTCGGCAGCTTCCCACTATCACCTGGAATAAATCTCTTAGTACCTTAAAGGAGATGATGCCATGCGAAGCACAGTCTCATTGCGACTGTGCAGAAAATGTGGCCGTTTTGTATAAAAGCCAGACCATGATAAAAATGGAAACTGTTGTAGTGCTAGGATGATGAAATTATAGGTGTTTTTCCCAAAAATTTTTAATTTTCCCTGATGTGGGGTGCTTTTTCCATGAAGAAGGAAGGAGAAATGTCAAATATTCTACATACCAAAGTGTCGAAAAGTTGATTGAGACTTGAATGGTTTGCATCTGTCACTGTTTGCTTTAATGATTAAATCCTGAGCTTTAGTACTGTCATTTTAAAAAGGAAGCAAAGGGAAATTATTATTTAGAGAATTCCTATTATACACCTGGCTCTCTGCTTTCTTGTACTGTGCTTAGTTCTCATACTGACCTTACAATGTGTACTTTATCCCCATTTTACAGATAAGAAAGATATTTTCTGTCTTGTTCTTGTGCCCTGGAACTTAACAGATATTATAGGCCTTTGAGAGGTAATCTGGTTAAGTTTATTCATTGAAAAACAAGTTGCTGGTATTTAGGAAAACCTGGTGGAAATTACTGAAATATTCTATTCCAGAAAAGAATGGGGGAAATATAAATCAACAGCTCCTTACTACAAAAATCTGAGAAGATATAACAAGAATTTTACTGACCTTTGTTTGAGGATTTGAGAATAAATTACACAAAATGATGACTTCGACCTTTGTGAAAATCTGGATGCGGACAGAGAAATTACTAGAAGAATAAAGTCTAAATACGAAAGTTTAATTGTTATCCAAACTAGCCCACTTCCAAGAATATTATGTTTCTGTTTTGCCACATCTGCTGCATATTTTTCTGAAAAGAACACTTACTTGTTAAAGGACAAGCCTGTATTGCAAATCTGAAAGTGGAACTGATGAAAAGAATTTCATTACCAGGAATAATTTCCTAAGAGCACAGTAATGCATCTAAGTGATCCAGCAATTAGTAGTATTGCAAATGATAATGTAATCCATGTCAGAAGAAAACGAGAGAGAGGGAAAGAAAGAAAGAAAGAAAGAAAGAAAGAAAGAAAGAAAGAAAGAAAGAAAGAAAGAAAGAAAAAAAAAAGAGAGAAAGTGTTGTGTTAATATTTTTGAAGCCTGCTGATTTGTGTAGACAATTGTAGTGATGTATCCTGCTTCTAATGCTTAAACCCGGTGTTCTTGTGTTTGGGTGCCATCGGCTGATACTCAGATTTCTAACTCATTAGGCTCTTGTTCTCAAATCTTACTCTTTTAAAAGAGGAGGATGGGGTCTGGGCTAAAGAACCTTTGAAGATAAAACTCCTGTTTCATCCTTGTGTTCCAAGTAGTGTTTAACAGAAGACCTTGCACATAGTAGGTACTCAGTGAACAAATGGATTAATGAAGGAACTTGGCCACTTTGGTTTACTCAGATAACTTTCATAGCTAACCCTACCCCCATGCCCTACTCAGAATCATAGAAAGGGAGAGAGTGATCACTATTTTTCTGGGAGTTTGCTTGTGGTTGCTTCTGCAGGGTGTTTTGTACTCCTACGATCAAGTTGGGAGAAGCTCTGCTCTTGGTCCTATGTTGAGTGAATCTGAGAATCTGGATCTCAGGGAGCTACACTAAAATTCACAGTGCCCTGGCTTTATAACCTCCGCTTTTAAATTATACCCTAGAAATCATATATTTTTTTCTGAGCCTGCTTTGCTCTCAATGACAAGTGCATTATGAAGAACAGAACCCTCAAAGTATACAAGACACCAGTACTGCTCTGTTGAATGTGTTGTATGCATTCCAATTCTATTGTATTCAGGATGAGGCCAAATTTTATATGTATACAATATACTCTGTAGAACTAAAGTAACAGGTTTTCTTCCAACAACAAAATAAGTTCTTTTTAAAAGATTATTTATTTATTTTAGAGTTGGGGGCAGGGAAGAAGGAAGAGAGAGAATCCCAAGCCGACTCCCTGCTGAGCATGGAGTCCGTCGTGGGGCTGGATCCCACAACCCTGAGATGATGACCTGAGCCGAAATCAAGAGTTGGATGCTCAACTGACTGAGCCACCCAGACACCCCACAAAATAAGTTTTAAAATATGAAATGGAAATTGTCTAATAGCATCTACAACATATTTCCTCAAGGATGTGGAAAGTGATTCCTTAAGTCAATTCTGTAAGAAGCTTATGTGTCATTTCAGACATCCTTGATCCCAAGTGGTTATGTCTAAATACTTTCCTTTTTCTCATGCACGATGCACTTCCATATTAGATCATTTTACAGCTTATGTTTTGAGATTGCCTTTGCTGTGTTCTTCTGACACTCCTGATATAAATCAGTTATAGCTCTTGCATCTTTCTTCTCAGGTTCTCTAGTGGCAATTTGGGTCTACAATCTCCATGCTCATCAGTGACCTTAGGAAAACGCTGTACTTAACTAATGATGTCTGTCACAGGCATGAGAGGGGTAAGAAGCACCCGGCATATATTTATTGCCCCAGATCCTGTGGTTCAGGTCTCTGGAATCTGTTACTGGAAAGGGACAGGCAGGGTGAAAAGAACACTAAACTTCACGTCAGAAGACTTGATTCGGAGTTTTGGCTCTGATACAAAATATCTGTGTGATCTTGAGCAGATCACAACTGCACCCTGTCTCTTATTCAAATATAAAATGAGAGTGCTGGATCCGACAGGACAGGCGACTAGCACTGATGCTAGCACTTAGTCCTCTGCCCAATGTATCACCTCACTGCTCAGTCATGTGTTCTTTTGCTCTAAACTCATCCCATCCCAGGAATGCCAGGAAGGTCTCATCTGTTGGTGCTAAGGAGTTAAAACATTCTATTAGCTACCTATTGCTGTGCAAAAACCCACCCCAAAACTTAGTAGATTAGAACAACAACAATCATTTACTTTGCTCATGAGTAGCCAACTTAGCCAGGACCTGGCTGACAAACTCTTTGGTCTAGGCAGTTCACCTAGTTTGAGTTTCCTTTCAAGGTGGCTTTTATGTGGTTGGCAAGTTGGTGCTGGCTGTTGGTTGGAAGATGAGCCAGGGCTGTGTGGACAAAGACCTCCGTTCCTCTTCACATAAGCCTTTCCATGGGCTACTGTATGGAAGTCCTCACGATACACTAACTAGGTTCTGAGAGCAAGTGTTCTAAGGGAACAAGGAGGAAGCACATAGCATTTTTATGACAGCCTCAGGAAGCACGTACTGCCGCTTTCCCCATACTCTCTTGGTGTATGCAATCTCAAATTCAAGTGGTACGGACACAGACCTCTTGATGGAGGAGTAGCAAGATAGGCTGACACATAATGTTGCAGCCATTTTTAGAAATACAGGCTGCCACAAACAAGAGTATTCGCTAACCCTGGGTTAATCTCTCATAGATTAACACAATCTAAGAATCTGTTTTTCCATTCCTTCCTCCCATTTGGCATTGACTTTGCTTATTTATGCTAATGTGCTCTACCCAATAGATATTTCAAACAAGGGAAAATATCTTGCTTTCCTTGCTAATTTGTTTGTTTGGCTTTGCTTTCTTTTTTTAATTTAATTTAATTTTATTTTTTTAAATTTTTTTTTTATTTATTTTTTGACAGAGAGCGAGACAGCGAGAGAGGAACACAAGCAGGGGGGAGTGGGAGAGGGAGAAGCAGGCTTTCTGCAGAGCGGGGAGCCCAATGTGGGGCTCGATCCCAGGACTCTGGGATCATGACCTGAGCCGAAGGCAGACGTTTAACGACTGAGCCACCCAGGCACCCCGCTTTTTTTAATTTTAATTTTTAAAATTAACATACTGTAAATTTGACCTTTCTCTTCGTATATGGTTCTATGATTTTTTTTATGGTTCTATGATCTTAAACACTAGTACAGATTCATGTAACCACCTCTACAATGAGTATACAAAATAGTTTCATCACCCCCAAAGAACTTCCTCATGCTATCCCATTATTGTTGTTGTTATTGTTGTTGTTGTTGTTGTTACTAGCTCACCTCCCTCCCCTAACTCCCCTAACAATCACTGATCTGTCCTCCATGTCTATAGTTTTGTTTTTTCAAGAATATTATGTAAGTGGAATCATACCATGTGAAAACTTTTGACACTGACTTCTTTCATTCATCATAATGTCTTGTTCCTCTTTGTTGCTGAGTAGCATTCCATGGTATGAAAATTGATGGTTTGTTTATTCATTCACCTACTCAAGGATATTTGGGATGCTTTCCAGTCTGGGGATTCATAATTCATAATTACGAATAGTTTCTATAAACACTCATGTCCAGGCTTTTATATTAACATATGTTTTCATTTCTCTAGGGTAGATAACCATGAGTGGGATTGTTGGGTTATATGGTAAGTAACCTTATGAGAAATTGCAACATCATTTTCCCGAATGGATGGTTCATTTTTCAATCTCACCAGCAATGTATGGGAGTTCCAGATGCTCTTGAGTCCTTGCTAGCACTTGATATTGTCAGTTTTGTATTTTTAAAAATTTTGCCACTCAAGTAAGTGTGTAGTGGTATCTCATAACAGTGCTTTCTTTTGGAGTCTTCTTCAGCATTGCACCTGCATGTTATCTCCTGCCTTTTCCTGCCCAGATCCATTCCATGCATTTCTGTCAAGTTAATTTTCCTGAAACACAGCACTGATTGGATCCCTTTTTGGCTCAAAGAACGTACAGTGGTTTCCAATTATTTACTGAATTGAATATATCTTCCTTGCCCTGGCATGCAAGGCTTTACTTAATCTGGCTTCAACCTACCTCTCCAGGCCCATCTTTTACTACTTTGCTCTGTTTTTCACTCCACTCAGTCCTTTTGCTCTTCAGAGACTGGTTCTTTGCTTTTTTATCTTTCTCAATGCTGTTCCCAAAACTGGCTCTTCCATTCTTCCTTCTGTATATTTCAAGACCAAGAATTATAAAGGGACTGTCCTGGCCCTTTTGTGCCTGGAATACCACTATGCAATGCTATGCAATCTCTCTCAGACACTCTCCCAGGCTCTTGGAGGACCCTCCTGGACAGGCCAGCAAATCTAGGACTGAGCAGGTATCCAACTGGGGAATGGTTCTCCTTTGCTTGTAGAGACCAACAACTTTCCAAGCGGTTCTATTAGACACCCCTCCCTTGGAGAGGGGAGAGAAACTGAGATAGGGGGTTAATCTCTCTTCCTGATGCTGCATTCGCCTTAGGACATTTCCTTCCCCAAACTCATTCCCCCTTTAACCGATGTCTGAACACTAGAAGGCAAAGAGTGAATATATAGTAATGATATTATGTCTGTCTTATTTTTTTTTTAAAGATTTTATTTATTTATTTGACAGAGAGAGACACAGCGAGAGAGGGAACACAAGCAGGGGGAGTGGGAGAGGGAGAAGCAGACTTCTCGCCAAGCAGGGAGCCTGATGCGGGGCTCGATCCCAGGACCCTGGGATCATGACCTGAGCCAAAGGCAGACGCTTAACGACTGAGCCACCCAGGCGCCCTGATATTATGTCTGTCTTAGAAGTTCTCAGATTTTTGAAACATTTTTGAGATTTGAGTCTAATGATATGGTAATTTTTCAAGGAACTTTCCAATAAAGCATGAAGAGTTCTGATAGCTGTCAACAATATGTCATTTCCCTTTAGCACTGGAAGCTGAGAAAGAATAATTTAATAACATTAATAATTTTCTGTTGGAAACAGTTGCTTTTGTCTAATACCAAGTCATTTTGTCTGGACTTCAGACTTTGCTTAGGAGGTAAAAAAAAAAAAAAGGAGCTATGTAAATCAATTACTGCTCTGAACATTTTTATTTGGTGGTAGAAACATCACTAATGACAAACATTAATGAACGTGTTCTTTAGAAGAAACCTCTAAGATTAAGGGAATGACTTTGAACTTGCTCTGCTTAAAATGGAGTTATGAGTTCCAACTTCCTTAGCCATCTTCTCTAAGTAGACCAGAATATTCAAATCATGTTTCCACGAGCCCATATAAATTCTAAAGAAATCAAGTGAAATTGTTAATGATAGCAAATTCAGTTCAGGTCAAGTGTATGATGTATTCGAGTTACATTTACATACCTTCCTCCTTGTACAATTATTATGCTCATAATTACAGCATCTAGAGCATAATATATTCTTTTGTATGATCTAGAAGTTTGCAATTGCATGACTATTTTATGCCAAAATCTCATTCCTGGAGGACTCCTATCTTATCACTATATCCATAATGTTAGCACAGTACCTGCACATAGAGGGGACCCATTAATGTTTGATCAATGAATGAATGAATGAATGAATGAGAGACGAAGTCACTGGGAGCATCATTCATTCATTTGTAAGTATTTAATGAGTTTTCAGATGAAAAGCTATCTTCAGCGGGGATGTCCACTATTACCACTGCTATTCAACATAGTACTAGAAGTCCTACCCTCAGCAATTAGACAACAAAAAGAAATAAAAGGGTGCCTGGGTGGCTCAGTTGGTTGGGCGACTGCCTTCGGCTCAGGTCATGATCCCGGGGTCCTGGGATTGAGCCCTGCATCGGGCTCCCTGCTCGGCGGGAAGCCTGCTTCTCCCTCTCCCACTCGCCCTGCTTGTGTTCCCTCTCACACTCTCTCTCTCTCTCTGTCAATTAAATAAATAAATAAATATCTTTAAAAACAAACAAAAAGAAATAAAAGGCATCTGAATTGGCAAAAAAGAATTCAAACTCTCACTGTTTGGAGATGACATGATACTCTATGTGAAAAACCCAAAAGACTCCACCCCAAAATTGCTAGAACTCATATAGGAATTCAGCAAAGTGGAAGGATATAAAATCAATGCACAGAAATCAATTGCATTTCCAGCAAAGGAAACAATCAACAAAACCAAAAGACAACCAACAGAATGGGAGAAGATATTTGCAAATGACATATCAGATAAAGGGCTAGTATCCAAAATCTATAAAGAACTTACCAAACTCAACACCCAAAGAACAAATAATCCAATCAAGAAATGGGCAGAAGACATGAATAGACATTTTTGCAAAGAAGACATCCAAATGGCCAACAGACACATGAAAAAGTGCTCAACATAGCTCGGCATCAGGGAAATACAAATCAAAACCTCATTGAGATACCACCTCACACCAGTCAGAATGGCTAAAATTAACAAGTCAGGAAACAACAGATGTTGGCAAGGAGATGTTGGTGGAGAAAGGGGAACCTTTCTACACTGTTGGTGGGAATGCAAGCTGGTGCAGCCACTCTGGAAAACAGGATGGAGGTTCCTCAAAAAAGTTGAAAATAGAGCTATCCTACAACCCAGCAATTGCACTACGGGGTATTTACCCCAAAGATACAAATGTAGTGATCCGAAGGGGTATGTGCACCCCAATGTTTATAGCAGCAGTGTCCACAATAGCCAAACTATGGAAAGAGCCCAGATGTCCATCGACAGATAAATGGATAAAGAAGATGTGGTATTTATATCTACAATGGAATACTACTCAGCCATCAAAAATAATGAAATCTTGGGGGCCTGGGTGGCTCAGTTGGTTACGCGACTGCCTTAGGCTCAGGTCATGATCCTGGAGTCCCGGGATCGAGTCCCACATTGGGCTCCCTGCTCAGCTGGGAGTCTGCTTCTCCCTCTGACACTCCTCCCTGTCATGCTCTCTGTCTCTCATTCTCTGTCTCTCAAATAAATAAATAAAATCTTAAAAAACCAAAAAACTAAAAAAAAAAAAAAAAAACTCATCACTTCCTAATCATTTAAAAAAAATAGTGAAATCTTGCCATTTGTAATGATGTGGATGGAACTAGAGGGAATTATGCTAAGCAAAATAAGTCAATCAGAGAAAGACAATTATCATATGATCTCACTCATATGTGGAATTTAGGAAACAAAACAGAGGACCATAGGGGAAGGGAGGAAAAATAAAACAAGACGAAATCAGAGAGGGAGACAAACCATAAGAGACTCTTAACCATAAGAAACAAACTGAGGGTTGCTGGAAGGGAGGTGGGGAGGGGGGAAGGGGTAATCTGGGGATGGGCATTGAGGAGGGCACATGATGTAATGAGCACTGGGTGTTAAATGCAACTGATGAATCACTGACCTCTACCTCTGAAATTAAGAATACCCTATATGTTAATTAATTGAATTTTATTTAAATAAAAATAAATTAAGAAAAAATAAAAGATATCTTCATAGCTATTTAGGAATGGATAGAATCAGGCTAACCAAATGCTTGATTGGACATGAATCCTTCTAGGAGCTGGAGTCTTCTCCTGACCAGTGAGGTGGTCAAGCTGGGGTGGAAGTAAGGCCCAAGTTCTAGGGCTTAGAACACTTCTTCCACTTTTCCTTCACTCTGAGGTCACATATGAGCACTAAGCTACCCTCGCAGCTTACATGTCTCTTTGCTGTCATTTTGGTTCGTCAGGTGATGTGGGGAGGGGCAAGAGGGCTGCTCTAACACTTTGCCATCCAAATGGCAGCGGATAATAAGGGCTTCTGGAGCAATTCACCCTCCTCAGGGACCAAGCATGGGAGAAAACTACTGGGCAGGAGCCAGCTTCTGTTCTCATAGCCTGTGCTGAGTGCAGTAATGGGTGTGATATCATCACCTGTTTTTAAGTGCTCTGTGGGAAAGCCCAGCCCTTTGATTTGAGCCAGAATATTAGCAGGGTATTGATGGTTTAAGCGAAACTGCTTTTCTCCTCTTTAAAGTAACTTTCAGGGGGAAAAAATCAACAACTGGAACAAAGTATTGAAAATAAATGTCTAAAATGCTTTAGGAACAAGGCAGGGTGAAGACTTTTCCTAATAGAAACAATTGTCTTTGGAACAGATATCATAATACAGTATTCCCCCTTTGATATCTTTTAGGTTTATATACATTTATTGAGTATTCAGGAGCCTGCATTTCACATTATTTACCTCATTGACCATGGACGACTGATTTATGAGGAAGTATTGTTATTCTCATTGTGCAAAGGAGGCTCAGAGAGAGTAGAATCTTGCCGAAGGTCCTGAGGGGTTGGGCAGACTTCTTATCCCTCCTTCAACCCCATCTCCAACAGCCCTTAAAGCTACCCCAGAAACTGTGCAATCTAAAACAAACGGTTTATGCAGATGTTATGCAAATGAAGCTTCTAACCATGCCCCTCCTTCTGCAATATCCTAGCCCCTGAGACCCTCCTATATCCAAACATCCAGTAAATGGCGGGGCTGACATATGGAGCCAGGACTTTCTGGCTTAATACTTGGGTATGTTCCTGTCCCTGCTTTTAGGAGCCTACCCTCCAAGCAGTAACACAACTGCTTTCACTTAGGTTTCATTTTGAATATTCTATTTCCTTCTAAATAAATCAGGGCAAAACCTCCTGCTAATGAATGCCTCAGAAGTTTTTCTCTCTCTTCAGTTGTAGCACATAAATAAAAACCTGGCAGGTGGAGAATTTAACCATTCCACCCTCATCCAACTTGGCCCAACACTTACCCAAACCCCAGAGACTTCACAAATTCTTTTGATTTGGGAACATCAACTTCTTCGCTACTCCTTTTTGGCCCTCCCTTATCAGGATTAGCTCCTTACTGCTCTTCCTGTTTTGCTTTAACTGAAATAAACTTGAGCTCTTATCCCTTCTGTCAGATAGATTTCCTAGCTTAAAAGCTTTGAATAAGAACGACATTAATCCTACCTTTTCTGCAAAGTGGCATTATTGCTCATTATGGATATAGTATTTATACTGCTCCATCTTGCTTTCTGAGAATTTCATGGACTTTCTCATTGCAAATGAGTCCATGTTTTGGAACTTGCATCTTCTCAAGTAACGTGATTGATTGCCTCATTTTTTAAGTCTCATTTTTTCAAAGAAAATTCTAGTCCAACTTATTAATTTTTTTAAAAATCTGACTTAGTTACAATCAAACCCAGAATTCAATTAACTAGACTTTACATTATTAGCTTTGCTCGAAGGTAAGTATATTTTTGGTAGAGACTGACTGTGGGGCAGCTGCACACGTCTCTGCAAGAAGGTTCCTCTTCTTTGGTGACAATGAGTCAGATTTATATTAGCTCAGAAATGAATTTAAGGAGAAAAAAAGAACTTTGTCATCTAATGAGTAACTGTTTCATCTTGGTTTAGTTGATAAAGCAGTAGCTCTAAAAATAAAACTTACTGTAGATTTTTTTTTCTTTTATATTAAAAACCAAACTCTTAACTTTGCCTTTTTGCATACCTAAATAATACATAATTTTTAAAAATGACTTTGAGTATTAGTATTTGGAAGAAATTGCTTGGTTTGGGGATGGTGTGCTAATTGTTTGGGTCCACATGTGAGCTGAAATATAAATGTCAAGGAAGTTTAAATGCCCCCAGTTGAAATGTTTTCCATGAAATCAGATCTCGTTTTTTGGGTTGTTGTTTTTTTTAACCTCATTGACAATGATTGTCAAAAAAATCTATCCTAGACCAACTAAAAACGTAATAGCTTTCCAGATCTTCTTCTTCCTCAACCTACAACTACCATGGCACTTTGTACATTTCAATGACAGTTATTAAATTCTGCCTCTTATTGAAGCTATTTGTGTAACTGTGTAAAAAGTGATTGTGTAAGAAGAGTCTTAAAGATATAAACCAAGTCTGAACCATCTTTGCATCCTTCATGGCACCAAACAGAGCTTTCCCAATATATCCAATTCATCCAATATACTACTAAATTTATTTTCCTAAAGCTCAGCTCTGCTTAAGTAACTTCTTGGATAAGAATCTACAACAATTTCAGGTTGTTTACTGAATTATACACTCCGGCCTCACCTGGTATGTGTAACCTTCCATTATCTGGCCCAAACCTGTCCTTTCAAGCTTTATCTCCGTGGTATTTTCCATTGAAACTCTCCTCTTCCCACTTCTGAGAAGAGGTTCTGGGATTTCCCATTTTTCTCGTGCTTTCTCATCAACTGGAGTGCCTCACCTCACACAGAGACCCATCCACAGAGCCACGCTTGATCCTACCAATCGAAAAAAAATCTTTCCTTGTTTCTGATCTTTTTAGCACCTGGTTTATACCACTCTTGTGTACTTACATCACTACTACTCACTTTGGCTTAAATTATAATAATCTGTGAGCTTCCCTTATCTCTCTGATTTGAGAGTAAGCATGGCATGCTTGAAAGAACACGAGCTATGCATGAGGCTAGAAAACTCAAAGTTCGGATAGTGCCTCTCACTTATGAGCTGTGTGACTTTGGACAAGTAATCTATCTTTCTGAGCTTTTTTTTAAAATCTATGTAAAAGTAATTGATTCATTTCCCCTCTCTTCTGCATTGAGTTATTGTAAGTAAAAAGAAGATTCCTTCTACCTAACCCAATCCCACTTGTATATACCGAAAAAAGTGATCAAGATGGAATGGAATAAAGAGAGCCAATGAATGAAAAGAGATAGAGAGCTTTTTATGAAAGTCTAAAGTTTGCAGAAAAATGATGAGTTAAAAGTGATTAACTGAGAAAAGAGCAAAAGAATAGGGATTTTTTTATTTCTTTTTTTTTTAAGATTTTATTCATTTATTTGAGAGAGCACGCGCGCAAGCGAGAGAACACAAGCAGGGGATGCAGCAGAGGGAGAGGGAGAAGCTGACTCCTCACTGAGCAGGGAGACCAATGTGGGGCTCGATCCCAGGACCCTGAGATCATGACCTGAGCCAAAGGCAGACGCTTAACCGACTGAGCCACCCAGGAGCCTTTATTTTCAATTTCTTTAAGAGTTTTATTAGTGGATAGTACATTCATTGTAATCATTTAAAGCAACAAAGCCCCTGGAAATCAAATAGAAGTCAAACTCACTTCTCTCTGAATCTGTTCATCCTGTACTGTCTTTCAGAGATAAGACATTGAAAAGAAACAGTGTTATTCAGGGGCGCCTGGGTGGCTCAGTTGTTAAGCATCTGCCTTTGGCTCAGGTCATGATCCCAGAGTCCTGGGATCAAGCCCCACATCGAGCCCCACATCAAGCCCCACATCAAGCCCCACATCGAGCCCCACATCGGGATCCCTGCTCGGCGGGAAGCCTGCTTCTCCCTCTGCCACCCCCCCGATTGTGTTCCCTCTCTCGCTGTGTCTCTCTCTGTCAAATAAATAAATAAAATATTAAAAATAAATAAATAAATATTTTATTTATTTATTTGTCAGAGAGAGAGCACAAGCAGGGGGAGTGTCAGGCAGAGGGAGAAGAAGATTCCCCACTGAGCAAGGAGCCTGATGGGGGACTCAATCCCAGGACCCTGGGATCATGACCTGAGCTGAAGGCAGTTGCTTAACCAACTAAGCCACCCAGGCATACCTGTAAAAGACAATGTCCTGAAATAAATTTGCCATTGCTTCTGCAGGAGAGGAAAAGAATTAATGCACACATGAGTAATATCAGTGAAAATAACAACCTTAGCCATTTGTCATGTGTTTATTATAAGCCTAAATAATTGATACCCAAACGTGTTATCTTTCTTTCTTTTTTTTTTCTTAAGATTGTATTTATTTAAGAGAGAGAGAGTGAATGGAGAGGAGTAGCAGCGGGGAAGGAGAGGGAAAGGAAAAGAATCTCAAGCAGACGCCACGCTGAGTGCCAAGCCCAACATGAGGCTCAATCCCAGGACCCTGAGATCATGACCTGAGCTGAAACCAAGAGTCAATCGCTTAACCAACTGAGCCACCCAGGTGCCCCAAATTTTTCTTAGTAGTCAAATAACTGCTACTCAGTGTGGTCCATGGAGTTTGTTACACATTCAGAATTGTAGTCCTTGCCCCTCAACCTACAAAATAGAATCTGTTTTTAAAATATTTTAAAAAGATACCTAGAAGGGGTGCCTGGCTGGCTCAGTCAGAAGAGCATACGACTCTTGATCTCGGGGTCATGAGTTCAAACCCCACATTGAGTGTAGAGATTACTTAAAAAAATAAAATCTTAAAAAAATAAAAGATTGCAAATATAAAAATTTAAGAAAAGATACCTAGGAAATCATCAACAGAATGAAAAGGCAACTTACTGAATAGTAGAAGATATTTGCAAATCATATATCTGATAAGGGGTTAATATACAAAATACATAAAGAAATCATACAACTCAATAGCAAAAAAACTCCAAACTATCTGATTGGAAAATGGGCTGCAGATCTGGCTGCGCATTTTTCCACAGAAGATGTACAAATGGCCAACAGATACATGAAAATGTGTTCAACATCACTAATCATCAGGGAAATGCAAATCAAAACCACAATAAGAAATTACCTCACATCTGTTAGAATGACTACTATCAAAAAGACAAGAAATAATAAGTGTTGGCGAGGATGTGGAGAAAAGGAAACACTTGTGTGCTGTCAGTGGGAATGTAAATTGGTGCAGCCACAATGTAAAACAGTATGGAGGTTCCTCAAAAAATTAAAAATAGAACTGTAAGCAATTCTACTTCTGGGTATTTATTGGAAGAAAATAAAAACACTAACTCAAAAAGATATATGCACCTCCATGTTTATTGAAGGATTATTTATAATAACCAAGATATGGAAACAACCTAAGTATCCATCAGTAGATGAATGGATAAAGGTGTGGTATATATACACAAAGGAATATTATTCAGCCATAAAAAAAGCGTGAGATCTTGCCATTTGCAACAACATGAATGGAACCTGAGGGCCTTATGCTAAGTGAAATAAGTCAAAGAAAGACAAATACTTTATAATCTCATTCATATGTAAAATCTTTAGAGACAGACAAACAAACCAAGCTCATAGATAGAGCAAATTGGCAGAGATGGGGGGAGGGAGTTGGCGAAATGGGTGAAAAGATACAAACTTCCAGTTATAAAATAAGTAAATCATGCAGATATAATGTACAGCCTGGTAACTATAGTCATAATACTATGTTGCATATTTGAAAGTTGTTAGGAGAGTAGCTCTTAAAAGTTCTCATCACAAGAAAAAATTCTCTACCTATGGTGACGGATGATAACAAAACTTACTGGGGTGGTCATTTCACAATATGTACAAACATTGAATCATTATGTTGTACACCAGGAACTAATGTAATGTATATCAACTACACCTCAGTTAAAAAGAAAGATATTTCATAAGTACATTAAAGTTTGTGAAGCACTGATGAATAAAGTCCTTTCCATGAGGATTCTAAGATGCTTAACATTAGGAAATCATTTTTTCCTCTCTCTTTCCGCCTCAGTTTTAGTTATTTGAGATTCTTTACTGTCCAGTAATAATTTGGACTAACATGGGTTTGAAAAATGCAAAAACATACTAATGTAATATGGTTGCAAGAAGGTTCTGGAAGTGATGGCATCTTTTCAACTTGCACTGTACAAGGCTGAGGAATGGCAACCTATAATTAGAAGTTCTTTCCTAGTCACTATAGCTGACCTTTAGGGTGAATTAGTATTAGTCTCATATGAAAAAGCTGTGGGTTGGACAGGTAAAATAGACTTTGAGGAAATCAAAGGGAGAGGCCATTGCTAGCAGAATTTCAGCTTCAGGTGGGTATTTGCTAGTATAGCCTTTCTGCAGGAGAATTTGGCAATATGATTGAAAACACTAGAATGCTTTGACCCAATGATACCAATTCTAAGAATTTATGTAAAATACACAAAGATGCACAGAAAGACTGATGAGTGAAAAAATTTATGTGCCATTATTTATATTAGTGAAAAATTAAAAATAACTTAGTCAACGTAATAATGAAATGATGAACTAGATTATGATGTAGCCACATAATAGAATAATATGCAGCCAAGAAAATCTTAGCTTTGATTGGGAAGAAGTTCATAATATGCCATATGTAAAGGTAAACTCACCAAATAAAAATGGAGTATGACCCAAATTGTATTCAGAACTATTTACACATAGAAAAAAATGAAAAGACATATACCAAAATATCAATAGCATTTTTCATTTTTAAATTGTGGGACATCTTAATTAATTTATTTATGACTTTCAATCTGTCATATTTTTGTAGTGAACATGTATTCTTTCTTTTTTTTTAAGATTATTTATTTATTTATTTGAAAGAGAGCAAGCACAAGCTGGGGGGAGGGGCAGGCAGAGGGAGAGGGAGAAGCAGGCTCCCTGCTGAGCAGGGAGCCCAATGCGGGGCTCCATCCCAGGGCCCAGGATCATGACCTGAGCCAACGGCAGACGCTTAACTGACTGAGCCACCCAAGCGCCCCTGAATGTGTATTATTTCTATCATTAGGGAAAAAATTTAAATAAAAGCAAAATATATAGTTTGTGCTCCTTGAATACTGCTTCTGATTTCAAGTCTTGAGCTGGAAAAGGAAGGAATGTATTTTTTTATCAAACATTCTATCAATTTTTTCTGCTTGCTGACTCCGATTTGGAAGAAGGGACCCTCCAGGGACAGATACAAATATACTTGTTGAAAATGACAAAGGTCTGACTGCAGACATCCCTTTCCCTATTCTTCTGCTAAATTCAAGAATGTAACAGTAATTCTTTCCAAGGTTAAAAGTCCATTTCCCATACTGAAGGAACTTTAAAAAAAAATTTATTTTGGAATAATTATAGATTTACAGGAAGTTGCAAAGATAATACAGAGAGATCCGTTGTGCCCTTCACCTAATTTCTTCTCAAAGCAACTTCTAAACGTGAACTATTTCTTGGATTTAATTTCTTTATTCTAACAGTATGAGAGTCATGCTGAGCAGCCGTGTTGTAAGTTGTAAAGGCAAATCCAGTCCCTTTGTTTTCTCTATTTTGAAAACAGGGTAATAATTTTTTTCCTAATTACCCATGGTTGACCTTTGAGTCAGATGCTTGAAAAGAAATCTCAGCCTGTTCTACCGTATACTTTCTTCTACCCTATGGATTTGTAAATGTAACCACTTAGTTGCAGTTTCAGTTCAAGAGTGCATTTGTGCTGGGCCTCTGCCGTTGTACAGAATGGCCAGGTTCTGGCATTCCTCTGCTCAGTTTAGCTCATACAAGGGTGAGGAGAAAGAGGGCAGAAAAGAGCCTCTTGACTGACATAAACTTCTCTGTCGTTTTTACTGTGCGGAGGTTTCACCATAAACTTAAAACACTGAGGACTGAAAAAAAGAATACTCTTAAATGACATCTGCTTGATTATGAGATTAAAACGAACCAAAAAGACAAAACCTGACTGTTTCTCTTGCCAAATTGCTGATGGTAAAAGCACTCCAGCACAGAGGTGACACTCCGGAGTCACACTGCCCGGATTTAAATCGTGGCTGTGTGGCCCTGGGCGATTTTCTCTTCCTCAATTTATCCGCCTGGTCCATAATAGGCACTAAAGAAGTATTAGCTATTGTTTCTGTTGTAGAAATTATAAACAAGTCACATACTTTGAGATTCCTAACCACCTTACTTACATAATTCAGGAAACTATTTTTGTTTGTTTGTTTGTTTTGTTTTGTTTTGTTTTGTTTTTGAAGAGTTTGAGAAGGACTGTATTGATTCTTTAAATGTTTGGTGAAATTACCAGTGAAGCCACCTGGTCCTGGACTTTTGTTTGTTGGGAGGTTTTGGATTATTGATTCAATCTGCTTACTAGTAATCGATCTGTTCAGAATTTCTATTTCTTCATGATTCAGTCTCGGTAGTTTGTATGTTTCTAGGAATCGAGAAATCTTTAAAACGATTATAAAGTTGTATATGTACAATGATACTGTCAATTTACAAGATACCAAGATACACTTTAATTTTAGACTCTAGCAAATGATTCTATACAATTTCTGGTGTCCACTTGTTTTTAAATGGTTGGAATTCTCTCAACACACATGTCCAAGTGCCCAGCTGACCCAATTTCCTGTCTAGTACTTGTGTTTGTCTCCCATAACTATTCAGGCATCTTAATATTTTCACGTTCACTTCACGTAGATGTTGAGAAGTTATCTGGGAGAAAATCAAATGAGATTATTGACCATCGGGCCATAGCTTTCCAGGTCAAGAGCCCAGGAGAGGGATAATTTGGCTTTAGCTAGCCAATGGAAGGAGTGCCTATGTTGCAAAAATAATTCCTGTCCTTTCTGCCAAGCTACTGGTGGAGCATTTCCTAATCTACATAAAGGCATCCTGTGGGTTAATTAATTAGCTCAATTAAAAGTAGAAGAAACAGTTAAGTGCCAAATGTATGAATACATATTAGAAAAAAAAAAACCCTCAGCTATAATGTCTTCTTAAATAGAAAATATCAGGATTATTACAATTTTCAAATGTTCTGATGTGCTCCAGCATCCCTTAGAAATACTGCATATTCTCAGGTCATAGAATTATAGAATTTAGAACCATAAGAAATCCTAAGGATCATGCAGCCCAACCCTTCATTTCAGAAAAGAACAGTAACTGTCCCCAATGGAAATGACTGGCTTAAAGGTATTGAATACATCTGGTGGCTGAACTCAGATATTCTGACTGTTATCCTGTCATAACAGCAACAACGATTTTCAGGTCCATAGCTCTGAGCACCTTTTCATATGCTATCTCTCTTTCACTCTCATTGTCTTTATTTTTCCTTCTCTCCATTGTAAAGCAGTCATTCCCAAGGTCTCTGCTTCCTCTAGGAGGAGCCTGGGAAACGATTTGTCTCCTGCATCACTCTTATCTCACAGCCTGCACCCCCCGCCCACTACTTGATACTGTCAACTACAAAAGGGTTTCTTTAGGGGCACCTGGGTGGCTCAGTCGTTAAGAGTCTGCCTTCGGCTCAGGTCATGATCCCAGGGTCCTGGGATCGAGCCCCGCATCGGGCTCCCTGGTCAGCGGGGAGCCTGCTTCTCCCTCTCCCTCTGTCTGCCGCTCTGCCTACTTACGCTCTCTCTCTATCTCTGTTAAATAAATAAATAAATAATCTTTAAAAAAAAAATTAAAAAAAAAAAAAAAAGGGTTTCTTTATTGTCCACACAGATAAGATACTCTGTGAAGAAGCAAAAGTTATTATTCCATGAAAATATTCACTAATGAAATGACTGCTCAAACACCCACATAGTTAACACTACGGCCTTTCCTTGCCCATGGCATCTACAACTTGGTCAGTCATCTCTGCCTGATCTTTAGATATGGGAACCGTCTGCTGAAATAATGGGAATACAATGCAAACTGAAAACTGAAGTTGTAAGTCCCAGTAAAAGATGCCAGAATTCCATGAGGTCTGTTTTTGTAAAACTAGTCCTGAGAAATAAAGATGATTACTTTCCTCCAAGTTTTCAAAGACAGCTAATGTTATTGATAATGAGGATCTGACAAAGTTTAAGAAGATTAAACTTGTTAAAGAAATGAGATGAAAATCATAACAGGCATTTTTATTTATTTATTTTTAAAGATTTATTTGTTTATTTGTCAGAGAGAGCAAGAGCACAAACAGGGGGAACAGCGGGCAGAGTGAGAAGCAGGCTCCCCGCTGATCAGGGAGCCCAACAGGAGACTCAATCCCAGGCGCCTGGGATCTTGACCCGAGCCGAAGGCAGACACTTAACGACTGAGCCACCCAGGCACCCCACAATAGGCATTTTTAAAAGAATGGGATCCTGGGATCGAGCCCCGCGTCGGGCTCCCTGCTCAGCAAAAATCCTGCTTCTCCCTCTCCCACTTCCCCCTTCTTGTGTTCCCTGTCTCGCTGTGTCTTTCTCTGTCAAATACATAAATAAAATCTTCTAAAAAAATTAAAAGAAAAAAGAATGCTTTAATTAATAAAATGATGAACCATCTTTTTAATCATGCTGCAAGTATTGAGTATATTTTGTTCCATCAATGCCCCAAAACAAAGTCAAGACTCAATTCATTCTTAGACTTCACGCATAGTTTCGATCACAACCTAAATTTTGTTCAACATAAGATAAAATGAACTTACTTTCATTAGTTCCTTCTTTAAAAGGTCAAGCTTTGGGATGCCTGGGTGGCTCAGTCGGTTAAGCAGCTGCCTTCGGCTCAGGTCATGATCCCAAGGTCCTGGGATGGAGTCCCACGTCAGGCTCCTTGCTCAGTGGGGAACCTGCTTCTCCCTCTGCTTGCCACTCCCCTTGTTTGTGCTCTCTTTCTCTCTTTCTGCCACTCCCCTTGCTTGTGCTCTCTCTCTTTCTCTCTGACAAATAAATAAAATCTTAAAAAAATAAAATAAAAAAAGAAAGTATAATCTGGGATTTGACTTTTCTGGCCTCAGTGTGTGAAGTTAGTCCGGAGAAATAAGGCATCTTACCTTCCTGCCCCTAAAAAATGGTGAGCCTTTTTGATTTCTATTCTTTATCATGTCAAGTATAAGAAGTTGTTGGTCTGAAGCTCTTTTTCTAGAGATAATCAGCTAGTGAGCCAGTTACCTATTTTTTAAATTTTTTTTTCAGAGAGAGAGAGAGTGTATGAGTGGGGGCAGGAAGGAGGAGCAGAGGGAGAGGGAGAATTGTAAGCAACATTCCGTGCTGAATGTGGAGCCTGATGAGGGACTGGGTCTCACGACCCTGAGATCATGACCTGAGCAGAAATGAAGAGTTGATGCTTAGCCAACTGTGCCACCCAGGCGCCCCATGAGCCAGTTATCTTTTAAGGCCACCCCTGGTTTGTGATAATAAAACCATGATGCCCACATACAGAAGAAGCCATAGACGTAGTTCTGCCTGAAGGAAAACAACGGCTCATTCTCTTTGTCTCCAAAAGACAATCTAACAATTTCCTTCATTTATTTCCTTTATTTGCTGTTTTCCTATGTACATTCTGCCTCCTTTCACAAAAAAGAAGAATATGGGCGCCTGGGTGGCCCAGTTGGTTAAGCGACTGCCTTCAGCTCAGGTCATGATCCCCCTGGGATCGAGTTCCACATCAGGCTCCCTGCTCAGCGGGGAGCCTGCTTCTCCCTCTGCCAGCCACTCCCACTGCTTGTGCTCTCTCTCTCTCTCTCTTTCTCTGTCAAATAAATAAAATCTTAAAAAAAAAAAGAAAAGAATATGTTTTCCCTTCTAATTCCAGAATTGTATGGCTGACAACAAAAGACATGTAAAATGAAGAGTAAAATTGAAGTAGGAGGTAAAAAGTTGGGACTGAGAAAATTATAAATATATAGTAGTAACTTTGTAATTAATGAATATAAACTACATTGCAAATAAATACATTTATTTTAGCCAATTTATAAATAAGTTGTATAAATTATAAATAAGATTAGGAAGAGAAAAAGGATTACAAAGGCACAGGTCTTGAAAAACTACAGTTGTTATAGTTGAGCTTCAAATTTCATTCTAAGCTGCCTGGCAAATAAAACTAAAAGAAAGAGGGCACCTGGGTGGCTCAGCCGTTAAGCGTCTGCCTTCCGCTCAGGTCATGATCCCAGGGTCCTGGGATCAAGTCTGATGGGATCGAGTCCCACATCAGGCTCCCTGCTCCTTGGGAAGCCTGCTTCTCCCTCTCCCACTCTTCCTGCTTGTGTTCCTGCTCTCGCTATCTCTCTCTCTGTCAAATAAATAAATAAAATCTTAAAAAAAAAAAACTAAAAGAAAGAAACAATTAGCGTAATTTCATTTTCCTTCATTAATTCAGTGGGGGACTATATAGTAGATTTATATGATGAAGTAATTATTTTAGTATACATGCTGCCAAAGCGAGCACTATGATGAAGTAATTATTAAAATCACAAATGGCAGAAAACCTATGACAAATAGGCAATTGTTTCTCATGCTAGTAAATATAACCTCTATTATTAAGATTGAAAAAGTGTTGCCTTTCACAAGACAATGGTTTAACTTATCTTTTGCTACTCTCTGTAGATTATTTAGATGACTTATTTCCATTTTGACTTTAAGAGAATTTTTTTCTTTTCTGATAGTGTCCTCATAAAGATTAGGGTTAGAAAACGTTAACTAAACTGAAAATATTTAACAAACCTATTGCAATCAATATGGTTTAAATAGTTCTGAATTATCCCTCACCTGTTCCTTCTCGAAGACTTAAAATTGCAGAATTTAGACCTGCAAGCAAGAACTTAGAACTCTTGTAGTTCAATCTCCTCATTTAGTAGTGATGGGTATATTTTCTCAGTGTCTTAGTTTCTGAAAATGGAGACAGTACAATTTTCAAATTGTAAAAAAAAAACATTAACTCTCAGATAAATTAAAAAATGAACCCATGTCAAAAATTTTATTTAACTTGTTTTTTTTTAAGATTTATTTATTTATATTAGAGAGAGAGCATGAGTGAGTGGGGTGAGGGGCAGAGGGATAGAATAGTCAAGCAGAGACTCCCCACTGAGCACAGAGCCCCACGTGGGGCTGGATCTCACGACCCATGAGATCATGACCTGAGCCAAAACCAAGAGCTGGTCGCTTAACTGACTGAGCCATCCAGACACCCCTATTTAACTTGTTAACTAGTGAGGGAACCAGTAGGATATTAAAACCAGTTCGAAGAGCAATTGAGAAACTAGATTACATAGGTAATCTGATTTCTGTCTTAAGTATAAAACTGACTATAGCAGGACCACATATCATAACCTACGGGGTTCTGTTCCACTGGATAGAAATCATTGGCCTCGGGCGCCTGGGTGGCTCAGTTGGTTAAGCGACTGCCTTCAGCTCAGGTCATGATCCTGGGGTTCTGGGATCGAGTCCCACATTGGGCTTCCCTTGCTCTGCGGGGAGCCTGTTTCGCTCTCTGCCTCTGCCTGCCACTCCCCCTGCTTGTGCTCTCTCTCTCTGTCAAATAAAGAAATAAAATCTTTAAAAAAAAAATCATTTGCCTTTCTACTAGATAAAAAGTCAGTCCTCATTATGTGTAGATTCCATATCTGCAATTCGCCTGCTCATTAAAATTTATTTGGATTTCCAAAATCAATACTCACCATGCCTTCATGGTCATTCGAGGATGTGCACAGAGCAGCAACAAATTAAGTTGTCTGACATGCACATTCCCAGCTGAGGTCAAGCAAAGTGACACTCTGCCTTCTTGTTTCAGCTCTTGCATTGTAAATAAGTGTCCTTTTTGTGGTCTATTTAGTGCTGTGTTTTGTTTTGTTGTTTTAACTTTGTGCTTTTTTTGTTGGTGATTTCTCTGTTTCAAATGGCCCTCAAGCATAGTGGGGAGGTGTTGTCTAGTGTTCCTAGTGCAAGAAGGCTGTGACGTGCCTTACGTGTGTATTAGATAAGTTTCGTTCAGACACGAGTTAGGGTGCTGTTGGCCAAGAGTTCAATGTTAATGAATTAAATAGTTACTCACTCACTCACTCACTCACTCTTAAATCCCTTCCTCTTATCCCGACTCTTTGGAAAACTTAAATTTCAGTTATACAGTTATGATATCATTATTTTCTCCTAACCCCAATATAAACTGGTGATTCAAACTATTATAATCCCCTTAGGGGCACCTGGGTGGTTCAGTCGGTTAAGCATCCGCCTTCGGCTCAAGTCATGATCCCGGAGTCCTTGGATCGAGGCCTCATTGGGCTCCCTGCTCAGCGAGAGCCTGCTTCTCCCTCTACCCCTCCCCCCTGCTCGTGATCTCTCTCTCTCTCTTTCTCTCTAATAAATAAATAAAATCTTTTTAAAAATTCCTCTTAGATTTATTTCTTTTTAGAAGTCTCAAGGATCTTATTTAGGAAGTACTGTTAATGAAAAGAGCCATTTGGCTAATTTCAGACTTGCTGTAATAGCATCAGAAGATGTTTCATCGAGTTCCGTCACTCACTCTAGGAGTTGTGTGATCTCGGATAAATCATTGAATTGCTCTGGGCCTCAGTGTCCTCCTCTCTCTTGTCTCTAAATGAGGTTAATAACTACCTAGCCTGCGTACCTCTCACTATTGTTTTAGCGGCCAATTAATAGTGCCTAAAGCGAACAACATCCAACCTAGTCCCAGAGGTCAGGAAGTAAAGTTAAAGCTGAAACTTGAAGAAAATAAGGGGAGAGAAGGAGTAGCTAGTGAGAAGGCTCTTCTGGAAGGCAGTATGTCAGGCCCGGGGAACTGCAAACCCAGCGTGACTGGAAGGCCCGCCAGGCTGGTGATGAGGCTGCTTTGGGGTGTGGGTTCTGTAACCCCCTTCTTTTTTTTTTTTTTAAGATTTTATTTATTTATTTATTTATTTGAGAGAGAGAGAGAGAGCATGAGCAGGGGAGAGGGGCAGAGGGAGAGGGAGAAGCAGACCCCCCGCGGAGCAGGGAGCCCGATGTGGGATTCGATCCCAGGACCCCAAGATCATGACCTGAGCCCAAAGCAGATGCTTCACCAACTGAGCCACCCAGGTGTCCTCTGTAATCCCCTTCTTTCTACTAACTGTGAATATTTTTCAACCATTCTTCTGTTGAATAATTTAAAATAATCACATGTTCATTTACTTAATAAATCCCTTATTTTGTGAACTTCCCTGCTTCTTTTGCATTGTTCTCCATCTTAAAATTGTGATATTAATTTGAGGAGCTTTTAATCTTGCTTTTCCAATTCCCAGCTTCAGTCATCAATCTTTGCCTAAAGTTGAAGAGTATTTGTATTTTTCAGCCAAACAAGAGTAAGAAAATATGAAAAGAAAACAAGCAGATCCCTGACATCTCCTTCAGTAAGTCAATAAGCTGTCATAGGATTCTAACTGAATTTCAAGAATTCTCGGTGACATAGGAAAGGTTTTGATCCTATTTTACTTGATGTGGCAAATTACATGCACATTTAAGTCCAAAAGAGATCTGAGCAGATTGAAGCTGGCCAACCCATCCATCCACTCATCTGTCCATCCATCCATCCATCCACCCATCCATTCATTTATTTCTTTTGTACATCTTAACCCCCTGCTCCTCTTTCATCCACCCCCCACTTCTCTCCCCTCTCACAACCACCAGTTTGTTCTCTACATTTGAGTCTGTTTCTGTTTTGTTTTGTTTGTTTGCTCTGTTTAAATGGTTAATTCATTTTATTTTATTATTTTATTTTTTTATTTTTTTTAAAGATTTTATTTATTTATTTGACAGAGAGAGACAGCGAGAGAGGGAACACAAGCAGGGGGAGTGGGAAAGGGAGAAGCAGGCTTCCCGCTGAGCAGGGAGTCCGACGTGGGGCCCGATCCCAGGGCCCTGGGATCATGACCTGAGCTGAAGGCAGACGCTTAACTGACTGAGCCACCCAGGTGCCCCTAAATGGTTACTTCATTTTAAAAAGCAAAGTTTTGCATGAGACTCACTGAGGTGTGTGCATCAGCATACTGCTGCACTGTCATGAACTGAATTACTAGGGAAACTCTAAGCCTTCAGAAAGAGCTCTCGATCAATAATTAGGAAGTTGTGTTGCCTTGTGAAAGGTGAGCTTGAAAATTAAAAACCAAACAAGACTGTTTAAACATCTGACCTCACAACATAATCATACCACTCTTTTAAAAACACATTGGCATAAATCAAGCTGGAGACCCTGGGCCTGAAATCAGAAAACACTCTGTTTAAAAATGGCTCCTTCTAAGGAAAATCTGAAAGAAAAAAGAGAAAGCTTTCATTAGAAGCATGAGACACTTCACTGTTTCAAAAATCTAACGAAACCCATTTTAAATAAGAGTCATTTAATGCAACATGTGCTTACTGTGAATGTCTTTAGACGATAAACCAATTCCTACACTGTTTAACAAAGAAAGGCATACTGTTAACTGTGATGAATATGCTAATAACATTTGAAAGAAGATTATACAACTGCATCTTATCACATCACCATATTTGGTTAGAAAAATATTCTTCACGTATTATCAGTATCTTATATGAAGTGTTTTAAAAATGGGTCATATATAGGGACAATGCCAGTTTTGAGATTTAAAATGATAGCTCTAATCATAAAATATGAATTTCAGTTATAAGATGTGATTATTCTGTGACGAAGTGTTCATGACTCTAAAATAACTACATTTTTTTTTTAAATAACTACATTTTAATTCAAAGTGATTTATTTTATAAGGAAACAACTGCAAACTTTCAATTAAGGGATATAAAACATTCATTTATTTTTATTTTTATTTTTATTTTTATTAGCTTTTATCTATTTGAGAGAGTGAATGAGTGAGAGAGAGAGCATTGGCTGGGGAGGAGGAGAGGGAGAGGGAGAAGCACACTCCCTGCTGAGCAGGGAGCCTGATGCGGGGCTCCATCCCAGAACCCTGGGATCACGACCTAAGCCAAAAACAGATGCTTAACCGACTAAGCCACCCAGGTGCCCCAGGGATATAAAACATTTAGTAATACCACGTAAATTAAAAGGCAAGGAACGGTATACACTAGCTTTTTTATAGCTATGTTTTATCTATATCCAAAAAGCTTAAAATATTTTACCATAAAAATCACATTATACAATTTGGCTATTGCAATAAAATATGGAAAATAGAATGCCATGTTATTGTACAAAGGCAAATATACTAATCCACAAATAAACATACTGATTGCTTATTACACTTAGCTCTGAGTCTCCTATCAGCCAAAGAATAAAGGAAAATGCAAGTTACATAATTCTTACCATATGACCAAAATTTCTTCAGGCAATCTTTTCCTGATACTAAATTCTAAAAGGGAGTGGAATTAATGTTTATTTTTTTATTTTGTGTATGCTGGAGAATTTACATATATGGTATGACTTAATCATCTCAGTGAGCATCATATTAATCCATTTTCCATTCTATAAGATGTAGATTTACATCTAGGACTGCTTAATTCCAAGGTTTATGCTTTCTCCACATTTTCCAGCCACTTTGTACAGAGCACTTAACTAATGAATTTAGTATTTATTTATTTATTGCACAGAGCATTTAAAACCCTATAAAGGGTCAGGATACATCTTAAGGACTTTCTGGACACTCAGAACTATTCTCAGAACCATTCTTATGATAACTTCTTCCACTTAAGCTCTGTAGAAATTGAGGCATTTTTAAAATGACTTAGTAAGTTTCTGTCCTGGGTGAGTTAAACACAATTTGCTCTGTTTCAGCCACTGAATATAACTATAAAATCTAGATATAACACAACAGCTATTTTAGCACTCTGAAAAAGCAAGTAGTAGAAGATGGATTAGAAAAGAAGTTCAGAATTTGAAGTACCACTGAACCAGCAGCGACTTTCCAATTTTTACCCCTTCAATATTCCCTTGTCTGAACCGAAGGTAGCCTCATATCCAGAAATGTGGTCAAAATTTGTAGCCTGAACCCAATCAGGTCAGTTACCTGCTAAAACAAAAATACAAACATCCTCCCTAAGATTTCAATAAGACCCCAGGTCCTATAATATTCAAAATATCCAGGACACAATCCAAAATTACTCAGCATTGAAAGAATCAGTAAAGTCTCAATTCAGGTTGGAAAAGATAGTCATTAGGGGCCAATACCAAAATGACATATAATTAGAATTTTATGATAGAGTATTTGAAACAGCTATTATAAAAATGCTCTAAGAAGTAAGGGTAAACACTCTTGAAACAAATAGAAAGATGGAAATTCTCAGCAAAGAAATAGAAAATATAAAGAAGAACCAAATGGAAATTTTACAAAGATGGATAAGAGGTCCCTGTGTTCAAAGTCTATGGAATCTAATTGAAAGGATAAGAAAATTTAAAATTACAATAATACATAAGAGAATAAAGATCCAAATCAACAAATTGAAATCCATTTACAGATTTCAATATACCCAGATCATCGACTAAAACACCTAAATCTTAACAATAACATTATAGGAAGTGTTGTGGGTGCCTGAGTGGCTCAGTCTGTTAAGCGTCTGCCTTTGGCCCAGGTCATGATCCCAGGGTTCTGGGATCGAGTCCCGTGTCGGGCTTCCTGCTCAGCGGGGAGCCTGCTTCTCCCTCTGCCTCTGCCCCTCCCCCCTGCTTGTGGGCTCTCTCTCACTCTGTCTCTCATGTTCTCTCTCTCAAAGAAATAAATAAAATCTAAAGAAAAAAAAGAAAGAAAGTGCTGTGATAGGGGCATGAACAAAGAGCAGCAAGGCAGGAAAGAGGGAGTGGTCAACTTGGTGGGTGAAGGGATAGAGAAGGATTAGGGTAGACCTATTACTTAGTATTATATTAGCCCAAGAGTGACATAGACTCAAAAAAAAAAAAAAATCAAAAAGATCATTATTTTTAGTCTTATAAAAGTCTAGATGGAAGTGTTCCAGAGCTGGTGTAGAGGTTCTACTATCATTGGATCCTAGACTGACTGCCACCTTCTGTTCTGCCATTCCTAAGGATGGCCCTTGTTGTCTCTGTCCAGAATGGAGTTGTAGCCATCCCAGACATCCCTGTTCCAAGCCACAGGAAGGAAGGGACAGGGAAGGGCAAAGATTTTGCCCAGTTGGTTTGTTTTTTGTTTGTTTATTTGTTTGTTTAATAAGGAAGTTTCCTTGAACCAGCCACCTGTGCGTGACATATCATTGCTCAGAACTTAATCACATCATCACAACTAGCTTTAAGGGAAATTGCCAAATTTTGTCTTTATTTTGGACAGCCAGGTGCTCATCTGAAAGCTGGGAGTTGTCAAATGGAGAAAGAGCAGATATTGAGGGATACCCAGAGATCTCTGATACAGTAGACTTCATGGAATAGCCATTTGAACTTTTCTTGGCTTCTCAACCCCCCTTTTTCTTGGTTATTCTCCTGCTTCAAAGGCCTCTCTTATCTGGTCTCTCCTTGTTTTTCTGTTCTAGGTTTAGTTCTCCAGAAGCAGATGCTGAGTTTAGTGTATAGATGTATCATAAGGATCAAAATCTATGAAAGGAAGGAAGAGAAAGCAGAAATGGGCAGAAAGAGTTGAACTTCAGTGCAAGCCCAACAAAGCTGTGGTCTACCCAGTGGGGTGCCTAGAACAAATATTACTGGTCAGAGTTGTCCTACAAGTGGACAAAAATGTTTGCGCTTTCATGGATTTAGGCTGCCTGAGAAAGCATGGGACCTTGGCTGAGGTGGCTCTCTCAGCTGAGGAAGCTCCTGAAGGAGCCAACAGCTGAGGCTTCCTGTTGACTACCATCCCAACAGTGGGGTCACAAGTCCTTCATGGAAGGGGAATCTGGGCAATACCTGTCTTTGTCTCCGAAGCTCTTGGGACTCAGACCCCTTCTCTTCTTCCTTGACAGTTACTTTTTTTTTTTAATATTTTATTAATTTATTTGACAGAGAGAGACACAGCAAAAAAGGGAATACAAGCAGGGGGAGTGGGAGAGGGAGAAGCAGTCTTCCCGTGGAGCAGTGAGCCTGATGCGGGGCTCGATCCCAGGACCCTGGGATCATGACCTGAGCAGAAGGCAGATGCTTAACGACTGAACCACCCATGTGCCCGCTTCCTTGACAGTTACTCCCTAGGTGATCTTATCTTGTACTTACAACTCTAGCCTGGACATGGACTTCACTCCTCTGAACTCCAGACCCAAATATCCAAATGCCGACTTCTGGTTTCCTCTTGGAGGTATAATGGGCGTCTAAAACTTGGCATCAAAAACTGAAAATCAAACTTCTGATTCCCTCCTTCTCCCTCCTAATATTTACTGACTTGTCTTCCACATTTCCAAAAATAACTCAGGTAAAAAAAATAGGCATCACCCTTGAATTCCTTCCTTCCTTCCTTCCTTCCTTCCTTCCTTCCTTCCTTCCTTCCTT